>NW_006408687.1:6109506-6110602 GCF_000296735.1 Chrysochloris asiatica | reverse complement strand
TGAGGATTCCAGCTATGGTCTTATTCAATGCAAAGGCTCCACAGGAAGACTCCTTCACTGGTCAAGTTCTAGCCCCATTTTAGGTACTCCAGTCAGTTATAGGAGTCCTGGTGTGGCGCTGTGGGTTAATGCACCAGACTGCAAAGCCGTTTGAACTGCAAGGTTGGTGGTTCAAGCTCACCAGCATCTCCTTGAAAACTCTATATAGGGTCACTATGGGTCAGAACCTATTTGACAGCACTTATCATTAACAACAACAATCAGTTATAGGCTGAAGATGGACTTACAAGCTTTCTATGGTGATGTTTTTGACTATTCCTTTCTCTCCCTGTCAGGTGTCTATTTTACAATAGTAGGCAAGGGAAACCAAGAGTCAAAAGACAGCCAAACATCTTAACATTATTTCCCCTCTTTTACCCATTCAAACCATACCTCAATCCCTGTATCCCAGAGCCTCAATCCCTGTATCCCAGAGCATCCTGCTGATTTTGAACTTGTATTCTCCAGATTGTAAAATAATAAATGTCTATTGTTTTATGCCACCCTGTATGTGGCAATTTGTTATGACAGCCCTTGGAAATGAATATAATAATCTTGCATGTTGCTACTGCTGCTGTTGTTAGCTGCTGTTGAGTAGATTCCAACTCATGGAGACTCCATGTATGCAGAGTAAAAATGTTCCGTAGGGTTTTTGAGACTGTGACCTTTGGCTTAGTAGTTGAACACTTACCTATTGTGCCATGCACTACAGATATTATAAGATAAAGATAAAGTATTTTTAACCAAACCATTACAAAGTAAGGCATCATGATATTTTATCTCTTAACACTTCAATATAAGTAAGAAGAAAAACATTCTTAGGAGATACACTACACAACTCCTAAGATATTATATAATTATAATATCACACTCAAAAACATTGATATATTAATTATATACAGATGCGAAAGCTGGACAGTGAATAAGGAAGATCGTAGAAGAATCGATGCCTTTGAATTGTGGTGTTGGAAGAGAATACTAAAAGTGCCATGGACTGTCAAAAGAACCAATAGATCTGTTTTGGAAGAGGTGCAGCCAGAGTGCTCCTTGGAGGCCA
>NW_006408687.1:6103991-6106296 GCF_000296735.1 Chrysochloris asiatica | reverse complement strand
TTGTTGTTGTTGTTAAGTGCCGTGGAGTCAGTTCCGACTCATAGCGACCCTGTATAGGGTTTCCGAGGCTGCAAATCTTACCGGCGCAGAAAGCCTCATCTTTCTCCTGTGGAACAGCTGGTAGTTTCAAACTGCTGATCTTGCGGCTCGCAGCCCAATTCATAACTAATAATAGGAATGCATTAATTCTTCTATAGCCTTCCTTATTCAACTGTCCAACATTCACATGCATATGAGGCTATTGAAAATGCCATGATTTGAGTTTAAACTTGTTGTTAAGTGCTGCCGGAGTCAGTTCTGACTCATAGCAACCCTGTATAGGGTTTCCAAGGAGCAGCTGGTGAGCTTGAACCACTGACCTTTTAGTTCAAACGACTTTTCAGTCTGACTCATTAGCCCACAGAGCCACACCAGGACTCTGCTTAGGCTCTACTAATTCCTTGATGTGAAATCATGGGCACAACACTTAACTTGCCTGTGGCTTGTTTCCTATCTATAAAATGGGGATAGCAACAATTACTTACAGGTTTATTAGGAGAAAATTATGTGACTATACACTGCCATCAAGTCAATTCTTACTCATAGACCATATACAGGGTTTCCAAGGCTGTAAATCTTTAGGGGAGCAGAAAGCTTCTCTTATTCCCATGGATATCCCTGAAAGAAAGATGAAGCTCTCTGTTCCCATAAAAAGGTAGGTAGGTAGGTAGATAGATCTATCCATGGGAGAAGGATGAGGTTTTCTGCATATATATATATATACCTTAGAACAATACCTGCCACATAATATACACCCAATAAACCAATAAAATATTGGTTATTATTACTAGTGTTATCACCACCATCAGGAACAGTTAATGAAAATAAAGCAGGAGAAGATAAAGCACAAGAAAAGGAGACTTGTGGGGACATGACTGGTCTCTTCAAAGGCTTGAAACGCTGCCAAGAGAAGGAAGGATTAGAAGAATTCTGTGTGGCCCTGGGGAATAGATATAATATCAAAGGCTGTAAATTACAGGAAGTAAGATTTAGACTCAGTATACAGAGAGCATCATTTTAATGGTCACAGCTATCAAAAGATGAAAGGCTTGCTTTGCATGGAAGGTATCCCAGGCTACTCTGGTATTCAATCCCACCCTGAATGATCCTTTGAGAGTTACAAATTAGCTAGATAACTGAATTAGATGACTCAAAAGATCTAACCTTGTGAATCTATGATAATATATAGCCATTAAAGTCTCAAGCAGAATTTTAAGGGATGGTTAAAGTAAAAGTAGCTGAACACAAATAGTAAACTTCTAGGTTACAAGTAACACTGTCACACCTCAAACATCTACTCATCAATCATCCTTCCCATTTCCACACAATAGCCATCTAAAGAGATGCATTAAAAAGTTGTCATCTAAGTAATATCTCTGCTGCACATGCAAAATGCATCAATGGCACTTCATCTTCCACGGGGATTAAATTCTAAAATGAAGTGTACATGGTAAATATCACATGTAGTCAAAATTACCCTGAAAAATCTCCTAGGAAGGCTCCACTTTGGCAAATGACTCTTTGCAGGCCCAGCAAAGTCAGTTTCCCTTTCGTTTCTAAAGTTGACCTCTGCTTTTCTGGTTAAGTACTAGATAAAGGAGTTGGCTTACATTTAAGCACCAAGTTCTATGAAAACTGTGTCATTTTAGTTGGTACACTCACTCAATGAGAAGGAATTCTTGTTCTATTGGGGGCTGAGACTAACTGAGATTCATGCCATCCACTCATTCTCACTCTAGGACATATAGTCAATGAGTAGAACATCAGGCTGAATTGCTATTACTAGTTTTCTATTCTATTTCTTTTGTCTATTTATCTAAGTGCACAGAGTTTAAGTCATTGAAATTAGATGTGACTCAAAGTTTCTTGGTCAACCAGCAACCACTCTCTAGCTATCAATGGTTTCTAGGACACACTTGTTAACCTATGGAAATACACTTGATTGCTTATTCAGCGCTTTCCTTTCTTCTGGGTAAGGCATCTCTTTTTTTTTTGAGGTGGAGAGGATGTCTCTCACCACTCTAGTCATGAATCTAGACTAGGATTCACTCCAACTGTAGTGCTTGGTTGATTGTGTATCTCAGCATGTGGCCTAAGCAGTCCCAATCAAAATACTCTTCTGGGATTTCTGCTCTTGATATCAGAGCAGTTCAAACCTCCTTTCACAGGACAGGACCAGAGCAGCCACCAACTATGCCTCCAGGCGTGTGGTCTGAATGAAGACAAGTGGTGTTGAGGGATGAAGAAAAGGTTTCCCATTCCAGTC
>NW_006408687.1:6096050-6100848 GCF_000296735.1 Chrysochloris asiatica | reverse complement strand
TTTTTTCTTCAGATCCCCCAGCTTGAGAAATTCTGAGTGTGTTCTTCCTTTTTGTTTTCTGATTCGAGATCTTTGCACATTTTATTGTAGTATTTTGCTTTATCTTCTCAAGCTGATCTTTGAAAATTTCTGTTCAGCTCTTTGACCTCCCCATTTCTTCCATTTGCTTTAGCATCTCTATGCTCTAATACATTGTACACCTGTAAAAAGTTGAACTGGAAAAAATTATCTGCTTAGAAATATTTATAACAGTGACAAAAAATGGTAGCTTCTGATGCTGCTTATATACAACTAGCCACTATATGGGATTTGGTTCCTTGGTTTAGAGGCTTAGGGTCATGGTTTCATGGGCCATCCTAGTTAATAAACCTAATAACATGTTTATGTGTTTCTGTTCTACCTCTTACATTTTTTGTGTAGTGTGTTGGGTATTAAAGCTTGCAAGGTCGCCAGTTTAAATTCACTAGCTGCTCTTTGGAAACCCTATACAGGGTCACTAAGAGTTGGAACCAACTTGATGGCAATTAACAACAACAATAACAACATTCTTTCCCTAAGTTTCAGAGTTCTGGAGTGGCATTGTAGGATAAACACTGATGACTGTCAGGTTGATGGTTCAACCCCACCAGATACTCCTTGGAAACCCTATGGGTTGCTATGAGTCAGAACTGAAGCAACAACAACAAATTCTCCTGGAACAACAGGGGAAGGAGAGTTAGGAAGATTAGGAGGTTATGGAATGTGTGTCTATTTGCCTCTAGGAAAAACTGCCTTCCTTGCTATTAAACCAGAAGAACTGGGTTGTGTGGCACTATAGAAATAAACACTCAACAGCAGTGTTGGTTTGATACACAAGGTCGGCAGTTCAAACTCATCAACTGCTCCTAAGAAACTCTATACAGGGTTGCTATGAGTTGGAACTGACTTAATGGCAATTAACAGCAATACCCTAACTGAACATTTTGATCAAAGATTCCATTGATGAACTCTGATCAAAAGGGGGAATATGTAGAACAGAATTTAAAATTCTGATGGATATTTGACTTTCAGGAGCCATATGAATGAACCTCTGAAATTATTTCCTTGAGATTATCTTTAAATCTTAAACCCAAACTATACCTGAAGTCATCTTAAAACTCAACAGTTGTCATTGTTGTTTAGTGTCATCAAGTCACATGTAACTTGTATAGACCCCGTATAGAGTTTCTGAGGAGCAACTGATGGGTTTGAACTGCTGATCCTGTGGTTCACAGTCAGGTGATCCTACAGCACCACACCAAGAGTCCAAGCTTAGATAAATTCTTTTAAAGGCCTGCCTTCAGCATTCTGTTCTTTTTAAAACAATCTACATGGGGTCAAATTGACAACAGTGACTTGAAATATGAGACAGGAACCTGTATATTAAAGAGGGAGGTACAGTTTGGAAAAGGAGGGTGCAAACGTCTGTACAACTTGAAGAATGTAATCCATACCACTGAATTGTAAGTACATGCATTGGTGTGTGCTTTGCTATGTATATTCTCAACAATAAAAACAAAATGAATGAAATTCAGGAAAAAATACTCAGATATATAATACATAAGAGAAAAGGAGAGAGAGAGCGAGATTGAGGAAGGGAAGGAGAATGGAAGGGCACAAAAGAAAAGCACGGTTTGTACCGTAATGAGAATTCATTCTGTTTTTCTTCTTTCAAAGTTATCAGAAACAGGCCCTCATTCAATCACAAGCAACATTTACTGAGCTTCTGCTACATGCCAGATGTGATATAGGGTAGTAGGGATAGGGATTGTCGAGTGAGGAGATTATTAGTGTTATTAGCTGCCTTCCAGTCTGCCTGACTAATGAACAGTTAATTGAAGCACTGCATAGTCTCACCACCATCCCCATGTTCCAATGAAGATCAGAAAATCCACAGGGTTTTCATTTAACTGATTTTCAAAAGTAGACTGCCAGCCCTTTCTTCTACTCCATTTTGACCTGGAAAATCTTCTGAAACTTGTTCAGCATCATAACAACAGGCATGCCTCAACTGGGAGATGAGTGACCCAAAATCAAACATGGGTCTTCCTCATGAAAGGTGAGGATTCTACCACGGTACCGCCAAGGCATCTATACAGAGGATTAAAATGTAGTGCCTTCAGGAGACTCACCTTATAAAGGATTCTTCAAGTCTGAGCATCCCCAACATACCACTAAAAAAAGCTCATTAACTTCCCGCATGCTCATCAAAAGTTTAATATTTTATGTTAATTCTTAAGAATCTAGCTTCCATTCTGTTCACTAAGAATACAGATGTACATATAATACCAATGTAATAATTTAGTAATTTCTGAGCATTACTTAGGGCCCTTGTGTGACAATGTCGGATAACCACTGGACTGCTATCCACAAAGTAGGCAGTTCAAACCCACTAGCTGCTGTTGGAAACCCTATACACGGTCATGATGAGTTAGAACCAACTCAACGACACATAACAAGAAGAATTATTTGAGTAGACATTTCTTTGTAACTTAAAAACAAAGATCTCATTTCAAAAACTGCCCCTCTATGTAGTTTTTAAAAATATGGCTAAAGGAAATTGATCACAGTCAATTTATAGCATTGACTTTAGAAGGAGAAAGGTATCCCATGCTTACTCAAAGTACTAGTTCTGTTGTAGTCACAATGCCTCCATGGAACAGCTGCTAGATAATCGCTGTCAGCTCCTTTTCCATGGGGTGAGGCTTGGAAGTCTAAAGAGAGTGGCTCAAGGTTACCCAGTGGTCTTTTCTTCTCCCTGCTCGATACACAGGTCTTTATTGATCTGGGAATTATCAGAACAGTCCCCATGATGTCTAAGAAATTTCCAAGATAACAAGCAACCATGGGCTGATGCCTTCAGACCAGAAAGATTCTCTTCAATTCAACCAAGAGAAATTCTTTACATTTCGTTTGCATGGACAAGAATCCTAATGAAATCTTGTGTAGCACACATACCAAAAAAGTGTATACTAGCGCAGCAAGAAATCTGAGAAACCACCTACACCAACCAATTGCCATCTGTTTATTTCAATGGATGGCAATTTCATATGTATCAGAGTAGAACTATGTACCACAGGGCTTTCAATGACTGCTTTTTCAGGAGATTATCAGGCTTTTCTTCAGAGACACCTCCAGATGAACTCAAACCTCCAACCTTTCAGTTAGCAGCTGAGCACATTGACCATGACACCACCCAAGGACTCTGAAAAACCACACACTTGGGGCTTATATTAACAGAGTTGAGAATAGTCCGTGTGGTAAGTAGGATCCAGAATGTTCTGTACTTAACACTACCTGTCAGGGGAAAGGAGGGAGTAGGCTTCTTGGCTACTCTGTCTTTAGTAGTCCCTGGTAATTTGCCTACACCCATTCAATGTCCACACTGCAAGTAAACTGGGGTGACTTACCAGTTCCTGGACAATGTGGGTGTGTGCTCCAGGATGGACAAATACATGGACACTTTCCCACCTGTACCCATGGAAGTCATTTCCAACCTGTCAAAACTCAGATTTCTCTTAAAACAGAGACAAACAGGCAGTGGTCACCTCAGAATAAGCCTTTTTGCTCTGTTTGGTATGTCCCCGGCTGGTACTAACAGTTAATATGCTCAACTGCTAAATGAAAGGTTGGAGGTTCAAGTCCACCAACGGTGCATCCGAAGAAAGGGCTGGAGATCTACTTCTGAAAAATCTGCCATTGAAAACCTTATGGAGTCCAGTTCTATTCTGTCACACATGGGGTGGAAATGAGTTGGAACCAACTCAATCAAAGCCGGTTATATTCTTAAATCCATGGATATGGTCCCTGGAAATTTAAAAAGTACTTAATTCCATTGCAAGATTCAAGGTAAGAAAGTCATTTAGTCTGTCATGTAGCATCAATATAAAGACTGGTTGCATTGAAAATAAATACTATGGAGTAGAGTTCTACTCTCACACATATGGTGCCATGAGTGAGAGTCAGCTCAACCCATGAGATGAACAGAAGTCTCAGAGAATAGGAAATTATTTCCTCAAGTGAGAATCCAACTCACCACTAAATTCTGGGTAAAATGGGAGTTTGGTTGAAAACAAAACTCTCTACTATAGCTAGTTCAGAGGGAGTTTCTAAGTCTCTCTGACCTATATTCTTCATAGATTTCCCCCGACTTCATGGGAGTGAGGGCTGGAATTGGTGGCAGCAACTACGATTCATGATAGGGCCCAGGATCAGAAAGTTAGAAAAGCAAAACTGGAGACCCAACTGAATGATGCTGCTGGAAGAGATGAAGCCGACGGGCCCAGCGGTAGAGGGTAGATCTGTGGTTATCACTGGTGCAGCCTCTCCTAACCAAACAGAATCGTGTCTAACTGGACTTTCTCCAGGGACTGATAATAGGAGTACACTGGGCCTCAGTATTTCTGTGATCTACTTAGTGCACAATATCTATTAGCTGGCAGTTTTCATTTTCTTTCTGTCTTACATCATACTTTTTTTCATAGTTACCAGACTGCTGGTATCAAAGAATGCCTGCCGACTCAGGCCATTCAGTTTAGGCATTTCACCACGGTTCTGGAAGGAGACTCTGTTGGCCTTCAAGGGAATCCCAGTTCTTCATACCATAAGCATCTCTGCCTGTGCCTTCAACTGGTTTAACACAGGGAACCAGTAGATAAGCACATGGTATGAACAGGACTTTAGAAACATCACTCTGACAGTAAGTAGTGTACAGGATGAATTTTGGCAGGACAAGAATCAAGAATAGAAAACTAGTTGCAGAGCCACTGCAATTCACCAG
>NW_006408687.1:6081201-6095155 GCF_000296735.1 Chrysochloris asiatica | reverse complement strand
ATACCAGCAAAGCATAATCCATGTCAAGCTGTATGTCAGCAAGTTGGGCCTTCTATCCATTTGGAGTTTGACAATAGGTTAAGACCAGTTCATTCCCAAAACCTCTCATTAATTATTTACTGGGTAAAACTGTGCCAGGTGAGTGAGAAAGGTGATAATTCTATCCTTTGTCGTTGTTTGTTGAGTCGGTTCTGACCCATAGCAACCCTATATAGGGTTTCCAAGGAGCAGCTGGTGAGTATGAATCACCGACCTTGTAGTTCAAACTGACCTTGAGGTCGAGTGCTTATCCTACAGTGCCACACCAGAACTCCAAGTCTATCCTAGGTCAGAAAAAAGATCAACTACTGGGGCTTCTCAATAGTACTATAAATTACGCAATTAAAGTTGGCAATGGAGTCCTGGGATGGCACTATAGGATAAACATTGGACTGCTAACTGTAAAGTCCGTAGTTCAAAACCACCAGCTACTCTTTGGAAACACTATACAGAGTAGCTAGGAGTCAGAACAGTCTCAATGGTACTTAACAACATCAAAGTTGGCAATGGAAAACCTATATCTAGATGAGTTTTAGCTTGAGTTTGCATGATTTTTGGAAGTACTAGCCATATATGTCTCTGGTCACTGACTAACATGAAAACCAGGAAAAACTTTATTTACTCAGCTCATTAATTCTATTAGAATAAAACAAAGCCACTGAGGAGTTTATGGACAAAGAGCAAGCAGAACAGCTGGAAACAATGGTTAATTTACCAATTTAGAAGTTCCAAAGGCAATGATGACAGACGATAACAATCCGAAGGCCTTGTCCCAAGTGAACCTCAGAGAGCAACGGGAGAAATGTTCTCTTTTATCAATAATCTTGAGATCATCCTCATTTTCTTTTCTTTTGTTCTTGTTTTCTTTCTTGTGACGATTGTTTTTGCTTCCATTTGTCTCCCTTGTGTTTAATTCTTCCTCATATTTCACTTTTTAAATTCTAATTGTATTAAATGTTAAATGTTTAGTATCGTTCTTGAATAAAGTTATGCAAATTTATTGAGATAGAAGTCATATGCCATAGAATGCAATTCAGGCACCTAACATTTTTTGTTTTAGTAGTTTTTACTATAGCCACAGTCTTGTCCAACCATCACCACTAACTATTGCAGAATATTTTCATGACCCCAAAAAGAATTCTGGTACTCACTAGGAACTATGCTTCCTTCTCCCCTTTCCTCTGGTCCCTGGCAACCACTATTCTGTTTCTATGAACATTTCATATCAGTAGAATCATGCAGCATGTGACTTTTGTGACTAACTTTTTTTACTCAGTGTAATGTTTGAAAAGTTGCTCTATGTTGTAGCATGAATCAGAACTTCATTGCTTTTTTTTAATCCATTCCATTGTATGGCTATTTCACTTTAGCTTATCCAGCTTATCCAATATACATTTCGGTCGTTTCTACTTTTGGCCATTATGAATAATGCTACTATGAATATTTGTGTGAACATTTGTTTGGATCCGTGTTTTCTTGTTTGCATTTTATTGTGTATTGAATGAAGATTTGCAGAGCACATCATCCATTTTACATTCAACCAATCATAGACTTCTTTTCGTCTCAATGACTGCAATGAACTCAATGTAACAGCAGTTATCCCACGTTCCCCCTGTGATTCCTGTTTCCATTCCTCCTTCTTTCCCAATCCTTCTGAACTTTGTCCTTGTATAATGCTACTCTTTTGATCTTGAATGGCTAATCATTCTATGGTGTGTGTGCCTCACTAGTCTTGCTGTCCCTAGGATGTACCTATCTATTGCTTGGCTGAAAATTGAGTCATGGGGGTGATCAGTTCGGTGCTGATCCTCAAAACTATTGTTATGTCTGTTCTGTACGTCTTCACTTCGATTCACAATGAAAAGTTAAAACACTTTTTGTTGTTGTTATGTCTTAGCCTATTGTTGCTACCACCACATCAATCCATCTCATTGGAGGTTGTCCTCTTTTTCACTAAATCCTCCACTTTTCCAAGCATGATGTTCTTTCTCCAGGGACTCTTCCCGCCTGACAATATGTCCAAAGTATGAGAGACAAAGTCTTGCAATCCTTGCTTCTAAGGAATATTCAGGCTGTACTTCTTTTAAGAAACATTTTTCTGTTCGTTTTGTAGTCCATGGTACTTTCCAATATTCTTTGCCAACACCATAATTCAAATGCATCAATTCTTCTACATCTTCCTTATTCACTATCCAACTTTCACATGTATATGAGGTTATTGAAAATATCATGGCATGAGTCAGGCACACCTTAGTCCTCAAACTGACATCTTTGCTCTTTTATACTTTAAAGAGGTCTAGGAGTCCTGGTGTGACTCTGTGGGTTAATGTGCCAGATTGCAAAGCCATTTGAACTGCAAGGTCGGCAGTTCAAGCTCACTAGCTGCTCCTTGGAAACCCTATACAGGGTCACTATGGGTCAGAATTGACTCGACGGCACTTAACAACAACAACAGGGCAGATTGGCCTAATGCAATCAATATGTGATTTGATTTCTTGACTGCTGCTTCTGTGAGTGTTAAATGTGAATCCAAGCAAAATGTAGTTTTGAAAGATTTCAATCATTTCTCTGTTTATCATGTTATTTATTGGTCCAGTGGTGAAGATTTTTACTTCCTTTACATTGGGGTGTAACCCATACTGAAAGCTGTGGTCTTTGATCTTCTTCAATAAGTATATCAAGTTCTGCAACAAGATTGCATCATCTGCATATCACAGGTTGTTAATGAGACTCCCTCTAATCCTGATGCCACATTCTTCTTCATATAATCCAGTTTTTCAGATTATTTGTTCAGCATACAAACTGAATAAGTATGGTGAAAGGATACAACGCTGTTTCTTGATTTTAAACAATTCAGTATCCCCTTGTTCTGCCTCTTTTTTAATGTACAGGTTCTTCATAAGCATAATTAAGTGTTCTGGGATAGCCATTCTACTCAATGTTATCCTTAGTTTATACTCCACACAGCCAAAAACCTTTGCAAAGTCAATAATGCACAAGTAAACATCTTTCTGGTATTCTCTGCTTTTAGCCAAGATTCATCTGATGTCAGCAATGACATCCCTCAGCTACACAGTGGTGGTGGTGGTGGTTATGTGCCATGGAGTCAGTTCTGACTCATAGTGACCCGTAGGATTTCTGAGGCTGTAAATCTTTACAGGAGCAGAAAGCCTCATCTTCCTCCCACAGAACAGCTGGTAGTTTCACACTAGCTGGACCTTGAGGTTAGCAGCCCAACTCTTAACTACTATGCTCCCAGAGCTCCTTCAACTATACAGTAGTGTACACTTTTTAAAAAGATAAATGTTTGACCCAGGTAAGAAACATCAAAGTCCCACTGCCTCCAAATATATCCCCTATCCTCAGCATTTTCTCAGAGCTCATAGCCAAAGATGCATTTCAGCATCCTGTCTGAACTGGACTTTCTTTCCCCAGGGACCAACTTATTGCATAACATCTACCAGGTAAGGACAGAGATTTCATCTCTGTGGTGTTTGCTAATGATGATGAAGTCATTTTCTGTTAAAGACTTTAACAATAGCCCATTTCTCCTTTCATCCCTGAAGCACCAGAAAGCATTTGCTGTCATGCTGATTCAACTCATGACAACTCTTGGGTGTCAGAGTTTTTGATGGTTGATTTTTAAAAAGTAGATCATCAGACCTATCTTCTGATGTCTCTAAGTGGACTCAAACTTCCAACCTTGCAATTAGCAGCTTAGTGTGCTAATCATTTACACCACCCATGTTACCACCCTCACGCCCCCTTGAAGCACATGGCCTGCAAATGTGACCAATGAGAGAGAAATAAGACTTTTTTTCTTAAAGTAGATTTCCCTTCTTTCACAGTGAGTCTGAACAGTTTTCACTTGCACTTAGCTGATGTTCTTTACCTTTCAGTGTTGAATCACCTATGTATAATCTTCTGTTAGGGAATCATGAAAAGTCCAACAGCAAAACAGCCCCAAGGAGGGTCCTTTGAAGTCAAAGGAAATACATCATGGATCTTTGAGACAAAGTTAACAACCTGTTCCACTCTCCAGACAGATGCTGGGAGTCCAACACCTTTAAGGGAATTTAGAGTCGCTATGGGTCGGAACCAACTCGATGGCACATAACAACAACAACAACAACTGAAGTCCTGAGTCCTAGTGTGGCACTATGGGTTAATGCGCCAGACTACAAAGCCTTTTGAACTGCAAGGTTGGCAGTTCAAGCTCACCAGCTGCTCCTCAGAAACCCTATACAGGGTCGCTATGGATCGGAATGGACTCAACAGCACTTCACAACAACAACTGAAGTCCTGGTGTGGCACTGAGAGTTAATGTGCTGGACTGTGAAGTCGGTTTGAACCACAGAGTCAGTTGTTCAAGCTCACCAGTTGCTCCTTGGAAACCCTATACAGGGTCGCTATGGGTCAGAACCGACTTGACAGCATGTCACAACAACAACAACAAAACTTCCATGAGCATGGATTATGGAGCAAAGAAAAAGTCTTTGACAACTTCAATTTTCTCCATTTATAGGTCCAGTTGTGAGGATTTTTGTTTTCTTTATATTAAAGTGCAATCCAAACTGGAGGCTGTAGTCTTTCATGTTCTCAGTAAATATTTCAAGTCCTCGTTGCTTCCAGCAAACAAGGTTGTATCATCTGCATTATCTGCATATCTCAGGTTATTAACGACTTCAATCTGTTGTCACATTCTTCTACATATAATCCAGTTTCTCAGATGATTTGCTCAGCATGCAGATTGAAGAAGTACACAACCCTGATTGAAAGGACACAACCCTGGTGCACACCTTTCCTGACTCAGTTCCACAGGACTCAGTTTGGGGCAGACACTGAGTTTCATTCTCCTCTTCCGTTCTTTGAATTAGAGGAGATGAATCGCTCATAGAGACCCTTTCTGAGGAAAGGCTGGTGGGTTTAAACTGCTGACCTTGCAGTTAGTCGGCCAGCGCTTATCCTACAGCACCACACCAGGAGAAATCAAAAGACACATTGTATTAAGTTTGCTACAAAAGACCTCTTTAAAGTATTAAAGAGCAAAGATGTCAGTTTGAGGACTAAACTGCCTGATCTAAACCATGATATTTGCAATAGCCTCATATGCATGTGGAATTTGAACAATAAATAAGGAAGACTGGAGAAACATTGATTCATTTGAATTATGGTGTTGGAGAAGAATATTAACAGTACCATGGACTGCCAGAAGAACAAACAGAGCTGTCTTGGAAGAAGTAATGCCAGTGTTCTCCTTAGAAGTGAGGCTGGTGAAACTTTATCTCTGGTACTTAACACAAGCTATCAGGAGGGGTCAGTTCCTGGAAGAAGGATATCATGCCTGGAAAAGTGGCAGGTCAGAATAAAAGAGGAAGTCCCCCAATGAGAAGGATCAACACAGTGGCAGCAACAATGGGCTCAGAACAGCTATTGTGAGGGTAGCACAGGACAGGTTGTGTTTTGTTCTGTTGTGCATAGGATCCCGATGAGTTGGAATCCATTTGACAGCACCTAACTACCAACGACAATGGAACTGAGTTCAGGCATGTCTCCACCTGCCAACCCTCTTTAGCAAATATGATACCAACCGTCGCTCCCAAAGCACTCTCTACTTCTCAGCTGGGTTCAACAATTCATTGCAATGGCCACATAGAACTCAGACACCATATTCACAGTTAAGGGGTTTATTAAGGTAATTAACAGCTTACAACTCAGGATTAGAAAAGCTCATGGCACCGTTCTTTCGGTCAAGATAGCTTCTTCCACCGTGCCCACAGGCAGAGCTCTCTCTGGTCCTTGTCCTCTCAGTCATGGGCCTCTGGGCCTCTGTCTTGCTCCAGCAAGGTTACAAAGCTCTTTTAGCACTGCTAATAAATGTCCAAAGGGTACTCTGTTGTTGTTGTCAGGTGCCATCGAGTCAGAACCGACTCATAGCGACCCCATGCACAGCAGAACGAAACAATGTCAGATCCTGGGCCAACCTCACTACCGCAGCCACACTTGAGTCCATCAATGATGCCACCTGGCTGATCCATCTCGTTGGGGGTCTTCCTCTTTTTCTCTGACCCTCCACCCTACCCAGCATGACATCCTTCTCCAACGATTGTTTCCTCCGGACAATATGTCCAAAGTAGGAGAGACGAAGCTTAGCCATCTTGGCCTCCAAGGAGCACTCTGGCTGCACTTCTTCCAAAACAGATCTATTGGTTCTTTTGGCAGTCCATGGCACTTTCAGTATTCTCCTCCAACACCACAACTCAAAGGCTTCAATTCTTCTTCGATCCTCCTTATTCACTGTCCAGCTTTCGCATCCATATGAGGCTATTGAAAACACAATGGCCTGGGTGAGGCGCACCCTAGTCCTCAAGCTGCCATCTCTGCTCTTCAAAAGGGTACTCTACTCTACTATAATCCTCAGCTCAAAGGCACTCAGCTCTAGCTCCATGGGTAAACAAACTTAGTTCCCCATTTAAGTTCCTGGAAACACCAAATTCCATAAGTGAGCTTCCTGCCCACAAATAAACTCAGGTTGACTTGCTCCATGGCCTGGGAATCTACCCATCTACCCATCTGTCTGAGGCTTGGGCTCTTGGTTCTGCTGTTGCTGCTCCTTGGCCACTCCTCCCTTCTACTCCTCTGGTGTCACTGCTTTTTTTTTTTTAATGTTTTATTGTGAATTATGTGATAGTTTACATGGGACAACATTAGTTTTACATTCATTCTTTCGTATATTGTTTCATTGCCATGGTTACAATCCCCTCCATGCATCATCAACCAAACAAAGGGTATACCCTGCAGGCCTACCCCCCAAAACCCCTCCCCCTGGTCTTCAGCACACAGTCCTTCTCCCTCTCTGGATCTAAAGTCCCCAGCTGCTCCATGGCTCCACATCATCGTCTCTGCCTCCATCTCAGGCATCACTGCTTCTCTGGGTAGGGTTCCGCTTTCGGCTCTTCTCCCTTGATGGTCCTAGGGACCTCCGCTCCTAGACTGGAAAGTTATTCCCTCCCTTCCTTGCTATAAAACATCTACCTTTACATTTTCAACCCTCACAATCAGTCCTGATAACAATTATTCACTACTGTATCACAAGAGTGGTGTCACTACTTTTTGTCCTTGGGCTGAGGAGGTTCAATGTGTAAGAATCTTGGGGTCCAAAGGATGAACTTCACTCCTACCTCTTCTACTACCTTGATGGTGTGAGACCCTCTTCCTGTTTATGTGATGGTTCATTTAAAACCCAGCAGGATGGCAAAATTGTCCAATCCCCTCATTAGATTTCCAAGTTTTTATACTCAGAATTAGCCCTGTTAGCAACTGAATCATATAATCCTATCAGCATCTTCTCTAACCTTCTCTTATCCTGATCCATAGTGGGGAACCAAGCTTGTTTGATGGAAGCTAGAAAGACTATGAGTACATGAGCCATGTGAAGTAACTCACTTCACGGCACTTGCTTTTTTAGCAAAGCATTAACCATTTTCCACTTCAGGTCTTGGTAGGACCTTTAACAAAATTTCTGCTATGAATCCTTCCAGGAGAATGTCCTATCAAGTTGTAAGACAAGTGTGATTCTACATTCATTAAAGTCCTCTCCTCACCCCCTAACTAAGCCCCTTAGACCAAGGAAGACTTTCTTTCTTTCCCTTCCCCATCTGTACACATTTTGAAGGTAGGTGAGGGATAGCTACCAAAAAGTTCACTGAACTCAAGATTCCTCTCTTTGTTCCTTGCTACCCAAGAACTGTGCAAAGAGTATGGCCTCCAAAGCAGGCATTTGAAGTTGGAATCCTAAGAAAGTAAAATATAACTTTGAGAAAAGGGCTAACATTCCAGATCTACCAACTTCCTGCCACAACTTTCCTCAATTATTTTCTGCTCCAACCACTTGCTGCTGCTATAAAGCACTGTTGAGTCAGTTCTGACTCATAGTGACCATGTATAGGGTTTTCTGAGAAGTGGATGGTAAGTTTGAACCACTGACCTTGCAATCCAGTGCATTATCTTGCAGCACCACACCAGGACTCAACCTCTCAGCAGGAAGGAAAAGAGAAAGAAGAGGATGCTTTCTATGAAAATCAAGGCCTGGTTCATGGCTTGCCCTCTTCCTTGTCTGTGGAAATTCCCTCCTTAGTCAATATCTGGAAGGAGCTCTGATAGCATAGTGGGAGGTTAGTAGTTCAAATCCACCATCTGCTCCACAGGAGAAAGATGAAGCTTTCTGCTCTCATAAAGATCTATAGCCCCGGAAACCCTAAGTACAGCCCCAGAAACCCTCAATCGCTGTGAGTCAGAACTATCTCAACTGCATGCAGCAGCAGCACTTTCATCTGGATACCCAAAGAATTTGTGTAAGTGAAAAATGAACCATTCGTTATTTACCACCATGGGAATAAGCCTCAGGAAATGAGCTGAATGCAGTTGAAGAGGATTATAAACACACAGTCTCAAATTGCTGAGTCACATGACATATGTTTAAACCACTATTCAACTTCTTCTTGGTATTAATGGGTTAATTTCCTTCTCTCTGCAAGCCAATCTTTATGGCCTTTTAGCCTCTCCTTTTAGCATTTCCTTTTTATATCTACCTGTACATGTAGGTCAGCTATGTCTTGTTGTGAAGTGCTATTGAGTCAGTTCCCACTCACAGTGACCCTGTACAGGGTTTCCAAGGTGGTGTGTTTGAACTGCCAACCTGTGGTTTGCAGTCCAGTGTGGATCCTACAGCACCACACCAGGGGTCCAAGAAGAAAGTTTTCCCTGACTGGGGAATGAACCCAGACCGAGGCGGTGACTGAATGCTAACCACTAGACCACCAAGGAATGTCTGTGTCTGCCTTGTTGTTGTTGTTAAATACCTGAGTCATAGTTAAATATCTGATTCACAGCAACCCTCTATAGGGATTCCAAGGAGTGGTTGGTGGTTTTGAACCATCAATCTTGTGGTTAGTAGTCCAATGCTGATCCCACAGTAGTTCCCAAAGTCCCTGGAGAATGGCAGTCATACTATTTAGAAATCAAGGTTCCTTCCTTTGGACTCAGGTTGAAATTTCCTTTCTTAATAGTCACCTAAGGAGCCCTGGTGTGGTGCTGTGGGTTAATGCACCAGACTGCAAAGCCATTTGAACTGCAAGGTCGGCAGTTCAAGCTCACCAGCTGCTCCTAGGAAACCCTATACAGGGTCGCTATGGGTTGGAACCGACTCTAAGGCACTTCAAAACAACAACAACAAGGAGCCTTGGTGATGCAGTGATTAAGTGCTTAGCTGTTAGCAAAAGGCCAGTGGTTCAAATCCATCAGCTGTAATGCATAAGCAAGATGTGACAGTCTGCTTCTATAAAGATTTACAGCCTGGAAACCCTATGAGGCACTTATACTCTTCCTATAGGGTTGCTGTGAGTAGAGTCAACTCCACAGCAATGGGGTCTTTGGAGAGTTTCATGGTCACGTGACCTGTGTGTTAGCAAGGCCCCTGACCTCTGTCCCTAGGGATGCTCAGAATCACTTTCCCCAGGTTCTGATGGCAGGTTTTTGACTGTGTGTCTGCAGTAATGTTTTCCATCTCCTTTACAATCTGTTTCCCACCCTCTCATTATGCCTTTCTAACCCACTTGGCCCAATCAAGGACCACTCTCTCCCAGCTGCCAGATCTTCACCTCCATGTGTTGAAGCTGAAACACATTTGAATTCTAGAACAGCAACACATGGATGTTTTGAAATTTATTGCCCCGTATGAGCACTGCCAAATCCCCAGACTTCAAATCTGTACAGATTCTAGAAGGAGGAGTTCTTTTTTCATTACATTATAAAATACCAGGGGCTTCAGAAAGTCTATGGAAAAGTGAAATTAAAAGATAATGGAATTTTTCCATGAGCTCTTTGAAGTCCCCTCGTACACAGCGGTTACACTGCCACCCAATTTCCCTGCTTATCACAGGTTAAGAGTAGTGATGAAAAGAGTCTTGGAGAGGAAGAGGGGCACGTGTTGAGTGGTCATGCTACACCTTCAGAAGACAAAGAAAGAGAGTAGGGAAATCCTTGATTATACTGATGTAAGCATGAAAGCAGCACTCAAGAAATCAAATGACATACTGCATTGGGCAAATCTGCAAAAGACCTCTTTAAATTCTTTTAAAAAAGCAAATATGTCACTTTGAGGACTAAGGTACACCTGGCCCAAACCATGGTATTTTCAATCACCTCACATGCATGTGAAAGTTGGGTAATATATGAAGACAACCAAAGAACAACTGATGCATTTGAATTATGGCATGGGTGAAAAATATTGAAGGTAACATGATTTGCCAGTAGAACGAACAAATCGGTCTTGGGAGACGTATGCCCATAAGGCAGGTTGGTGAGACTTCCTATTATTACTTCCTATTACTATTAAGGAGTCCTGGTGTGGCAATGTGGGTTAATGCACTGGACTGCAAGATCGGTTTGAACTCAAGGTTGGTGGTTCAAACTCACCAGCTGCCCCTTGGAAACCCTATACTCATAGGGTTACTATAAGTCAGAACTGACTCTACAGCACTTAACAGCAACATCATCACTATTAAGCAGTACCAATTCCTGGAAAAGGACATCCTGTTTGGTAAAGTAGAAGAGATTGTAACCATGGCAATGTAACGATATACGGTAGGAAGAATGTAAAGCTGGACAAAAAGAGAAGATCCTCAATGAGATGACTTGACACAGTGGCTACAACCAAGGGCTCACACAACAATGGTTATGAGGTAGATGCAGTGTTTTGGTCTGCTATACATTCTAGGCCCATGAAACCATGGTTTCATAGGGTTCTCTAAGAACAGGTGGTGACCTTAAGCCATTTAGACCCTTTATTTTATAATGTGGTATGAGTTGGGACGGGAATGTGGTAGTTCCATACTATAAATACAACTGTGATTCACAGGTCCATGGTTCAAACCCACCAGCCCATCCATGGGAGAAAGATGAGGCTTTCTGTTCCCACAAAAGATTCAAAACCTTGGAAACCCTATACAGAATGGCTATGAGTCAGAACTGATTCAACAGTACTTAACAACATCAATGAGTTAGTATAATATGGTGGTAGTCTGTACCACAGTTCTGGTAGCATAGTGGTTATGAGTTGGGCTGCTAACCTCAAGGTCAGCAGTTCAAATCTACCAGCCGTTCCTCTGGAGGAAGATGAAGCTTTCTGCTCCTGTAAAGGTTTATAGCCTGTTACAAAGGCAAGAAGTGACTGTCTTATAAGCTTTCAAGAGTGAACCTAGATCCAGAGGGGAAAATCTCCTTGATTTGGGGCAGTTTTTTCCAAATCCTACTTGACTCCCTTACCTACTGATTTTGCAAAATAAAGGTCTGCCACCCACCAATAGAAGCAATGAAGGGAGCTGTAAGTGGAGTAGAGAGGACAGGAGAAACAGCCCCGGGTCTCAGCCTTATCCTCAGCACCACCATTTTAATGCCCCTACTTGGGGAGACATTAAGTGCTATATTGTGAAAGGGCCCTGAGCTTTTGGATTGTTGTTATGTGCCATGGAGTCGGTTCTGACACATATTGACCCTGTACAGGGTTTCCGAGGCTGTAAATCTTTATGGGAGCAGAAAGCCTCATCTTTCTCCCGCAGAACAGCTGGTAGTTTCCAACTGTTGACCTTGCGGTTCTCAGATAATACTAAAAAATTCTCAACCACATTTTAATAATGTTTTTCTTTTTTTTCTGGTGATAAATCCATGTTAATAATTTTAATATTTTAGAAAAATAAGAAAATTATAAAGAAAATTAAACTCATCCTTTCTGTCATTCCACAGAGCTAGCCATTTTTAACAATTTAGTATATTTCTTTCCATTTCTTTCTAAGCAGAGATATCCATTTAAAAACATAATTAAGATCATTTTGGTTAGTTGGCTTGGCTAACCTCCCCCGTTTAATAATAGGTTGTAAGTATTCTCCTGTGCCATTAAATGTTCTTCTAATTTAAGGGGAACTCTTTTTGAAATGGCATACCATCCCACACTCATGAGAACACTTCAGAAAGTTCATGGAAACATTGCATTATCTTTTAATTCTATTTCCTACAATGTTCTTGAAACTCTGTCATACTTTCAGTGTGACAGAGCATAATGGATAAAGATGCTCTTGCTAGCCAGCCCTGAGTCGGAACACTGGTGCCATCACTTGCAAACTATGAGACCTTGGAAAAGTTAAGTAACTTTTCTGAGTTTCCATTTGCCCCACCATAAGAAAATGAGTAAAAATAGCACTTAATTCATATAGTTGTTGTAGGAATTACAAGAAGTAACGCATGTACAAACCTAAGCATATTAATGAGGAACACAGCAAATGCTCCCTATGTATTTTCTTTTTTATTCTATTCTGAATAATTTTAGAATCAACGTTCATAAGCGTAACTCCATGAGGCACTTCTGATTATTTTCCTAGTATACTTTTCTATGTTTGGAATTAGTGAGTCAGAAATTATAAATTAATCAGTTATTTTTATCTGAAAGTATATTGTATCACCCTTGTTGTTGCTAAGGGTTGTTGAATCGGTTCTTACTCATAATGAACTCGTGGAGGATTTCCAAGAAGCGGCTGGTGTGAGTCTGAACTGTCAAACTTATGGCTCAAACTTACCTTGAAGTCGAGTGAAGAGAAAAATACAAATATTTCATAGCTTAAAACACTTTGCTGTTGTTGTTAGGTGCCATCGAGTCAGTACTGACTCATAGCTACCCTATGTACAACAGAACAAAACACTTTCTGGTCCTGGGCTAACCTCACAATTGTTGCCACGCTTCAGCCCATTGATGCTGGCAGTTTGCCCATCCAACTTGCTGGAGGTCTTCCTCTTTTTCTTGGACCCTCCACCTTACCAAACACGATATCCTTCTCCAGTGACTGGTCCATCCTGACAATATGCCCAAAGTATGAGAGATGAAGGTTAGCCATCCTGGACTCCAAGGAGCACTCTGGCTGCACTTCTTCCAACACAGATGTGTTGGTTCTTTTGGAAACCCATGATACCTTCAATAGTCTCCTCTAACACTATAACTGAAAAGCATCAATTCTTCTACGGTCTTCCTTATTCACTGTCCAGCTTTTGCACGCATATGAGGTTATTGGAAATACTATGACTTGGGTCAGGCGCACCTTAGTCCTCAAGCTAACATCTTTGCTCTTCAACACTTTAAAAAGGTCTTGTGCAGAGAACAAACGGGATGGCGGATAGGATGGAAATGCAGTGAGGAGCTCCATCAGCAACAACACAGAATACCAGGCCAAGCAGGCTCAGGGGTGGTCCCAAACTCTGACCCACTTATAAAGGAATATTTATAAAGTTGGAAGGCTTACAGCCAGTGGAATTTGTAGCAGAAGCAAGAAATCCAGTGCCTTCTAATCTAAGGCACTCAGCTGCTCCCTGAGCGGCCATCTTGGGTGAGACCGAACCAGGGAAGGATCAGAGCAGTCACAGATGCCCAAAAGACCCGCAGAGATAAAGGTGAGGACATTGCTTTTGTATCTGTTTATTGGCCTCTCGCTGTCTGTGCACCTCCATTCTGGTGACTAGAGGGGGTGCCTGAGCAAGTGGGCACCCCACCCCCACCCCCGGAGGGTTCTATTACACATGCACACAGATCCTCTTAAAATTAAAGAGACAGTTTCCACTTATAATGAAAAGCAGCGCAAAACAGCCACAGCTGGCCCTGAACTGTTTATCACTAGGGAAAAGGCCTGAAAAGGGGTTGTGGAGCAGAACAGACTAAAGAGGAAACAGGCTGAAAATTAAATCCTGAGTTACATCATAATGACTAACAGTGGCATCTTGAATTTTTTCCAAAAAGGAGAATGAAAAGGGAAGCCCATCTCCTGATCACATCTACCTAGAGGCAATCCAAAAGCATGAAAAATACCAAAACACA
>NW_006408687.1:6057671-6058705 GCF_000296735.1 Chrysochloris asiatica | reverse complement strand
GCTTATCCTTTAGCATCACACCTTATTCCACGGTTAACATGTAATTTAAGTTTTATGACCATTCTTTCATTGACTGAAATTATGATGTTTCTTAACTCCCACAACTAATAAAATAAACACACTGTCAAGATAAATTAATAACCTGTCAGTCTTCCCTCACACTGAACCAATGGGCAACTATCTTTCCCCCACACTGAAAGAAGACACAAGATAGTTTTCTTTGGAAAGAAAGAAGTAGAGGGATTCTGGAATGGGGGCAGACCAAGCATACCTCAGGGTGAAAAAATATATATAGAGAGAGAGAGAGAGAACCAGAAGACAAGAGAAGGATTAAGAGAAAGTCCACATACTAAAAGGTAAAATCTACTTCCAGAATATTAGCTGTAGACATGTTATTGGGAAATTCTTCTTTAAGGAATCTGGTTAGCACCAGAGGAAAGATCTAAAGATCTTGACATTTTGGGTCCCTCAACAAAACAGGCAGATCAGTTTACAGTGAAACCCGACTGTCTACAGACATCAAGTTCCATTCATAAATACGAGCAGGCATGCATCACTAGGCAGTTGAGGAAACCTCATAAAAGGATACAGCAAAGAGAAAAAAAGATATTCTGAAAATACACAAAATTAAGAAAAGTTCATATGAATGCTCATTAATGTTTCTGGATAAGTAGAAGATATTGCATCCATAAAACAAGAACAAAATGCCATTTTTTAATGTTCAGAAAGCAAATAAAGGACTCAAATTTTAAAAATATTATACCTGACAGTAAACACTCAAAAGAAGGAGTGGGAGGAAAAGTTGAAGAAACCTCCTGGACAGTAGAACATAAAATGATGAAAAATAAGAGAGAAGGGTCAAATTCAACATTTATTTAAAATATTCAAGAAAAGTAGATATCAGCTAGGAGGTTCAATGTACAAATAATTAGAATACCAAGAAATGAACAGAAAAATATAAGAAAAAATATATACATTAAAAAAGAAAACAAGAAAATGTATTCAAGCTGATCAAGCTGGATTCAGAAGAGGCT
>NW_006408687.1:6054104-6056441 GCF_000296735.1 Chrysochloris asiatica | reverse complement strand
TCGATGGCCCTTGACATTCAAGCTGAAAATGAAAATCTCCAGGTAAAATGGCCCATTGAGTTCCCAGACCAGTAAATGAAAACAAGACTCACAGCAAATTACATCTTGTGAAATTTCAAAATATTATAGCTAGAGATACCATAAACTTTCAGAGAGGCAAAGTAAAGCAAAAAAAAAAAAGTTATCTATTTGTGTAACAAAGCAGAATAGTATCAGAATTCTCAACTACAATACTGGCAGCTAGAAGATAATAGAGCAATGTCTTTCAACAAAGGCAAATTAATATCCTATGTAAAATAGTATGACTAGCCAACTTAACAATCAAATGTGAGCATAAAATAAACAAATTCTTAAACATGCAAATTCTCAAAACATTGATTTTATGCATCCTCTCTCAAGAATTTATTGGCAGGTATACTCTGTTAAAACAAAAGAGTAAACCCAAACAGATGATAACACTTCATAGACACAGGGAGTCCCTATCCTGGAGTCCTGGTGTGGCACTGCGGGTCAATGCACTGGACTGCAAAGTTGGTTTGAACTGCAAGGTCAGTGGTTCAAACTCACCAGCTGCTCCTTGGAAGCCCTATGCAGGGTTGCTATGGGTCAGAACCAACTGGCCAGCACTTAACAACAACAGCAACATCTGGATCTCAGAAAGTCAGCCATGCAGCTGGTTTACAAAACAACCAGGTCAGATTAGTGTAGGAGTACAGGAGTCCTGGTGTGGCACTGTGGGTTAATGCGCTGGACAGCAAAATCAGCTTGAATTGCAAGGTTGGCGGTTTAAGTTCAACAGAAACCTTATACAGGGTTGCTATGGCTTGGGACTGATGTGACAGCACTTAAGGAGCTCTGGTAGCGTAGTTACGAATCGGGCTGCTAATGTCAAGGTTGGCAGTTCAAAACTAACAACTGTTCCGTGGGAGAAAGATGGAGGCTTCCTGCTCCTGTAAAGATTTGCAGGCTTGGAAACCCTGTGCAGGGTCACTATGAGTCGGAACTGATTCCATGGTACTTAACAACAACAAACCAGGGTTAAGTGAATACAGAAGTCCTGGTGTGGCACTGTAAGATAAGCGCTGGACCTAAAGGTTGGTTTGACCCACAATGGCTGTTCCTTGGAAGCTATACAAGGTCGCTATGACTGAACCTAAAGGTCAGCTTGAACCACAAAGTTGGTGGTTCAAACTCACCAGTTGCCCCTCGAAACCAACTCAAACAACAAATAACAGGTTCCAGCAGAGATGTCATAAAAGAAAATGAAACAGATATCGTGAGGACTCTTCCAGAGTGAGGTGACTCTGTTTAAAAAGTACATAGAAAGCTAAGTGAACACCAACAAAAAAACACTATTATCAAAAGTTGAGCAAAACAAACATTTTTATAGTATATTACACTATATGGGGTCCTGGTGTGAAACTGTAGGATAAACACTGTAATGCTAACCACGAGGTTAGTGGTTCAAACCTACCAGCCGCTCCTTGGAAACCCCATACAGACAGGGCCACTATGTGTCAGAACAGATTGGAACACACTTAACACCAACATCATTGAGCTGTGAATAAAATGCACATATTTAACACGGCAATTGATGTTTTCTCCATATTTAATCCAAAATCAAGGTATTTTGAGAGCTAAATTTCCATCTTTCACATTGTAGAAAGTCAATAGATATGTTTGAAAAAGCCATACATGCATGGTATTAAAAATATAGTACTAAGTCTCAAAAAAAAAAAAAAGTTAAGCTGACTGGGTGCCTCAGAGGATCAGCAATGGGTAGGCTTGGAGGAGGAGACAGTACTAGTAGCCAGGTTGTTTTGTACTACTTTAGTCTGTATATCTGTCCCTGTCCTCTAGTTCACTGTTAAGATCATTGATAATAATTACAAATACCCTCTACTGAGAACTTACTATATGTCATGCTAAGTACTTTACATATATTACCTCCTTTAATCTTCTCAAAAACCTTAGTAAGCTAGGTACTAGTATTCTTGGCATTTATCAAATAAGAAATTTGAAGTTCATAGGGCTTGTAGGTGACAACACTCTGCTTGGCTGTAAGACTTGAGCGTTTTCTACCAGTTGGGTCTATCTTATATTAATGGGACCAGCCAAACTCAAACCCATAGCCTCCATGTCAATTCCAGCTCATGGGCATCCTGCCCCATAGGGTTTCCAAGACTGCAAATATTTATTATGGTAAGAGACTACCATATCTTTCTCCCATGGAGCAACTGGTTGGTTCAAACTGCTCAAATTGCTGACCATTAAATTAGCAACCAAGCACTTTAACCACCGTGCCATTAATAGGATGTTGTTGTCAAGTGCCACCAA
>NW_006408687.1:6046767-6052769 GCF_000296735.1 Chrysochloris asiatica | reverse complement strand
TTAATGATACAGGTTGTTGTTGTTGTTAAGTGCCATCGAGTTGGTTCCGACCCATAGCGACCCTGTACAGGGTTTCCGAGGGTGTAAATCTTTAAGGGAGTAGAAAGCCTCATCTTTCTCCCGCAGAGCGGCTGGTAGTTTTGAACCGCTGACCTTAAGGTTCACAACCACTACGCTACCAGAGCTCCTAATGATACAGGTACATAAAGTAATTCTCAAAATGAAAAGAAAATTCAAAGCTACATTTTTGTATTTTCTCTCATGTCCACAAGAGGGCACTAGAGTCACTTAAATTCAACTCCAATGTCCAAAGGTTAAGATAATTGAACAGAATACCCAAATCCATTTTAATCAAGTCAATTCTGACTCATAAGGACTCTATAGTGAGTCGGTCAATAGAGAATAGGTCAGCCTCATAGGGTTTCCCTCATCTTTCCTTTGCTGAGCGGATGACCTTTTGGCTAGCAACTGAGAACTTAACCACTGTGTCTGTTACCAGGGCTCCTTCTAATAGTGTAGTATCAAACTAGTTAAGTATTAGTTAATTTGTAAACCCACAAATGTGTATTGCACAGGTGTTACCTGAAACTTTGGCTAAAATTGACCAGCTCTCCACCTTTAGGTATGAAAATCCTACTGCTATGTGGGAGTTTTCACTCATTTCTGCCCACCACAACCATCCAGGGACATCCAGACTATATATTAAGAGGAGATTTTACAGCCAGCGTATCTGCGGTTCCATCTTGTAGTGGTCTTGTATGGATGTTATTTCAAAGGTGTTCAACTAGGAGAGACTGCTGGACAAAGGTATGCTTCTAGGGAAACTGTATCAGACTTTGTTGTTGTTGTTGTTAAGAGCCTTACAGACATTTCCGACTCATAGTGACCCTGTATAAAGTTTCCAAGGAGCAGCTGGTGGGTTTGAACTGCCAACCTTGTGGTCACAGTCCAGTGCTGATCCCACAGTGCCACATGGGGAAATATTGTATGCATGATTTTTTTCTTTTTAAGTTTAATCAATATTAAGTTTTACGTTTACCAAAGAACCTGTTGTTTTCATAATACAAATATTACGCAAATGAATGAGGTCTTAGTTTTTATGCTGGGAAATAATCTGCACTTTTATAACACAAATATTGAGCAAAGGTATTAGATCTTAATTTCATGTTTATCAAAAGAAGACAGAAGGCCTACTCACATAACTCCAGAGCATAGAAAAGGAAGGAATATTCCTTAATTCGTTCTATGAAGCCAGCATAACTCTGACAGCAAAGCCAGCACAAAATAAGAAAATTACAGCTCAACACCACCCATGAGAGTCCTGGTGTGGTACTGTAGGGTAAATCACAAGGTTGGTGGTTCAATCTCACTAACCACTCTTTAGAAACTCTATACAGAGTCACTATGAGTCGGAACCGACTCTACAACACTTAACAACAACAACCCCTCATGAATCATGGAGCAAAAATTCTCAACAAAATTCGAGCCAATAGAATCCAACAGCACATTAAAAAAAATAACACATCATGATCAGATGGGATTCATATTAGGGACACAGGGCTAGTTCAAAATTTAAGATCAAAGTACATAATATACCACATAAATACATCAAGGGAAAACAATCACATTATCATCTCAATTGATGCAGAATAGGCATTTGATAAAATCCAACACCCTTTCCTCATAAAAATTCTCACCAAAATAGGAACAGATGGAGAATTCCTTAACATAATCAAGGGCATATATACAAAATCAACAGCTGACATCATTCTCAATGGAAAGAGATTGAAGATGTTCCCCTTGAGGGAACAGGACAGGATGCCTATTATTATCACTAATGTGCTGGACTGCAAGGTCAGTTTGAACCTCAAGGTCGGCAGTTCAACCTCACCAGCTGCTCCTAGGAAACCCTACACAGGGTCGCTGTAAGTCAAAACTTGACTTGACAGCACTTAACAAAAACAACAACATTTAATATTGTATCGGCAGTCTTAGCCAGAACAATAAGGCACGGAGAGAAACAAAGAGCATCCAAATTGGTAAGGAAGAAGTCAACCAATTCCCATACTCTGAGGTCGCTATCGTATACAAAGGAAATTCTAGAGATTGCACAAGAAAGTTAATGAAATCAATAGAAGAATTCAGCAAAGTGGCAGGATACAAGATCAGCACACAAAAATCAGTTGGATTTCTCAACACTAACAAGAACTCCAGAAAGGAAACTAAGAAACCAACCATTTACAATGTTGTTGTTATGCGCCGTGGAGTCGGTTCCGACTCATAGCGACCCTGTACAGGGTTTCGGAGGCTGTAAATCTTTACGGGAGCAGAAAGTCTCATCTTTCTTCCGCGGAACAGCTGGTAGTTTCGAACTGCTGACCCTGAGGTTAGCAGCCCGAATCATAACCACTATGCTATCAGAGCTCCTTACCATTTACAATAACCCCCACCAAAGGATAAAATATCTAGGAATAAGCCTATGGGAGGGGGTGGGGCGCTAACCATTCAGAAGTATTCAGCCTCTCCTTGTCCTAGTCTGGAAGCTCAGCTGAAACCTGTCCATCGGGAGTGACCCTTCTGGTATTCGAAATACTCAGGACATAGCTTCCGGCATCACAGCAACACATAAACCACCACAACATGACAAACTGACGAAGTGGTGGACTCTCACAATAAGACACCCTTTTAGCCTGGAACTAAAGCCACTCCTGGAGGTGACCTTTCAACCAAATAATAGATTGGCCTATAATACCTCTGAGGAATGTACTTCTTAGAACAGTCAGCTGTAGAGACCAAATGAGCAACAGGTGCCCAAAAGCAATGAAGGCGAGAGGCAGCAGGGAACTGGAAGGCTTAGTGGATGGAAACCGAGCAGGTGGGTGGAAATGGAGAGAGTGTTGGCACACTGTGGGTACAGCAACTAGTGTCAATTTGTGTATAAACTATTGGATGGGAAATGAATTTGTTGTGTAAAGTACAATAAAGTGCTCAAATTAAAAAAAAAAACTATAGAAGACAGAAGTTTTTAAAAATTGCAAAGTCTGGTTCTATGTCAACTCAATTGAGACTGTACAAAATAACTTGTACTTCACAGCATACAGATCTATCACATTCGTCTCCTTTTCATGTGTTCTGTCACTTCTCTGGTTTACATCTTTGCTTCTTCCTTTTTTGTTTGCAGAGTTTTTGTGAATGTGGGCGTAGAGCCAAGCCCTGCTAAAGGGCTATAATTTTGTGTCCTGGAATCAACTCAAAACAGAAATGGACATCTTGAGAGATGGAGAAAAAACTTATGATAAAATTCAGCACCCATTCATGATTGTAAACAGATTCTTAGAGAACAAGCGATAGAAGAATACTTCCTTAAAATAATAAAGGGCATCTATTAAAAAGTCTTCCACAAATATTTTAGTGAATTTACAAAATAAAATGCCAAAAGACAAAAATCATTCCTATGCTTTCATACCAGCAAACAAACAAGTAGCTCCAAGGTTTGCAGTAGTGGTGACGGCGTGTGGTTGAACCACCAACCACCCCCTACCACTCTTTCTCACCAATCAGGGTGCAACTGGGGAGCCAGGGCAACAGCCTTTGGTTAGTCATTGGTCAGCCATTGGCGGGTCTTACCTTGGCCAATGGAAGAGGAGAAGGAGGGGAGGAGATCGTGGGGAGGGGCTGAGAGGGATGGCAGCTCCGCCTTTTGGGGGGTGGGGGTGACACTATCAGTTACAACACTGAGTTACACCAACCCTAGGGACAGCACTGCCCTATAGTCGATGTAGCTTGTCTCACCCATCACCTATTCCAACTTTTTTGTCATTCTCTACTATAGAAAGTAGGAAGACCCGGTGTGGTGCTGTGGGTTAATGCGCTTGGCTGCAAAGTTGGTTTGACCTGCAAGGTTGGCGGCTCAAGCTCACTAGCCATTCTTAGGGAACCCTATGCAGGGTCGCTCTGGGTTGGAACCGTCTCAACAGTACTTAACAACACTACAGAAAGTATCCTCCCAAAAAAACGAAGCCCACTGCTACCCAATCGATTCTGATGCAGAGGGACTCTATATAGGGTTCCAAAGACGAAATCTTTATGGGAGCATCTTTTCATCCAAAAGCAGACCTTGAGGCTAGCAGTCCAGTGTTTACCTTACAGCGCCACCAGGGATCCTTAAGGTCCTCCCATATAGGGACCAAAAATGACCTCTTTTGTTGATAAGTGTCGATAAGAGTGGTTGAGCCGGTTCCCATCCATGGCTACTCTGTATAAAGTTGAGAATGCCTATGAAGCACAAGACCTGCGGCTGTAGAGAGACTGACCAGCCGGAGCTATGGTCTCTAATGAAGGGATGCAGCCTGGCAAACCTGAGGCTCACTCTCCGACTTGCTTCCATTATTCTAACTGGAAGTCAGAAGGCAAAGGAGCCAGTTCATCAAATCCATACAGTCCAGCCCCCTGGGAGCCAGAGCAGGGTGAAAACAGATACAGACTGATCTGAAGGAAAAACCGAGAAGGTCAGGCAGAATGTCTAATGTCAAACTAGAGCGTGGATTCTGTAGTCAGACCTGGGTCCAAGTCTGACTCCACAATATACTAGCTATGAGGCCTGTATAGGCAATACCTGTCACCTTCCTGTGCTTTAGTTTCCTCATCTATAAAATGGAGATCATCTAACTCATAGAGCAGTATAACAAGTAAAAAAAACATGAAAAATAGTTGTTGTCACTGAGTTGGCTCGGACTCACAGCAACCCCATGTACAACAGAACAAAACATTGCATGATCCAAAGCCATCTTCATTTGCATTGGTAGGCTCCATCCAGTCCATTGTTGTGACCACAGTGTAATCTGAGTGCCCTGCAATCTATACTGTTGTTGTTAAATGCTGTCAAGTCAGGTCCAACTCATAGCCACCCTGTATAGAGTTTCCAAGGCTTATAAATCTTTTCTGGAGCAGAAAGCCTTATCTTTCTCCTGCAGAAGGGCTGGTGGACTTAAACTGCTGATTTTGTGGTTAACTGTCCATTGCTTATCCTGCTCTACTTGACAATATTCTGTGGGGAACCATAGGGAGTTTTTAGAAGCACATCACCATATTTTTCTTCCTAGTCTTCATCCGGAAGCTCCACTGAAACCTGCTCACTATGGTGACACTTCTGGTATTTGAAATACTGCTGTCATAATATCAACATGCGAACCACCACAGTACAACGGACAGATGGGAGATGGGAAAAGTACTTAGCATGTAGCAATTTTTTAAAAAATGTTTCATTGTGAATTATGTGATAGTTTACATGGGCGAACATTTGCTTTACATTCATCCTATCGTATATTGTTTCATTGCCATGGTTACAATCCCCTCCATGCATTATCAGTCAACCAAAGGGTAAGTACCCTGCAAGCCTGCTCCCCCTCCCCCCCACCCCCGGTCATCAGCACACAGACTCTCTCCCTCGAGTCCCCCAGCTGCTCCATCTCTCCATGTCATCGTCTCTGCCTCCATCTCTGACGTCACTGCTTCTCTTGGTAGGGTCCTGCTCTTTGCTCTTCTCTCTTGGTAGTCTCAGGGACCTCTGCTCCTGGACTGCAAAGTCAACCACTCCCCTTGTTTTGCTACAAAATGTCTACCTTTACATTTCCAACCCTCACAGTCAGTTCTGATAGTAATTATTCACTCTTGTGCCACATGAGTGCCATCCCCATCTCCTTTCATTAGCCCTGCCCAGACAGATTGGATACTATTCAGTGGAGATTCTACCTTCCTCCACACCCTCTGGATCCAGGCTCCATCTTGAAAGCTTGTAAGCCAGTCACTTCTTGCCTTTGTAGCCCCCCATTTTGGGTAGTCAATGTCCAAGTTGCCCATCCCTGTCTACCCTGTGTATGGAGGGGTGGGAATGATCCTCACTGTAAAGATTTGTTCTCTCTTTTGAGCTATTGCATCCACAGGTATAGGTCAAGTTCATCAAATTTTATCAGATTACTCTGTTTCCTCTTCTTTCTTCTTCT
>NW_006408687.1:6039543-6040865 GCF_000296735.1 Chrysochloris asiatica | reverse complement strand
AGGGCTGATGAAATGAAATGCGGATAGGTCTCTTGTGATACAATAGTGAATAATTGTTATCAGGACTGATTGTGAGAGTTGGAAATGTAAAGGTAGACATTTTGTAACAAGGAAGGGAGTGATTAACTTTGCAGTCTAGGAACGGAGGTCCCTGGAACCATCAAGGAAGAAGAGCGGAGAGTGGGTCCCTACCCAGAGAAGCAGTGATGCCTGAGATGGAGGCAGAAATGATGACGTGGAGAGATGGAGCAGCTGGGGACTTTAGACACAGAGAGGGAGAGGGGCTGTGTGCTGATGACCTGGAAACAGGCTTATAGTGTATACCCTTTGGTTGGTTGATGATGCATGGAGGGGATTGTAACCATGGCAATCAAACGATATACAATAGGATGAGTATAAAACCAGTGTTCTTCCATGTAAACGATCACATAATTCACAATAAAACATTTTTTAAAAAAGAAAATGTTTCTTAAACTACTCATAAAAACAGCACATCTAGTTCTATTTCTATGGAAGTATCTTTAATATGTCCAATACAGTCCATTTGCAATGACATGCATTACTGTTTGTTGGTTTTTTTGCAACTAAAGTGAATGACTTGCATTTGGGGAACATGTAAGATTATATATATGTGTGTGTGTGTGTGTGTGTGTGTGTATGTGTGTGTATACATATACACACACTATACACACACATTTATTTTTGCCCAGATGATGTAGGGTTAAATTTGTGTAAGTCAAATTTCTGCATGATGTCACTACACTGCACATACCCTTGTAATTCAAAATCAACATTAAAAAAAAAAAAAGATGTACAGGCATGTCTTGCAGATATTGACAGGCCACTACAATCAAGTGAAAATTGCAATAAAATCATACGAATATTTTACTTTGCCAGTGCATACAAAAGCTGTGTTTACACTCACTTTATTGCAGTCTAGTAAGTGTGAAGACATTTGAAACGTTGTGAAAACTACCAACATTTGACATAGAAACACCAAGTGAACACATATTGCTGGAAAAATAGCACCAATAGACTTCCTCGATGCAAGATTGCCACTTCCTCGATGCAAGATTGCCACAGATCTTCAATTTTTGTTTGTTTGTTTAAAAAGGTAGTATCTACAAAGTGTAGTCAAGTAAAGCACAGTAAAATGAAGTACACTGAACACCAAAGCAAGAATCACAGAAGCTGTTAAGGAGGCTATAGGCAGCAGACATTCTGCAGACCTGTTGTTCTTGCTGTTGTTAGGTGCCATCGAGTCAGCACCGACTCATAGTGACCCTATGCACAGCAGACTGAAACACTGCCCGATCCTGGGC
>NW_006408687.1:6028910-6039443 GCF_000296735.1 Chrysochloris asiatica | reverse complement strand
CTGTCGAGTCTGTTTTGACTCATAGTAACCCTGTATGGGGTTTCTGAGGAGCAGCTTGTGGGCTTGAACTTCCACCTTGCGGTTCAACTCGACCTTGTGGTCTACTACTTATCCTACAGTGCTGCCCCAGGACTCCATTAGCATGGTGTTGTTGTTGTTAAGTGCCATCGAGTCTATTCCTACCCATAGCGACCCTGTATAGGGTCTCCAAGGAGCATCTGGTGAGTTTGAACCACCGACCTTGCAATTCAAACAGCTTTGCAGTCTGGTGTGTTAACTAACCCACAGCGCCACACCAGGCCTCCATTAGCATGGTAGGTACTATTATTACTATATTTTAAGATTTTCCTCTTTGCATATTCTATGCTTATTTAAACAAAGGCGTTTACTGTTGTTGTTATGTGACATTGAGTTGGTTCCAACTCATAGCGAAACTGAATAGGGTTTCTGAGGAGCAGCTGGTGGGTTTGAACTACCAACATTGTGGTTCGCAGTCCAGTGCTGATCCGACAGCACTGCAAATCTATATATAAACCATATATTTGTGCTTATGTTCAAAATCGGTAAGAATGACCTGGAATTTCATTACGACTCCTTCCACCACCACCAGTGGAACCCTCCTCTCCAATACTACTTTCTCCACAAAGACTTCCCTGTGCTCCTGTCCAGAAGTAACCATTTTTATGTACCCGGAGAACTGTGTTCACCAATGGAACTTAACAGTCCTCACTGAAACACAGAACAGAATTCAAATGTCTTTTCCCCTTTCCTTAAAAGAACTATATTTTGTTCTTACTTTTTAATTAACTATAATGGTGTCTGTTAACTCCTGGTGTGGCGTAGTGGAGGATAATACTGGTTGGCAGTTCAAATCCACCAACTGCTCCTTGGAAACCCTGTACAGGGTCGCCATGAGTTGGAATTGACTCGATGGAGCTTAACAACAGTAATATAGTGTCTGTGAGAGCCACTGCAGAGCAATGGCTAAGAGTTGGTCGAGAGTTCAAACCCATCAGCTGAAACACAAGAGAAAGATGTGGCAATCGGTTCCCATAAAGATCTCAGCCCTGGAGACCCGATGGGGCACAGTTCCTACTCTGTCCAATAGGGTTGCTAGGAGTCAGAATTGACTCGTCAGCAGTGGGTCTGGCTCTTTGGGGTTTTATAGTGCCTGTGGTGGATTGAATAGTGTCCATCCCCTCCTCCATATCCCACAATTTCATGTCCACCTGAACTTTAGACGGTGACTTTATTTATAAATAGGGTCTTTGCATACTAAATTGTTTAAGGACCTTGACATGAAATCATCGTGGATTTATGGTGGTCCCTAAATCCAATTACTGGTGGTCTGGTGGTCCTTTAAGACAAGGAGAGGACCCAGAAAAACACACAAAGAGAAGGCCATGGGAATACTGAGGCAGAGATTGGCATTATGCTGCAAGAAACACAAGAAGCTGGAAGAGGCAAGGAAAGATTCTTCTAGAGGGAGCCTTCAGAGGGAGCAGGACCATGCTGAGATCTTGATGTTAGACTTTTAGCCCCTATACCTAGGAGAGAATACATTGCTACTGTTTTAAATCAGTTTCTGGGACTTGGATACAGCAGCTCTAGGAAATTAATGAACACATTCAGTTGCTAACCAAAAGGTTGGAGGTTTGAGTTTTCCAAAAGGTACCACAAGAAAGACCTAGTGATCTACTTCTAAAAAATCAACCATTGAAAATCCTATGGAGCTCACTCATTACACTCATGGCAACACACATAGTAGGGTTGCCATGAGTGTAAATAGAATCTATGCCAATTGATTTGTTTTATCCTAATTTATCTTGGAATTTTAGTACGTTGAATATTGGTCAAAATAAATTCATCTGAGGTTGACAATTCAGGATCTTATAGTTAATGCTGAGTATTTACTGAGATGGATTTGATTCTGTAGTATCGCTGGCAGCAAAAGGGAGCTACTCATAACTCCTATTTACAGAACATCTGTTCTGTGCCAACATCCCTAGGTGGTACAAATGGTTTGTGTTCAACTACTAACCTAAAAGTTGGAAGTTCAAATCTACCCACCTACATACATCAAAGAAGAAAGCCCTGGAAATCTGTTTCTATAAGGATTAGAGCCAAGAAAACTCTCTGAAGTTGTTCTAGTCTATAACCTATGGGGTCCGCCTGAGTCGGGGTCAACTTGACATCAATAGGTTGGGTTTTTGTTGTTGTTGTTGTTGTTTTGCTCAGTGTCATGACTTTTCAACAACACTCATCAGATGGGACAGAAAAGCTCAAAGAGTTGACACTGTGCCCAAAGCCACAACCAGGCATAAGTGGCAGGCCTATGATTCCCATGCAAACCTCTACAAAGTCTGGCATTGCTATAATGCTACATGGCTTCCCACAATTCATATGTAGGATGGAAAATACTTGTGTTCTCAGTTTCCATTACACAAATGCAAGAGGCAGGTCTAGTGAAACTGCCTCCTATGGGGCTCAGATTTCCCTTCTTCAGTTTCATGGGTAACAGTGAAGTCAACAAGAGTCTAATTTGTGTTTGAATAAAGCCAGAACACAAAGGAAAAGATCTGGGCATTACTGAGCCTTCATGGAAGAAGGTGTCCCATAGCGAAAGGGCAAAGTTCAGTTCTGCTAGCTACTTTTAACATAAGGCAATCACATATTCCTCTTGCCCCCTGGCCATATCCCAGTGCCGAGTTTTTGTAGCCTTCTACTCCCTTTGGGAGATAAGCAGAAACCCAGTTATTATTGTGTTAAACTAGAAAATATTTGATGCTTAATAGGGTAGAATCAACAAAGAAATTTCTGAACACCATGTTTGTACCTCACAAAGAAAGAAAATGTCAACCAACCCTTCTCATACCCTGCCTAAAAGAGAAAAGAGCTCTTCTTTTCTTCTCCCTACTTAGCACCCATCCATCCATCTATCCATCCATCCATCCATCCATCCATCCATCCATCCATCCATCCATCCATCTATCCATCCATCTATCTGCCATCTTCCAAGAGCTGACAATCTATATGTGGTGCAGTCCAGGGCAAGGAAGGTACCTATTACTGTTGAGTTGGTTCTGACTCATGGTGACCCTATAGGAAAGAACAGACCTGCCCCATAGGATTTCCAAGGCTGTAAATCTTTACAGAAGCAGACTGCCATATCTTTATCCCACAGAACAGCTGGTGGGTTCAAATCATTGACCTTTTTGTTAGTAGCTGAGCACTTAACCATTGTGCCACCAGGGCTAGGCAACCCAAAAAACAAAAGCCAAACCCACAGGTATCGAGTCAATTCTGACTCATGGTGATCCCACTTGCCAAAGTAGAACTGCTCCATGGGGTTTTCTTGGCTATCGTCATTACAGAAGGGGAGCACCAGGCCTTTTGTTCATGGCCCCGCTGGGTAGGTTGGAACCACCATTCTTTAGCTAGTAGACAAATGCAAACCACTGCACTGCCCAGGGACCAATGAGGAAGGCATACAACATGAAAACTGCAACTCTATCAGAATTTTCAACCCTATCTGAGTGGTAGATGATCCCTGGGAACTTAAGTGCAAACTCTCAATCTATAAACGTGAAATAAAAGCCTGCCCAAACAAACAGTCAGGAGCCCTGGTAGAGCTATGGGTTAAGTACTCACGATCCAATAAAATGTAAACTCATGACGAGAAGCACAAGAACAAACTAGAATTCACACAGGAAGAGAGGACTGGAAATTTTGAAATCCCATGTCTCTGCTTAACACCTTCCAATGGTTCATCATCTCACAGAAAAAGCCAACACGGTCTGGTTGCCCACTGTCTGTGATCCTCACTGTTCTCTTCCTCCATGAGAGCCTCTTGCTGATCTTCTAACCTGTTAGCATAGTCTTAAAGTCGAACACTGGAACTAGCAGTATTCTGTGCCTGGAACATTCTTTTTTCTAGCATCTATATCTGCCCACTCCTCCTTACTTGTTTTCTGTTTTCTCTCTCATTGATTTCCATTGGGGTCTTTATTATCTTTATTCTGCTTACTCTGTGATAATAGTTATTCTAAGTCACAAAATATGCAAATGTTTTTTTCCTCAGCAACAGATTACTCGAACACAAAAGAATGCCTCTGGGGATAAGACACTTTAAGAAGTTGCAGAACAGCTTTAATTAGCCCAGACATCTAATTGGGGTTAAGAGATGTTGTTTGGTTGATATGCCATGCAATCTGAAATCAGTGGTAAGGATTTTTGCATCTAGATTCACGAGAGCTGTTGCTCTGTTACTTTCCTTCCTAGTAACGTCTTGGTCTGGTTTTCGGGTAATGTTGGCCGCATAGAATGAGTTGGGAAGTTTATTTTCCTCTTCTATTTTGTGGAAAACTTTGAAAGGATTGGTGTTAATTCTTTAAAGCCTTAGTGAAATTCACCAGTGAAGCCATCTGGGCCTGGTGCTTTGCTTTCTCTTTTAGGTCAATATTATTGATTCAAATTCTTTAACAGATGTTATTGTTGTTGTTAAGTGCCATCAAGTCTATTGTGACTCATAGCAAACTTGTATAGGGTTTCTGAGGAGCAATGGTGGTTGAACCACTGACTTTGCAGTTAGTAATCCAATGCCTATCCTATAGCACTACACCAGGACTCCAGAGTTGTTCAGAGCATTCCTTTGTTATCCTTTTAATGCCCATGGAATGCATTGTTGTTCTTTGTTGTTGTTAAATACCATGGAGTCAGTCAGCTCCGACTCATAGTGACCCTGCACAGAGTTTCCAAGGCTGTAAATCTTTATGGGAGCAGAATGCCTCATCTTTCTCCCATGGAACCGCTGGTAGTTTTGAACTGCTGACCTTGAGGTTGGCAGCCCGATTCATAACCACTACGCTACCAGAGCTCCTATGATGGCCAAAATCACACAATACTAAAATAGGAACAGACTCATTTTGCTCAGAGAACTGAATTGACTTGTTCATGATCACACAGCTAAGTAAAAACAGATCTAGGACAAGAATTTTAGCTTTCCTAACTCCCAGTTCAATACACATTCATTTATTCGTTCTACAAATATTTATTGAGCACATTCTTAAATTAAGGCACTGTGCCAAGAGCCAGGGATAGAAGACGATTCTTGCTCTTATGGAGGTTACATTCCATCAGGTGAAATAGGACATAAGTAACTATTACTTAATTCAATTTTATTTAATTACATCTATGGATGGTAAGAGTCATGAAGGAGATTGGGAGTCATGAAAGCATATAATGGAGGAGTGGATTGAAGTAGTCTGGAAAGGGCAGAAAGAGAAACTGAGGGTGAACCCAAAGGCTAAGGAAGAATTAACTGAATAATAAAGAAGGGACTGAGGAGACCTTCCAGGCAGAAGAAAGAGCCTGCATCCTGTGCACTACCTCAAGCTGCTTCTCATGTAATATCGTGGCATTCCTTATTCTTCAAAGTCTAGGTCAGCAGATGATTAAAAGGTAAGGACAGCAAGTGGAAATGCAATGGAAAAAACAAACCAATTTTAAAGGAGGTAAAATAAGGATGCACTTCTCCTGACTGTTAGACTGACAGGAAGGTCAGCTAGTTAAGAGGACCCATGACAAGCAAACTAAAGGACAGGAGATGCTTAAACTGCTAATAAATGGTTTGGGCAATACACCACCAAGAAAAAGTGTCTCACAAGGAAATCCTTTTCCTCCAATAATTTGTCCACTGCCTTCATTAGGACCACCCACTGCATATAAACTCAGAGACGATCAGGGAGTCAGAACTGCATGCTCAGTGTAAATTTCTCAGGTCTCTGCCACTGCTCAGTGATGTCAATATCTTGATGGCAACAGGTTTTTAGAGATGCAAGTAAGGTTGTGGATGGCCCATTCAACTCCCTAACACTACAATAGTTGGACCTCTTCTCCACTTGGTTCAGATACTGGTGCTCAGAGGCCTAGACCTGCTCTTAGTCATCCTGGTGCCTAGAATTTACCTGCTATGGCTTTTCTATTCAAAGTCTTCTTAATTCCCACCAAGTGATTGGGTGGGACAATGCAACTAAGGTAATACAGGACTCTAAGGCTGGGATTGGTTAGTTTTGCCATCCAGCTAGGATTAAAAGGAGCCATCTCAGTAACATAGAGAGAAGATTCCAGGATCATCAAGAAGAAAGAGCATGAGTGGAGCATGAGACAGCAGAGGCAGTAGCGTGGTAAGACAGAGCAGCTTTGGCTCTGGGCCTATGGACTGAGTAAACCTGAGTGCCTACCGGCAGGAGACTAACTTTAAAAACATGCCTTTTGAGCATTCACAGATTAGCTAAAGGAGCTTTGCAACACTTGTTAGAGCTGGGTACATATAGGCCAGGGGATCACATGGCTGAGAAGCCAAAGACAGAGTGAGGCATGCCTGCAGTGTGGCAGACAAGAGGCGTTCCAGACTGAAGAACTGCTGTGTCCTGAGCTTTTCTGATGCTGAATTGTACCCTGTTCATTTCCCTGGTAAACCCCATAATCATTAGTATTGTTATGAGTTCTTTGTTGCCATTGCAATAGATTATCGAACCCAGATGTAAAGCAGAGAATGCTGTGAGAGGGATGGTTAGTGTCAGAATAGGGTAAAGAAGGTTGTAGGGTGGAAACGTGTCTGACCTCCACTTCATAGGAATCAGCCTTGGACAGATTTTGAGTTTGATTCTTTTTTCCCCTTGTGAAACCATGGAAGTCAGACAGAGTCCCCACATAGTTTGCTGTGTTGTCAAGTGCCATCGAGTTGGTTCTGACTCATAGCAACCCTGTAAAGGGTTTCTGAGGAGCAGCTGGTGAATTTGAACCACCGACCTTGTGATTCAAACCAACTTTGTGGCATAAATGCTTTACTCTCAAATTTAAAATCTCAAATCTTAAATTCTTTTATTCCAAAACCCGAACCCATTCCCCTAGCTTCTCCATCCTGCCATGCTTTTTCTGTGTTAAGCTCATTACACCTTTTTCAATTTTATCAATATCTTTGGCCCATCTTCCCCCAAACTATTAGTTCCTTTCTACCTGCAAGTTCTTTCTTATCATGTTTGGTCTCTTGTCTTCCCAAATCACAATTTCAACCTTGAGTCATCTACATTTCTGTTTTTGTATCCAGGCTTCTGAGATACTGCAATAGAAGTTGGTGTCACCAAAAATTCATGGTCATCTCCCCTAAGCTGACAATCAACACTGCTCACATTCTCCACATTAGTCACTGACCAATCTCCTCAACCAACTGGTCGGTCATCTCTCCTCACATCATGTACTCCTCAGAGAAAACAAGAGCCCACAGCACCAGAACTCTATCAACGCCCTGCTCCTCTGCTATCAAATGTGGTTTCCTGAAAGTAGAGTCAGAAATAGGAATTCTTATGTAAGAGATTTATTGAAGGATGTTCTCAGGCAACACCTATAAAGAAGTGAGGAAGCAGAATGGCACATGAGTTAAGAAAAGATGTGGTTGAGTTTGAAGTCTACTCTTAGCATGCTCAATCCCTGGAACATAAATAGGTCCACAGAGTTGTCCACCTTGTGAGGAGAGGGCCAGGCTTTTGTAACTGCTATGGGTCAGAACTAACTCAATGGCACTTAACAACAACAATAACAGTCAGCCATTGGCTACACGATCAACACTAAGGGAGGATGTGTGATTTCCAGTCATCTCCTGGTGGACTCGCTCCCTTCAGCAAAGCTATGAATTTCAACAGCCAATACTGTAGCCTGGAATCATGGTGTGGTGCTATAGAATAAGCACTTGACTGTTAACCATAAGGTTGGTGGTTCAAAGCTGCTCCTTGGAAACCCTATACAGGGTGGCTAGAGTCAGAATTGACTCCACAGCACTTAACAACAACAACAGTAGCTTGGGCAAGTTGTGCCAGCCCCATGAAGGAAAGATGGGTAGGGCATCAACAGTAAGTAGCTCTTATAGATAGATTTCAAGTCCCACAACCTCAACTACATCTCTAAAATCCAGTTGCTTTCAAAGTTGATGCTGACTCATGGTGACAAAGGTGTGTCAGAGAACAACTGTGCTCCATAGGCTGTTCCCCCCACCCACCCCCATAGGCTTTTCAATGGTTGATTTTTTTTTTTTTTTTTCAGAAGTAGCCTGTCAGGCCTTTCTTGTGAGGTACATTGACTATTTGTTCTACCCAAGGACTTTATCAAAGGTTATTTAATGAAATCCATGATTAGAGGTGGGAATGTATTGCTGTTGTTAATTAAGTGCCACGGAGTTGATTCTGACTCATAGTGACACTGCATACGGTTTTCGAAGAGTCACTGAACTGCTGACCTTATGGTTCAAACTTACCTTTTGGTCCAGTGCATTATCATGCAGCGCCACACCAGGAATGTATTGCTGTTGTTATTAAGTGCTGTCGAGTCAGTTCCAAATCATAGCTAATCTGTATTAGGGTTTCTGAGGAGCGGCTGATGAGTTTGAACTGCTGACTTGAGGTCCAGTGCATTATCCAGTAGCACCACACCAAAAAGCTTAAAATCTAAAGCACTTGGTTTGTGGAAGTCTGTAGTTTACAGTGGGAGCCATAGCCCCATTCTGAGTTCAACCTCCATTTGAATTCTTCCTGACCATTAACCAGAAATGTGACATCTTTGCTCTCAGACAGAGTGTACTTGAAAATACTTTACAACTCCTCAGTGGTTACGAATCAGGCTGCTAACCTCAAGGTTGGAGGTTCAAAATTACTAGCCGTTCTGCAGGAGAAAGATGAGGCTTTCTGCTTCCTTAAGGATTTACAGCCTCGGAAACCCTGTGCAGGATCGCTATGAGTTGGAATCGACTCCACGGTAATTGACAACAACAACAACAGACCAAACCAGAGAAGGGCAGGCTTGCTTCAGGGAACTTACCTGAGCAAGCCCTTAATGATTCCCGTGATGTCATTTTAAAGCTCTGAGTGCTGTCGGAAATGACATGGTCCTGGGTCAGATCCCAACCACTACCTGGGCATGTAGTCAAAGCCCCAGAACCAATCCTGTAAACCTTCTTAACCTGCAATTGTGTATGTGTCCCAGGCATGGTCTTTCCCCTGTTTCTGCAACCCCGTGTCACTGATGAATTGATCTGCCACCAATCATGATCTTGTGACCACTCCCTTTGTTTTCCATTGTCTATAATTAGCCCCATGGCTTCATGCTGATGATTTCCACCTCCTATGGATGATTTGCCTTTGTCCTGTTTAAGGCTTAATACAGGGGTGTCTATAAAATATGTCTGAAATTGGGTCATATTTCCCCCCTAAAACAGGTGGATAATACCCAGCCCGCGGGCTACCTAAACCTGGGAAATCATTTGTTTTGGCCATGCCAAGGCAAATGCAGGCAGGACTCAAAATTCAATACATCTAGAAGCTTTTTTCATAGCGACATAAATTTATATTAAGTGATGTTATAAATATCCAAATGGTGCTTGGCAGAAAAAAGGTTCCCCACTTCTGGTGTGGTGCTGTAGGATCAGCACTGTACTAAAAACTACAAGTTCAGTGGTTCAAACCCACCAATTGCTCCTCAGAAGCCCTATACAGGACCACTATGAGTCGGAACCAACTCAACGATGGCATTTAACACTGCCACCACCACCCCTGCACTGAAACAACTGGCAGTTCCCTCTTTTTTTGCCCTCTCTGAAAGGATGCCACCTTGTCTCAGGAGACACTTGTGCATGTGTGTGTGCTCACTCTCTGAATCCCTGGCCGCTGCAGAGAAGTACAGTGCTCAGGACAGAGAACACCTACACAGAAATAGCAGTAATCACTGACCTAAGGACTCCCGCTAATTTTCCCCTTTGAATGTCAATACATGTCAGATAGACCTAACTGGAACTGCTCCTGCATGCATATCCTCCTCGTTCACCTTTGTCTCTGGAAATCAAGAGTACAGCAGCAATAGAAACTCCAGGAAACTTCTGGAACTTGTCTTTACAGTCCATTTGGATGTGGTATTAATCCAAGGACCTAAGGCTATTTCAAAATTTCATACCGGTAATCCAAGTGGCAGCAAATCTCAGTCTCAAAGTCTTGCTTATTTCTAACTACCTTCTTGCTACCAGTTAGACCCTCACTCTGGATAGTCTGGGAGAAAAAGTCTATATTGTAATACCCTCTCCCATTCCACCATCCAAAGAGTGAAGTGGAATACTGAAGAAGAAAAGTTCTAAACCAACAACACAGTGAGTCTAAATCTCCTCTACAAAAAAATATTTCACCTGGTTGTTGATTCTAAAGTCAGCACACACTGAAAATCACATATTGTCTAAAAATCCCTGAAAAGTCTCTTAAATTTATGTCTTCTGCCTATAGCTGATTGGAATACCTAATATGGGGCTACAACGTGCCCTTGTGAATGACGCTTCCTGTGGAGCCTTTGCATTACATAAGACTATAGACGGAATCCTGAACCACATCCAGAATCTTCAGAGGAGGGAAATTTCCACTTGAAAGGATGAGCAGACCAGTCTGGAGTGTCTAGAAGAACAGAAGATACTTCTTGAAAGAAAGAACTACAGGAAAAATA
>NW_006408687.1:6016067-6026175 GCF_000296735.1 Chrysochloris asiatica | reverse complement strand
AGTATGGTGAAAGAATACAACCTTGTCGCACACCTTTCTTAATTTTAAAACATTCAGTGTTCCCATGTTCTGTTCAAACAACTGCCTCTTGGTCCATGTACAGATTCCTCATGAGCACAATGAAGTGTTCTGGAATACTCATACTTCACAATGTTGTCCATAGCTTGTCATGATCCACACAATCGAAAGCCTTTCTATAGTCAATAAAGCACAGGTAAACATCTTTGTGATATTCCCTGCTTTCAGCCAAGATCCATCGCACATCAGCAATGATATCCCTTGCTCCATGGCCTCCTCTGAATCCAGCTTGACCCTCTGGAAGTTCATTGTCAATGTATGATTGCAGCCGTTTCTGTATTACCTTTAGTAAAACTTTATTCACATGGGATATCAAAGATATTGATTGTCTGACGATTGCCACATTCTGTTGGGTTACCTCTCTTTGGAATGGGCACAAATACAGATCTTTTACAATTATTCGGCCAGATATTTGTCTTCCAAATTTCTTGGCATAGATGAGTGAGTGCTTCCTGTACTGCCTCACTTTCTTGAAAGATTTCAATATTTATTCCATCTGCAGACCTAGCTCCTTGGAAACCCTATACAGGGTCCCATGAGTCAGAAAGGACTCAGTGCACTTAACAACAACAGCGTCAAGGAGGAGTCCTGGTGTGACGCTGTAGGGTAAACACTGGACCACAAAGTCGGTCTGAACTGCAATGTTGGTGGTTCAAACTTACCAGCCACTCCTTGGAAACCCTATACAGGGCCACTATGATTCAAAACCAACTCACGGTACTTCAACAACAACAGGGTCAAGGACAATTGTAGGTGTAGTGGCCCTTCTGCACTCCTTTCCAAAGGTAATGGAGATGATACAGGCTCTGAGCTGCAAACCTGTACTGGAAGCAATGGCCCATTGTGGATACTCAGCTCACTGTTTCCAACAGCAATGACTCCTGCATCCATCCCACAGTAGCGAGCCTCGAGGCTCCTTTTCATTGTTAAATATTGGATATGAGCAATCAGCCTCCCCAGCATGTTTCCAAGCATGTGTTTTCCAACATTCTCTGCTAGCCACTAGTCATCATTCTATATTCTAACCATCTTCTCGTTTTATAAGTTCCCTGATAGTGGGGCCATCATTTGATTCTCAGTATCTACAGTACCCAGAGCACATAAAAGAGAGCTGTTGTGAATGAATGATTGAATGTTTTGGATTCATTAGTGATTCTCAGAGCAGAAATTTTTAGTTAAGTAGGAAAGAGGGTTTCACTTTGTTTTGTTTTGATTTTCAAAAGGAGTCTTTCACCCTTTAAAGTGTAATACAAAAGTTACAAACTTACAAAGCCGCTCGACCAATGTTCGCCATTTGGCAAATTCTGCCTCTCTCTTGTTGTCAAAGGCTACTACAATACAAGGACCATTCAAAGCACTGTGCAGAGGATTGGCAGTGTATGCAGTGAGTCCCTCCCAAGACCCATCCATCCTCAGGATAAGGAGGTAAAAAGTCCGGGTTTGTGGCAGTCATCCCCTGCACATTAGACACCTACCTCAGCAGTTCCTTGTGCCACGTGTATGTCAGTAGTAGCATTCTCTGTCTTTTTGCTGGTCATTCTCATGCTACTTTTACCACAAGGGTCTTGTGCCTTGAAATGCTTACCATCTGGAAAAGGCCTCCTCCATTTCTCAAGCTTAGCAGTCCTCTCACTTCATGGGAAAGCAGTTACACAACCCAGACATGTTAAATGATCTTGTTTGACAAACAGGAACAAACTTCACAGCACACAATGTTGATTCTGCCTCTCAAGGGCCACAAGCAGCTACATTCCAGGATGAAAACCCAAATGCAGTTTTGTCCCTGTATTTGTGCAAAGATTCACGTGTCTTACTTCCTTAAAGACTTGCTATGTGGCTGAAGATTCTATAAACAATGAAATGCCAAGTCTAAAGAAAATCTGAAAGGCCCAGAAATTTAGAAAGCAATTAGAGAAATTTGGCAATCGGTTTTTTTTTTCTTTTCTATTGAGAAGCAGCTAGGCCACAGGGGGCAAAAATCAATCTGAGATACACACCAGCAGAAATCAGTTTAATTAAGGAGGGGGTAGTGGCATGGAGAATGAGAAAAATAAACAAGGGCAACTTACTCACTTTCAAATGAAAAACAAAGACCATTAAAAGATGTCATAACTGTACCCTGTAATAAAATGTAATGTTTTATAGTGAATAATTGTTATCAGGGCTGCTTGTGAGGGTTGGAAATATAAAGGTAGACGTTTTGTAGCAAGGAGGGGAGTGGTTAACTTTTTAGCCTAGAAGCGGAGGTCCCTGGGACCATCAAGGGAGAAGAGCGGAGAGCGGGACCCTACCCAGAGAAGCAGTGATGCCTGAGATGGAGGCAGAGATGATGACGTGGAGAGATGGAGCAGTTGGGGACTTTAGACACAGAGAGGGAGAGGGGCTGTGTGCTGATGACCGGGAAGCAGGCTTGTAATGTATACACTTTGGTTGGTTGATGATGCATGGAGGGGATTGTAACCATAGCAATGAAACGATATATGATAGGATGCATGGAAAACTAGTGTTCTCCCATGTAAACTATCACATAATTCACCGTAAAACATTTTTTTTTTTAAAGTAATGTTTTCATGTAGCTGTTAACATGATTTGATGTTAAAGTCAGTTAAGAGTGAAAAGAGGGCAGCAGAGATAACCAAGGATAATGACGAACTGAAATGAGAAGGAATGCTCTTTTCTTACCTTGGGGTTTTTTTGTTTTTGTTTTTTAAGCTTTACAAATGAAACTAGATTATTTTTAAGTTGATTTTACTCATTACTATATCTTTCAGTCTTTTCATTTGACACATCTTTAGTTGACTGCAGTCAGCCTCCAGCCAGGACTTCAGATCTATCAAATCTATTGGATCTTCCAGCAGCTGCACTTCCACCCTTGACTCAGGCTGATACCATTATCATTCATGTCTCCTCCTAGAATTAGCACTGCCAGAAAACAAATGACAGCATACCTCGAGTCCATTCTGACTCTTAGTGACCCTAAAGGAGTCTTAGTAAAACTGCCCCATAGGGTTTCCTAGCTTATAAATCATTACAGAAACCAATCGCCACATCTTTCGTGCAACTGGTGGCTTTGAACCACCAACCTTTCAACTAAGTGTTTAACCATTGTATCCCCAAGGCTCCTATAGGATACTTAATTAAGTTAAAACAAATCACAAAACAATTTTAGTATAAACACAAGGAGGCCTTCAGAGTTCATGTAAAAATTCCATGATCTTTTCATTCAATTTTTCCACAAACTTTTTGAAGCCCCTCATATACCCATAAGGAGCTCTGGTAGTATAGTAGTTGTGAGTCCAGTTGCTAATCTCATGGTCAGCGTTTCAACATTACCAGCAGTTTCTGCAGAAGAAAGACGAGGTTTTCTGCTCCTGTAAAGATTTACAGCCTAGGAAACCCTATGAGCTGTAACTGACTCCACAGCACACCAGCACTACCACAATATATCCCATGTAATATTTGAGATATACTTTTAGTAAATAAACAGAAGCCCTGCTAACACCATGGGTTAGGTGTTGAGCTGCTAAATGCAAGGTTAGCAGTTCAAATCCACTAGCAGTTCTGCAGAAGAAAGATGAGGCTGTCGTCTGCTCCCATAAAGAGTAAGAGTCTAGGAAACCCTATATAAGGTTGCTATGAGTCAGAATAGATTCAATGGCAATGGTTTGGGGAAGATTATACTAAATAATTTCTTATTTATCGGCAATTCAAATTTAACTAGGCATCCTAATATTTTCTGGCGATTCCACCCAGAATCACCTCATCAAAACCAATTTTATTAAGACCACACCTTTAGCAAGATGCTTACTGGGCTGATTTTATATCTTCAGGACTGTTCTCTCAGAGAGGAGTATAGAATAAAGCATCTACCCACCCTCCATGTGTAGGGCATGGGAATCTGTTCCTTGCTGTAGAAATCTCATCTCAAATAGACTGGACCTTACACATGATTTAAACAAGCATTTTCACTGACAAGTATGGAAGCTCAGAAAGATGAGGTTATTTTCCCTGTTGGCAGTTATTTTTATAGAATTTATGTGGAATGTTTTTGGTTTTCTTCTTCAGCTTGCAAGAAAATTTTCTTACTGTAAACATCATCCATAACACACAAAACTTCGGGAAGAAGATAGCAAAATTGTTACTAAGTTCTAGAATGATTGTGTAAATTCTTAAAGGATGAAATGAGTAAAAACAAGAGAGAGTGATAAAGAAACAAAAAATTACCAGGTTTTGTGAGATCAAATTAATAAAGCACCATTTGGATCTCATTTTGAAATGCCACAGTCAGTTACTTCTCAATCAGCTAGTCATTCCGATCTTCAGAGTCGCGCTAGCTCAAAAGCCCCACAAAGCAGGCTAATCTCACTAATGTGCATCCCTCACTGGGACTCCCAGCAGACACCAGCAATGGAAGCAAGGTAGGAGGAAGCAAATGAAAGAAGCAGCGATTCTGAAAAGCAAAATATAAAGAATGTGTCCCACTTTGTATCTAGGGACTATGGGAATGCTTCAAAGTATTAATGATCCCTGCCGTCTCTTTAGAAGCATATTAGAATACCAAAACATACAGAGGCTCTCACTCAGAGCAGTAAACTGGGCCTAAGACTGGGGCCAAGTTGTTTGACCTTTAGAGACTTAAGCAAAAATGCCCTCATTTTATAGAAATGAAAAAATATCATTAATACCAAAGGGAGTGCATTCTCCTTTTGGTAATAATAATGTTGTTGTTCTTCTCAAGTACTGTTGAATCAGTTCTGACTCATAACAACCCTATATAGGGTTTCAGAGAAGCAGGTGGTGGGTTTGAACTGCTGACCTTGTGGTTAGCAGCTCAATGCTTAACATACCATCAAGTTGGTTTCAACTCATCAGGACCCCAGGTGACAAGAATAGAAGCCTACACCTCATAGGGTTTTTTAGGCTGTAATCTTCACAGGAGCAGACAGCCAGAGCTCTCTTCCTTGAAGCTGCTAGGTGGGTTTGAACTACCAACCCTTCAGTTAGCAGCTGAGCACTTAACCACTGCACTACTAAGGCTCCTTAATAATAATAATAGGAACCTCCACTATTCTGAAAGAGTCTCCAAGCGGTAGAAATAATTAACTAGAACGTCCTCGGGTGCATTGGTCGTTCAGTTGCAGAACTCTGGTCAACTTCCACATGGGAGACCCTGGTCTGATTTTCAGCCAGTGTCCATTAGACACAAGTACCACCCATCTGTTAGTGGAGACTTGCATGCTGCTATAATGCTGAACAGGCTTCATTGGAACTTCTAGACCAAGAGTTCCAAACCAAGACAAACTACAAAGAAAGGCCTGATGGTCTACTTCCAAACACCAGCCAGGGGCCCACTCGATAGCAGCTAACAACAACAAGGCTTCTTTTGCCCTCTCTTTGAAATCTCCAAGCATTGAAAAGGCCAAGACAATACCTCAGTCTTCCTATCCATTTTGGCAATGAGCTAGCCGGGAACTGAGCCCTGCCACCCTGCTTCCTCCAGAGCTGTGGCCAGGCCCCAGAGGCCAGAGTTTCTCATGTTTCCGGTCTGTGCAGTAACACTTTGGGGTTCAGAGGTATTGATTCTAAAAGCAGACCAATCATGGTTGTATTGACTCTTTGGGTTTAAGTCACCTACCTATTCATGCTTCAGTGCCCTCACCTAAACTGGGGCTAAAAACTGACTGACCTCATAGGATTGCTCTAAGAATCACATGAGTTAATGCATGAAACGTGCACAGTGCCTGGCATATGGCTAAGCTGTGTGAGTTGCTGTTATTACTACTCTTTTCCTTGGCTTGGCCACCTGTCAACAGTCCTGATGGTTTGCTGGAACACTTCCTAAACATTCCTCCAAAGCTCTCTATTCAAAACCCCAGGCCAGCCTATGAATCAACCAATTTCACTCTGTGGAAAAGAGTCCAAGAAGAATTAAATGGGGGACTCTGGATACGGTAGGGCTAATGCTTTATCAGGTTCTTAAGAAATCTGGCCAACAGAAATGCAAACTGCTTTGCTTAAAGGGAAGTCTGTATTTTATTCCTCTTCATTGAAGCAATGCTCCCCTTAAGAGGCCAGCAGCATTCCTCTTACTGTCTACTGTTTCTAATCTACTACTCAAATATGTATGCCACTAAGAAAATTGTTAATGTCTACTGTTGAAATCGCTTTGGTGCATGAAAAATCAAACTTTGACAAGTTCATCGATCTCAGGATGTCAACGCTAAGGTAATGCTCATTTTGCAAAGTCCTAAAAGGAGCTCTGGTAGCATAAAAGGAGCTCTGGTAGTGTAGTGGTTACGAATCAGGCTATGAACCACAAGGTCAGCAATTCAAAACTACCAGCAGTTCTGCCAGAGAAAGATGAGGTGTTCTGCTCCCGTAAAGATTTACAGCCTTGGAAACCCTGTACAGGGTCGTTATGAGTCGGAACCAACTCCATGGCACTTAACAACAACAACCACCACAGCATACGTGCATAAAGGTACTATTGTGATGAAAGTATGGTCTGCTTTTAAGTCTTTCTAGTGGTCATTATTGGAGTCCTGGTGTGGCACCATATGATAAGCACTTGACCTCAAGGTCTGTTTGAACTTCAAGGTCCATGGCTCAAACTCACCAGTCACTCCTCAGAAACCCTACACAGGGTCCCTATGAATCAGAATGGACTCAATGACACTAACAACAAAAAGGAGTCAGCATTATTATTAATTTTGACAAACAAATGTTACCATTTATAAACTTAAATAACTCCCCTTCATCTTTAATAGTCATTCTAGCAGCACAACACTAGCTGTTAAGGAGTCTGAAAGGAACAGACCACAGCACTCCATCATTTCTGTATAAACACCACCACTGACGGCACGTAAAAAAACCAAGAGGACACACGTATTAAAAGTTCTTTTCACCTAGAGACTATAAAAATAATTTGGCTGTATTATATGTGTTTCAGGTCTCTTAGCTCAGTAATTGGCACAAACAAAAAGTAAAAAAGAAAGAGGATGGCAAGCGATTAAGAGAGCAAGGGCCCTAGAATAATTTGGAATTGGCTCTATCCATCCTTTGCGAATTAACCAATCAAAACAGAGAACCTCTGTTTCCAGGCTATAGCTCCGATTCTTAGTGAAGACGGTCTGTGTTCCAAGTGCAATAGCAACATAATAAATCAGGACAAATTCAATGTAAATGTGACCCTGTTTGAAAGAATCCAAACATTTAGTACAATTCGATTTTCTGTGGTCAATCTACTGGCTCACAATAGGGTTGAAGCAGGGCGTGGGAGGTTGATGCAAAACCAAGAAGGACCAGCTAAGCCAAACCAAAACCTAGCTGCTGTCACGTGGACTCCGACTCATGGTGACCACACATGTGTCAGAGAAGATCTAGGCTCCAAAGGGTTTTCAATGACTGATTTTTTTTTTTTTTTTTCTTTTTAAGTAAGTCACCAGGCCTTTCTTTCAAGGCATATATCATACCATTAATAAGATGACTTTTAAGTGTGGTATCCAGACTTTTAAATTAAAAAGTTGCTTTTCTCCTCAGCAATTCTACTCCTAAATATATACCCAATAGTATTGAAAATATATGTTCACATTGTATATAACGTATATATGACATCATAAACTCTATACAAATGCTTACAGCAGTACTACTCATCATAGACAAAAAATAGAAATGACCCATTAACTAATGGATGTATAAACAAAATGTGGTATGTTCATAGGTTATTGATGGATGCAAAAAGAAACGTGAAAGTCCTAACTTCTGTACTTTGTATGACTCTAACTCTGTGGTTTAAAATTTAAAAAGGTGTGTGACAAGGTTGTATTCTTTAAAATTAAAAAAGGTATGTGACAAGGTTATATTCTTTCACCATACTTACTCAGCCTGTATGCTGAGCAAATCATCTGAGAAGCTGGGTTCTATACAGAAAAATGTGGCATCAGGATTGGAGGAAGACTCATTAACAGCCTGCGATATGCAGATGATACAACTTTGCTTGCTGAAAGTGAAGAGGATTTAAAACGTTTACTGAAGAAGATCAAAGAGCATAGCCTTCAGTATGGATTACATCTCAATTTCAAGAGAACAAAAATCCTCACCACTGGACCAATAAACAACATTCTTATCAATGGAGAAGTTAAAAGTGTTGAAGAGCAAAGATGTCAGCTTGAGGATTAAGGTGCGCCTGACCTAAGCCATGATATTTTCAATAACCTCATATGCATGCAAAAGCTGGACAGTGAATAAGGAAGAGTGTAGAAGAATTGATGCTTTGAGTTATGGTGTAGGAGGAGAATATTGAAAGTGCCATGGGCTGCCAAAAGAACCAATAGATCCGTTTTGGAAGAAGTGCAGCCAGAGTGCTCCTTAGAGGCCAAGATGGCCCAACTTCATTTCTCATACTTTGGACATATTGTCAGGAGGGACCAGTCACTGGAGAAGAATATCATGTTTGGTAAGGTGGAGGGTCAGAGAAAAAGAGGAAAACCTCCAACGAGATGGATTGGCCAAGTGGCAGCATTGATGGTCTCAAGCGTGGCAACAGTAGTGAGGTTGGCCCAGGATCGGGCAGTGTTTTGTTCTGCTGTGCATTAGGTAGCTATGGGTCGGTACCAAGTTGATGACACCTAACAACATTGAGGAATAGGGGATTTAATTTTTATGTTAATAAGGTCATACCAGAGTAGGCTTGGTCCTACCCTAATTATTTCTGAATGATGTCTTATCACAAGAACAGACAGACACACACACAGAACAAAAACAGGTAACATGTGAGGGCTCATCTACAAACAATAAAATACCAAGGATTGCTGGAAAACACCAGATCTTCTCAGTGTAGTGAATTATTTTAACATGGCCCTTCTAGCCATGGTTTTATGCCTCCCACAAAATGAAGTACTGGTGTAACACTGTAGGATAAGCACTGGGCTTCTAACCGCAGGTCAGCAGTTCAAACCCACATGCAACTCCTTAGAAACCCTATGTTGTTGTTAAGTGCTGTCAAGTCGGTTTCAACCCATAGCGACTTTATATAAGATTTCCAAGGAGTGGCTGGTGAGTTTGAACTGCAGACTTTGCAGTTCAAACTGACTTTTAGTTAGGTTGAGTGCTTATCCTATGGTGCCACACTAGGACTCCTAGAAACCCTATAAGGGTCACTAAGAGTAGGAGGCAACTTTACAGCATTTTACAACAACAAAATGATAGGGTGGGTCTATACAAATAATGTGCTTGGGGCCCACCATAAGATTGGACAGCTTGCTATAATAATGCAAATAAGGTGCATAGAATCCTGAGGGTGAGACCATGCAAAAAAGATACCTGAAATTCTAATGAGTTTGGGAATTTTTGCCATACCCTTAGGCTTAGTATGAACTCATTCCAGAAGCAGAGGGTACACTTCACTGCCATCAAGGAGAAGAGCCAGGAGTGAAGCACTTTCTTTGAATCCAAGGTCCCTGTGCTGAGAACCTTTTAGACCCAGGATACAGAAACGTAATACCAGAGAGGGTGTAAAAGATGGCAAGAAGCAATATCAAGCAGGACAGAGAAACACGCAGCAGCAGAAAAACAGGCAGTAGTAGAATCAGGCGACCAGCTTGGAGAGCTTCGCAGTCCATAGACCAATGCAGTCTCAGTGGGTATGCCAATCCACAGAGCAAGAGAGCTGAGTGCCTTTGTGCTGAGACTTCCGGTGAAATAGGTACCTCCATTCACTTATTGGTAGAGCTAAAGAGTTTTATGACACTTGCCCAAGCCGGGCAAAGGCCAGACTGAGGGTCAGAGAGAGAGAGAAAGGCCTGTCTATGGGCATGGCTAAGAGAAGTGGCCCTAACCTAAAAACTGTATTCTGAGTTGTCCTAGATCCTGAATTGTAAACTGTCACTTCCCTAAAAACCACATAACTGTATGTATTATGAATATGAATTCTGTATGACCAGTGTGCAACAAATTATCAAACCCAGAAGAGAAGTCAAGCGTACTGTGGAAGGGACAGCTGGTGCCAGAACTGGTTAAAAAAAAAAAAAAA
>NW_006408687.1:6011613-6015282 GCF_000296735.1 Chrysochloris asiatica | reverse complement strand
AAAAAAAAAAAAGTTTTAAAATTGATTGTGGTAATGTTTGCAACAACTGTGATTATACTAAAAACTATTGAACTGTATACTTTAAATGGGTAGGTCTTATGGTGTGTATTACATCTCAATAAAACTGCTTTTAAAAGTTGTTTTTCTCTCATTTCTTCACTGATTAGATATTTATTAAGCAGGAGCTCCATAAAAAGTACAGAGTTAATAGTGAATACATAAGATACACAGTAGACTTTCAGCCTTCATGAAGGATGCTTTTGAAATATCTCCAAACCATCAAATAAATGATTACCACTAATCTGTTGCTATCAAGTCAATTCAGACTCACAGCAACCCTACCAGACAGAATACAACTGCCCCATAGAGTTTCCAAGTCTCTGGTGGCACTATAGGTTAGGCATTGGGCTGCTAGCTACAAAGTTGGTGGTTCAAACTCACCACAGCAGGAGAATGAAGAGGCTGCTTGCTCCTGTAAAGATTCACAGTCTTGGAAACCCTGCCCAGACTCACTGTGCATTTGAATTGGCTTGATGGCCTTCTGATTCACAACCCGGTGAAAAGAAGACAATCTATCATATGGTCATAATGCATCTGCCTTAGCCTTATTGTCAATACTGACTCAAAGAAACACTGAGTCTCTGCAAAACAAAACACTGCCCAGTCCTATGCCAGCTTCACAATTGTTATGCTTGACATCATTCTTACAGTCATATTGTGCCAATCCATTTCATTCAGGGTCTTCCTTTTTTTTCATTGGCTTACCTTATCTAGCATGATGTCCTTCTCCAGGAACTGGCCCCTCCTAATAACATGTCCAAGGTATGTGAGATGAAATCTTGCCATTCTTGCTTCCAAGGAGTATTCTGACTGTACTTCTTTCAGGGCAGATTTGCTCATTCTTCTGGCCGTCTATGGTATATTTCATATTCTTTGCCAACACCAAATTCAAATGCATCAGTTCTCTGGTTTTCCTTATCCATTGCCCAACTTTCCCATGCATGTAAGGAGACTGAAGATACCATGTCTTGGGTCAGGCACACCTTTGGCCTCAAAGTGACATCTTTGCTTGTTAGCACTTCAAAAGGTTCTTTTGCAGCAGATTTCTTGACTGCTGCTTCCATGAGCATTCATTCTGGATCCAAGTAAAACGAAATCTTGGACAACTTCAATATATCCTCCATTTATCATGATGTCATTTATTGGTACAGTTGTGAGAATTTTTGTTTTCTTTATATAGAGGTGTAATCCATACAGAAAACTATATTCTTTGATCTTCATCAGTAAGTGTCTCAAGTCCTCTTCACTTGCAGTAAGCAATGTTGTGTTTTCTGCATATTGCAGTTTGTTAATGTGCTTTCTTCCAATCCTGATGTCATATTATTCTTCATGTAATTCAGCTTGTCAAGTTATTTGCTCAGCATACAGATTAAATAAGTATGGTAAACTGATATAACTCTGCACACACATTTCCTTACTTTAAACCATTTATATTCCCTTGTTCTGTTGGGACCACTGCCTCTTGGTCAATGTAGAGGTTCCATATGAGCACAATGAAGTGTTCCTGGAATTCCCATTATGTGCCATTATCCATAGTTTGTTATGATCCACACAATCAAATGCCTTTCCATAGTAAATATGGCACAAGTAAACATCTTTCTGGTATTCTCTACTTTTAGCCAGGATCCATCTGAGCTTAGCAATGATATTCCTAATTCCATGTCCTCTTCTGAATTTGGCTTGAATTTCTGGCAGCTTGCTGTCAATATACTGCTACAACTGTTTTTGAAATTATCTCCAGAAAAATTTTACTTGCATTTGATATTAACGATATTGCTCAATAATTTCTGTGTTCCATTGGGTCACCTTTCTTTGGAATGGGCCCAAATTTGCCAGATGTGGATCTCTTCCAATTAGTCAAGTAGTTGTCTTTCAAATTTCTTTATATAAATGAGTGACTACCTCCAGTGCTGCATCAACTTGTTGAAACATTTCAATTGGCATTCCATCAATTCCTGGAGCCTTGTTTTCCTCCAATGCCTTCAGTGCGGCTTGGACATCTATCTTTCTTCAATATCATCAGTTCTTGATATGCTACCCCTTGAGATGCTGAACACTGATCAATTCTTTTTGGTACAGTGACTCTGTAATTCCTGCTATCTTTTGAGGATTCTTCCTGAATCATTCATGTTTTGCCTATAGAATCCTTCAGTATTGCAACTCAAGGCTTGAAAATTTTCTCAGTTCTTTCAGCTTGAGATGTGCTGCACCACTTGTCAAGCTGAAAGCTCATGTTCTTCCTTTTGGCTTTCTAACTCCAGGTCTTTGCACATTTCATTATTATACTTCATTTTGTCTTTTTTTAGATACTTTTGAAGTTTTCTTTTCATCTCTTTTATGTCGTCATTTCTTTCCATTTGCTTTAGCTTCTTGACTTTCAAGAGCCACGTTTCAGAGTCTAGTCTGATATTCATTTTGGTCTTCTCATTCTTTTCTGTCTTTTTAATAACCTTTTGCTTGTGTATGATGTTCTTGGTGTCAATCCCCAACTCCTCTGATATTTAGTCATTAGTATCCAATGTATTAAATTTATTCTTAAGATGCTCTCTAAATTCAGATGGGATATACTTGTAATATTTTAGTTCCTGTGGGCTTGTCTTAATTTCCTTCAGCCTCAACCTGAACTTGGATATGAGCAATTGATGGTTTGTTCCACAGTCAACTCCTGGCCTTATTTATAGTCACACATTATTTTTTCAATGTCTTTTAAACATATTAACTATCATCCACTGTCTGTTCTAGGATTCTTGAATTTACAATTAATTATACAAGTTTCTGTGCTTTTGAAATAAATACAGCTAGCAATATAAATACTTTTGCTCATCAATCAAGCTCATTTGTGTTCATTTCCATCCCCAGATAGAAGCTGCTGATCTTTAAGCAAATATCAAACCCAAATCCCAATGCCATAGAGTTGATTCAACTCATAGAAACCCTATAGAACGGAGTAGAATTGCTCCATGCGGTTTCTGAGTCTGCATATCTCTATGGAAGCCTCATCCTTCTTCCATGGAATGGCTGGTGAGTTTAATCCACCACGGCTCCTTGGTATATACACACATACCTTCTGCTGCACCTCAGAAAAGGTAAAAAACAACTAGTCACAACTCAAGCTTTAATAATACGAAAATAAAAAATCATTTTCTAAAATTCTCTTTTTGTTTATTTAAGGTATAGAAAGGAGCCCTAGTGGCACAGTGTTTCAAGTGCTCAACTGCTAACCCAAAAGACAGCGGTTCAAAGCTACCAGCCATTACACATGGGAAAGATGGAACAGTTGGCTTCCTTAAATATTTCTAGGCTTGGACCTCGATGGTGCACTTCCACTCTGTCCTACAAGGTTGCCATGACTTAGAGTCTACTCAAGGCAATGGGTTTGCTCTTAGAAGGGATGTTGCAGTAAGTACCACTGAGTTGATTCCGTATCACAACGAGGAGTGGCTGGTGGGTTTGAACCATCAACCTTGCATTAGCAGTCTAGTTCTTATCCTACAGTGCCACAGTAGGACCCATTTGGAAAGGATGGTGGTAACGGTGGTTATGTGTTATGGACTCAGTTTTGACTCACAGCGACCCTGTATAGGCTTGCCAAGGCTATAAATCTTTGCA
>NW_006408687.1:6009364-6011218 GCF_000296735.1 Chrysochloris asiatica | reverse complement strand
CTAGAGTCCTTTACTCTGTTTGAAATCTTTCCATTCTTATATTTCAGACATGCAAGAATAATGAAGTGAATATTCTGTACTTACTGCCACCATACATAAGCAATAAATACAATTGGAGCCCTGGATCACATTCTTCTCTGTTTTGTTTTGTTTTGTTTTTCCTAATGACTTTGAGAAGGACAAAATGATAATGCATAAAGTCTTTTCAGAGACCACAGTACAAAATATGTGTCGCAGGCATGCCAACACTCTGTAAAGATGCTGCTCTTTGTAGCATGATATGAAGAGATTAACTGGTCAAAGACAATTCCAAACCTCAAATCTAGACTGCTGGGATGTTCCAAATGCTCATTAGTACCTCCTCCTCATGCCAAAGCTTTAAAGCCTCTATAAAAGCTAAACAAACATGCCTCACCCTTTCATCTAGCACTGGTTCAAGGAAACACCACAAATGGCCATATTCCCCAATATATATTTCTGAAACAAAATGTTCCGAACAACTAAATATATAACTCTCCTCTCTCAATGTGCTATCATTGAGAAGAATTCAACTAGGAGATTCTCTTCCTTCTCAACCCTTCGTATCTCCAAACCAAAGAGAGCTTTAAATCCTCCTTTTAACATTGAACAAGTGACCAGAGTCCACACTATTTGTAGGCAGCAGGAATGACAACAAGGCACAAAAGTGATGATGACATGGCTGGGGACAAGGTGAGCAGAACAAGAGATGACTGACCCTAACTCAACATTGCAAGTCCTACGTCCAGAGAACACACAGGTATTCAGACAAGATGGAAAGAGAACTGCAATATACTTTCCAGATGTATTCTGAGAAGGGGATAAACTTTTCCTGGTTATCTGACATTTACAGTGAATTTGTTTATGACCCTTGATTCCATTCTCTAATAGAGACCTGAGGAAACAGAACACAGAAGTTATATTTTGGTGGGTAGACTAGAGAAGATTCAATCTGCAGTTTAAGTGCTATTTTGAGAAAACAGACTTGGCTAGGCAGTCTGAGGAGAGGTCCCCGGAGAATGAAGTGTGCATGTAAGGAGGGCGCAGAGGATGACCCAGAAGACAAAGGTGAAAAGCTTCATGGTTTGATTTGCTTGTGGCTGGCTCTGTCCAAATTCTCAGGTGTCAGGTCCATCTGTCCACACTTTAAACCTTAAATTGGTAACCACACTCTTCCTACGTTCTGCGAACAGATGTTGAGTCTCCAGATCCCTAAATCTCCCCCACATTTTTGCAATCTGAGCAAAATCCCTAGTGTTAGAAAGAAGAGAAAGTCAAAAGGCTATTCCTGCTGAACCACAATCAGTGCTCTCAAAACCAACTGATTAATTTGCTGTTTGCTTTCTGTTATCTTTCTATATTCCCTGTGTATAAGCTCTTTAGTGTCCCCCTTTTATAAAGGGAAGTGCTAAATAAAGGCCCTGGGCAGAAAAAGAAGTATCCTTCACACTTCATCTATATTTATCAGGTAATTCTATCTCACTTCTTTCCCAAAAGAATCATAGGCTTTATAAGCTCGTATCTATCTATATTTATCTATTTATGTTATTGTCAGTTGTCGTCAAGTTGACTCTGACTTATGTGTAACAGAACGAAGTATTGCCCAGTCCTGTACCATCTTCATGATGAGCAGTATGTTTGGGTCCAGGATTGTGGCAATTCTTTAGTGCCTTCTAACCTGGGGGCTCATCATCTAGCACCTTATTGGACAATATTCTGCTGTAATCCATAAGGTTCTCATTAGCTACTTTTTGGAAGTAAATTGTTAAACCTTTCTTCCTAGTCTGTCTTAGTCTGGAAACTCTGCTGAAATCTGTCTACCACAAGTGATCCTAC
>NW_006408687.1:6006306-6007539 GCF_000296735.1 Chrysochloris asiatica | reverse complement strand
GGCCACCACTCGTCTGTCAGTTGTTCATACTATGGTGGCTTGTGAGTTGCTGTGATTCTGGAAGTTATGCCACCAGTATTTTAAATACCAGCAGGGTCACCCATGGTAGACAGATTGCAGATGAGCTTCCAGACAAAGACAGACTAGAAAGGAGGAGTGACAAACTACTTCTGAATATTCAGCCACTGAAAACCTTATGAATAGCAGAGAAACACTGTCTGATATAGTGCTGGAAAATGAGCCCCTCAGGTTGGAAGGTACTCAAAATGCAACTGGGGAAAAGCTGTCTCATCAAAGTAGAGCTGACCATGATGACATGAATGGAGTAAAGTCCATGGGAGAAAAGCCCACAGGACCTTCATTTGCTGATGGGGCACAACTCAAAATGAAGAGAAACAGCTGTAAACATCCATTGAAAATGAGAACATGGAATGCACAAAGTATGAATCTGGGAAAATTGGAAGTTGTCAAAAATGAAATGGAATGCATAAACACCGATATCTTAGGCATTAGTGAGCTGAAATGGACTGGTATGGCCATTTTGAATCTGACAAACACATGGTTTACTATGCCGGGAATGACAAATTGAAGAGCAATGGTGTTGCATATCCAGATCAGTCATGAGGTACAACACTGTCTGTGATAGGATAATATCCATGCACCTTTAGGGAAGCTGAATTAATACCCCTATTATTCAAATTTATGCACCAACCACTAAAGTCAGTGAGAATGAAATAAAAGAATTCTACCAACTTCTTCAATCTGAAATTGATCAAACATGCAATCAAGATGCATTGATCATTACTAGTGATTGGAATGTAAAGGTTAGGAGCAAAGAGGAAGGATCAGTAGTTGGGAAATATGGTCTTGGTGATAGAAAAGATGCTAGAGAACACATGATAGAATTCTGCAAAACCAATGATTTGTTCATTTTAAATATACTTTTTAAACAGCATAAGAAAAGACTATTCACATGGACCTCACCAGATAGAATACACAGAAATCAAATTGACTACATTTGCAGAAAGAGATGATGGAAAAGATCCATATCATCAGTGAAAAGAGGGCCATGGACAGACTGGAACAGACCATCAATTACTCATATGCAAATTCAAACTTAAGCTGAAGAAAATGAAAATAAGTCCACAAGAACCAAATTATGACCTTGACTATATCCCACCTGAATTTAGAAATCATCTGAAGAACAGACTTGATACATTAAACACTAAAGAC
>NW_006408687.1:5992600-5993543 GCF_000296735.1 Chrysochloris asiatica | reverse complement strand
ATACCCAAACACTTCACAGAGGGTTTGAGAAAATAAGGAAGAAGTTAGGAAAGCACTACAGGAACAATCAAATAAGATGGATACAGCATTGGAAACAATTATAACCTGCAAAAAGAGGTCCAGACAATTAATAATAGAATATCAGAAATGGACAATACACTGAAAGGGCAAAATAATAGAACTGAAGAGATGGAAGCCAGTACTAGCGAGCTGAAAGAGAAATGTCTCAATACTGCTAAGATAGAAGAGCAAGAAGAAAAAAGGGTAAAAAAAATCTGACAAAAGTCTAAGATTCATGTGGGACAACATGAATAGGAATAACTTAAGAATGATTGGCATTCCAGAACAGGAAGATTCACACGAGTCCACAAGAGGAGAGAGTTGAAGAGCTTCTGGAAGAAAATTTCCATAACATCCTGAAAAACTAATAGATAAGCATTCAAGAAGTTGAATGAACCCCAGGAAGGATAGCCCCCAAAAGAAACTCACCAAGACATCATAATCAAGCTCTCCAAAATCAAAGATAAGTAGACAATCCTGAACGCAGCTAGGAAAAAGAGAAGTGTTACATACAAAGGCAAACAAATCAGATTAAGCTCGAATCTCTTGGCAGAAACCATGCAGGCAAGACGGCAATGGGGAGACATATATAACACCCTGAAAAAAAAAACCTGCCAACCAAGAATCCTCTACCTAGTAAAAGTGGGGAAATGCTAAGATGCTTGGCAGTTTGTTGAATGTTTGTTTCCCTTGCCTGTTGTTGTTGTTTTTAAGTGCCACTGAGTCAGTTCTGACCCAGAGCAGCTGGTTTCTGAGGAGCAGCTGGTGAGCTTGAACTGCTGACCTTGCAGTTCAAATGGCTTTGCAGTCTGACACATTAACCCACAGCACCACACCAGGACTCCTTCTCTTGCCTACTATTGTAAAATAGACAATTGAAAGG
>NW_006408687.1:5982500-5991544 GCF_000296735.1 Chrysochloris asiatica | reverse complement strand
GGAAAGGACTCATGCAGTTCAATAGGGAATGACTGCTATCAGGTTTGACAGGGAGTGTTGGAAAGGTAAATGTAAATGTTTGGTAACAAAAGGAGGGGAGTGGCTGATTTTGCAGTCCAGGAGGGGAGATGCCTGGAATCATCAAGGAAGAAAAGCAAAGTGTGTCCAGAAAGACAGTGACACTGGGGATGGAGGCAGAGACAATGAAGTGGACAGAAGGAGTGGCTGGGAACTCGGGACTCAGAGAGGGAGAGGGGTTGTGTGCTGGCGGCCAGGGGGTGGGGGACAGGCGTGTAGGGTGTACCCTTTGTTTGATGATGCATGCATGGGATTGTGATCTTGCAATGAAACAAAGTACGATAGGATGAGTGTAAAGATAATGTTCACCCATGTAAACTAACACATAATTCACAGTAAAAACTTTAAAAAATAAAAAAGCAACCTCTACCCAGCAGAGCTATCAATCAAGTATGACGGTATAATTAAAACATTCCAGGATAAACAGAAGCTAAGGGATTTTGCCAAAGGCAACACACCGTTGCAAAACAACCTAAAGGGAGTTCTTTGGACTGAAAACTAACAAAAACAGACAACAACCAGAGACTGACATACATGGCAGCACCTCCCAGAATTCAATGGACAAATGGAAGAGTCCAAAACAGAACAAAACTGTAAGAATGAATTCAGAGGATCTGGGATGATCAAACCAATCACAAGGTAAAAACATAAGAACAGCAATCTAGGTGGTGAGGAGGTCAGGTAAATTACTGGATAAAATAGACTGTTTTAAATGGAGGGAAAAGTTAATAGACTATAAGATAACCTCAAAGGAAATTAATACTTCACAAGATACCAAGAAAACAAAAATCCAAGAACATGGAAACATTAAAACTATGAAGAAACTGACAAGAAAGAACACAAAAACCCTATACAAAGTCACTATGAGTCAGAACCAACTCAACAGCACTTAACAACAAACGTTTATGGAAGCAGAAAGAATCAGCTTTTTCCCACAAAGTGACTGGTAAATTCAAACAGTTGACCCTGCAGTTAGCAGTCCAACTTGTAACCCACTACATTACAGAGCTCCTTACATACACATTATCAACTCTATAATATATAATATTGTAAAGGAAAAAAATGACAATAATTTAAACATACAGTTGTCATAACTGAACATCAGGAATAGCTTTGAATATCCTGAAGGTTCAGACAAAAACAGAAAAAAAACAAGTTCAATGGAGTCTTGTGTAGTCTCGAAAACAAAGGGAAATGAATTCAGTTTCTCTAAGGGCTGCTGTCCTTTCCTTTTCCCACAGGTTAAGCTTCGCTCCCTGTCACTGTGTCTTACTTCAGCCATACGAAGTATATTTCATGAACATTCTTTGTTATCTTTAATTCTGTTTATTGCTCCAAAGATGACAGACTCATAGGAAATTGTAGTTGAGCCTAACCAAGCTTACCAGCAGTCACACACATCATTGTAGAAGCCCATATACATTCCCAGAAGCATTATCTTAATATGATAGGTTATATTTTGGCGGGGGGATTAAAAGATGAAAGGACTGGTCCCACGCCCTAATTTCTAATCTTCTGCTATTTCTGCTTAAGAAAAAAAAAAAAAAAGAAGAAGAAGAAGACATTTCAGTTTTTTAAAAAAATTACACATAGCAAATATAAAAGAAAGGACATGAGATCTTTTGAAAGTAAAAATCAATAAACAAGAAGGTTCAATGAGATATTTCTGGTCCTTCTTTCACCAAGAAACAGAAAAATAGAAGAGCTCAGCTTAAACACAAAAACAAAAAACCCAGTGTGAATTGGATTTTGTTGCTACTAAGCTGGCTTACAAGAAATGCAGTAATCTGATGCTCAGAGGCTAAGGCTCTTTAATAATGGATGGATCAGCATTTAGGAAACTACAGAAAACATAACCCAGGTCAGACCTTGTAAAACTTTCATGGAGGGCATATAGTTGAAGAAAATAACTTTGGGAGTCTATAGGAAAAAAATGAAGAGGTAGTTTCTCCTTGTACATAAAGCATACACTCTTCTCTAATTAAGCAACTGATTCCCTCAAAGCAAAGAATTTTCTATTATTTAAAAAAAAATTGCTGCCTCCAGATTCATATTCCTGAACCCCAAGCCAAGTCTCATTTCCCTCCTTGTGCTAGTCTCCAACATACTGCCTGACTGGTAGAAATATTCTACTGGCATCACTGCTCTTAGAGAAACTAAGGTTGTGCTGTGTGTCTTATAGTTCATCAGGTACAGATAAAATAAAACACTATTATAACTGTGTGGCTCTGTGGGTTCATGCGCTGGACTGCAAAGTCGTTTGAACCACAAAGTCAGTGGTTGAAGCTCCTCAGAAACCTTATACAGGGTCACTATGAGTCAGAACTGACTCGAGGGCACTTAACAACAACAAAAACTTATAACTACAGGCAATGTTATTTCATATAATTTCCAGAAAGAAGGGATTTTCTCTTTAATTCTATTTTGTGATGATTAAACCAAACATGTGAATCACATGCAACATTATAGACAATACTAGGATTCACTGTGGAATTTATTTCTCATCTACTCTACAATAACTCCCCACCCCCATCCCATGGAAGGTTATATTAAAGAAGGCTGGTATGAACAATGGATATACACTTTATTTAACCTCCCCTTTTGGAGAAAGTTGAGTACTATGTTTAAGTTCATTAGATTCCTTAATGTTCTATTTCAGCTTGAGTTTCAAATCTACAAAGCCAATATTTGCTCTATGTTGTTGTTGTTAAGTGCCGTCGAGTTGGTTCCGACCCATAGTGACCCTGTACAGGGTTTCTGAGGGTGTAAATTTTTACGGGAGTAGAAAGCCTCATCTTTCTCCCGCGAAGCAGCTGGTAGTTTCAAACCACTGACCTTAAAGTTCTATAGACTTTAAAAATGTCTAGTAAGTATACAAAGAAGATGGGGCAAAGCTTTTATATATCTTCTACATTTAATATTTTGTTTTACAATATATTTCTTAGATCTTCCAAATACTAATTTTACCATGTTTGTAAAAATTTTGTAGTTACCAACTAAAGTAAAAATTGTCTATAGAAAAATATGGAGTAGTAAATTTTTTTGTCTCTTACCCAGGAATCTTTTACCAATATCCATGAAACTATGTTGTACTAACTTATCAACTTGCATCAAAGTCTCAGATCCATCACAGTTCTTGACAATCCTCATGGAATAATCCAAATACAGGTGTCCCGCTGAGACTTGGACTAATAAACTAATGAAGTTTTTGGGTTTTTTTCTTTCCTGTTCGCTAAATCAGTAATGTGTATTGGTGAGTTTTTTCAAATGTTTTTTATCTTCTAATTTTATTAATCCTCTGAAAGATGGTCATATTTATTTGATGGTAAATATTTGTTGAATGAATTAACACAGTGAAAAGGCAGTTAATTATATTGTCTAATAGCAACTCCCATACATTTTGAGTTGGTGAAGATGTTTAACCTATAATACAAAGGTTTATTTATTACGGCTTTTTGGTTTGTTTGATCGTTTGATTTGCCCTAATCAACCTGACGGCACTTAACAACAACAGCAACAATCAACCTGAAGCATATGACATATTTTCATCAATTAATATCTTACCCTTTGTAAGGGAAAAAACAATATTAATAAGCAGACTTTTGCTGTATGCTGGTGAGTCAGCTCTGACTCATAGCAACCCTGTACAGGGTTTCTAAGAGTGTCTGGTGTGTTTGAACTGCCAACTTTGTGATAACTAGTCCCATGCTTATCTTACAGTGCCACACCAGGTAGTCAATGTGTATTTACTACATACTTGCCATATTCCTGACACTGTGCTAGGTATTCTATCAGAAAATCTTCACCACACAGCCTTAAAGAAATAGGTCTATTTTTATCCCTATTTCTTCTTTTATTTTTATAAGCAGAAGACTTTCATAGGCTTACTGAGGTGAAATAACACTCTAGATCATACAACTACCAAATGGCAGAGACAGTATACAAAACTAGAAAGTCTCTTGGCTACCCAAAATGGGGTGGAGTGGTGGGTTATGAACTAAGATGCAAACCACAAGGTCATTAGTTCGAATCTACCAGTGGCTCCACAAGAGAAAGATGAGGCTTTCTCTCCTGTAAAGACTTACAGCTTCGGAAACCTTATATAGAGTCACTATGAGTTGGAACTTACTCCAAGTCACCACCAAGGAGTTTATACTTGCCTCTCCTCACCAACGTACACATGCAAGCACACACTCTCTTTACATTTCCCTATAATAAAGATGAGCCCTGGTGCGGGACTATAAGATAAGCACTGGATGCTAACCACCAGGCCGGCAGTTCAAACCCATCAGCTGCTGTCACAAACCTTATACAGGGTTGCTGTGAGTTGGAAATCAACTTAACTGAACACAAAAACAACAACATGATTAAGACAGACACAACTCAAGATAGGAGCAGAAATGATCCTTTGCTAAATTTTGGACTGACTTTTAATGGAAATATGAACAAGACTTGATAAAGAACTTGCCCTTAAGGTTAATAATAAATGTTTATGGCACTACTGACAGGCTGTCCCCTGATCATGGACATTTGTCTTATTTTGGGCACACAGAAGGGGATGTATTAGATGAGTTAAATTCTACTTGGAATGTGGCATGCTAAATTGTCTAGGATTGGCTTGTTGGAAGTCCTCTAACAAAATAATGAATTCAGACTGAACTTAGAGAACACAACCTTAGCAAAGACTTTTTGGCATTTTCAGTCCTGATTCATTAAGCGAACATACATTTTCCAAGGATTTCATTTGCAGTTGAAAGTGGGAAATCTACTAGGCTTTGTAATTATCCTTTTAGAGCCAGGTCAATACTGCTTCAAAGACTGCCTGTAAGATGTAGTAATGCAGACAGTTTTCAGCTCTATGAAAGATTCTCTTCAGAAAAAGGCAATTTTTTACTACAAACTAGTAAATCTTTTATTTTGAGTGTATGTTATTTGTGCTTCGTCTTTTTTCTTAATGCTTGTTTTGCCATCTGGACTGTAGTGAGTTTTCTAATGTCTCTTCTAGCCATAGTTTGCAACTCTCATCAAACAACGTTTCTTCCTTGCTGGGCCTGGGTAAGAGAAGGTGGGAGAAGCTACTGATAAGGTGACATGATTCAGCTGTGGCTGTGTGGATGTTAACAGAGTCCACTGTAATTGTAAAAACTTGACACTCTAGCATGGGTAGAAAATGAACCATCTCAGAAGCAGAGAAAGGGATGGCACTACCATCAAAGAAGAGCCAGGAGGGGAGCATGTCCTTTGGACCCCAAGATCTCTGGACACTGAACCTCTTTGACCCAGGGTCAGAAAGCTGTGACACCAAAGGGCTGGCAGAGGAGCAGCAGCAGTAGAATCAAGAACCAGAGCATGAGACAAAGCAGTGGACTTCCCAGCCCACACGGAGCAAACAAAGCTGAGTGACTTTAAGCAGGAAGTTTACTTGTGGAGTTGGGTAGCTAGGTTTGCTGACCCATAGAGTTAGAGCTGAGTGCCTTTAAGTTAAGGCTTATGGTAGAATGGTGTATCCTATGAGCATTTAACAGCAGCAGGAGAAAGATGAGGCTTTCTGCTCCCGTAAAGATTTACAGCCTCAGAAACCCTGTACAGGGTCGCTATGAGTCGGTTCCAACTCCACGGCACATAGCCAACCAACCAACTGGAACAATGGCACCTTGAGCATCTCTGACTCCAAATTGTAACCTGTTAACTTCCCTAGTAAACCCCAAAACTGTGAGTATGGTACCAGAGTTCTGTGTGGCTATTGTAACCCAGTTGACTAAAAAGGGCTGTGGGAGGGATGTTGGCAACATTTTTTGGTGTGTCATTGAAAAGTGATCCTCTAATTCAAGGTACTTCTTCATACAATACAGCTTCTCAGATTATTTGCTCAGCACATAGATTGAATAAGTATGGTGAAAGAGAACAGCCCTGGTGTACACCTTTTCAGATTCTAAACCATTTGGTGGTTATGAGCCCAACTCATGATTGATTACTAATTGGGCTGCTAACCTCAAGGTCAGCAGGGGAAAGATGAGGCTTTCTGCTCCGGTAAAGACTTACAGCCGGGAAACCCTATGCAGGGTCGCTATGAGTCAGAATTGACTCTACAGCACATGGCTACCACCACCAATCCAAGGTTAAATGTATTTCAGCTTCTACAGTAGTTTGCTTTACAGGTATTATAAAGGATTGTTCTAGAGAGTAAAATGAGTGACATTTTCTATCCCTTCAGAACTGGCTTTCAATTGCGCTGTGCTTTGTGGTTTTCAAAACACTTTCATACAGGAAAACTCACTTGATTATCACAGAAACATTATGATGTAGACAGAGATACAGCAGAATCCATAGCCATATAGACTAGTTCAAATTATTTAGTCTTTAAGTACCTTTCCTCAACTGTAAAATGGGGATAATAATATAATAGTACCTACTTCATAGAGAAGGAGCTCTGGTAGTGTAGTGGTTACGAATCGGGCTGCCAACCTCACGGTCAGCAGTTCGAAACTACCAGCAGCTCTGCAGGAGAAAGATGAGGCGTTCTGCTCCCCCGTAAAGATTTACAGCCTCAGAAACCCTATGCAGGGTCGCTATGAGTCGGAATCGACTCCACAGCACATAACAACAACAACAACAACAACAACTTCATAGAGATGTTGTGAGAAATGAATGAACTGATGTACAAATACATTTATTTTGGGGATACAGATCAAGAACTAATTAAAATTAGCTATAAATTTTGTTTAATTTTTTTTTTTTAATCTGTGCCTGTGTCAATTTTGAAGAATGAAGCTATAAACAGCAGACATTTTCAAATTTTACTAGATAGAACTTAGCTGACCCCTTCTTGAAGTTTTTCATATAAAAATTCTATCTTTCTTATACAATTCTTTTTCTTAAACTGTTCATTGTCTGGTCACTTCACATCACATCCTATCTCTATTCTTTTTTTTTATTCGAATCTTTACTGATTTGAATCCTCTCATCTACCTGAAGTACTATGTTAAAATGTTAGTGGTAACGAAAAAGGAGGGAAAAATGATGAGGATTTTTGTTTTCTTTACATTGAGGTGCAATCGATACTGAAGGCCATGGTCTTTGATCTTCATCAATACGTATTTTAAGCTCTCTTCACTGTCAGCAAGCAATGTTTGTTGTTAATGAGTCTTCCTCCAATCCTGATGCCACATTCTTCTTCATGTAATCCAGCTTCTCCAATTATTTGCTCAGCATATAGATGAATAACTATGGTGAAAGAATACAACCCTGGTACACACCCTTCCTGATTCTAAACCATTCAGTATCTCCTTGTTCAGTTCGAACAATTGCCTCTTGGTCTAAGTACAGGTTCCTCATGAACACATTTTAGTGTTCTGGGATTCCCATTCTTCACAATGCTATCCATAGCTTGCAATGATCTACACAATTGAAAGCCTTTGTGTAGACAATAAAGCACAGGTAAACATCCTTCTGGTATTCTCTGCTTTCAGCCAAAATCCATCTGACATCAGCAATCATAACATAATAACATCAACAATCAAGAGTTTGACATACTCTTCCAAATCTTACTTGGCATTCTGGCAGTTCCCTATCGATACACTGTTGAAGCTGTTTTTAAGTTTTCTTCAGAAAAATTTTACTTCCATGTGATAATAATGATGTTGTTTGATGATTTACATATTCCGTTGGATCACTTTTTGGAGTGGGTACAAATATGGATCTCTTCCAATCAGTTGGCCAGGTAGCTGCCTTCCAATTTCTTAACAGAGATGTGTGAGTGCCTCCAGTGCTGCATCAGTTTGTTGAAAGATGTCAATTTGTATTCTGTCAATTCCTGAGCCTTTACTTCTCAGCCCCACCTTAATCTTTATTCCTTAGCAACTCAATTCAAAATGGGTCCATAAGCACAGGCATGGAGGCTAGAATTTATAATACATCATAAAATAGAGAAATTTGGCTAGAAGTGTCATAATAAATCATTATCTGCACTATAGAATCCCAGAACACTTCATTGTACTCATGCAGAAAGAACCTGTACAAAGACAAAGAAGTCATTCAAATAGAACAAAAGAAGACTGCATGGTTTAAAATCAGAAAAGTGTGTGTCATGTTTGTATCCTTTCACCAAACTTATTCAATCTCTTTACTGAGTAAATGGAGTCCTGGTGTGGCATTGTGGGTTAATGCACTGGATTGCAAAGTAGATTTGAACCATAAGGTGGGTCATTCAAGCTCACCAGCTGCTCCTTGGGTTGGAACCCACTTGACAGCACTTAACAACAACAATAACAACTGAGTAAATAATTAAGAAGATAGACTATATGAAGAAGACCAAAGCATCAAAATTGTAGGAAAACTCATTAATAGCCTGAAATATGCAGAGGACAATGTTTTCCTTACTGAAAAAGAAGATAACTTGAAGCACTGTTTTAAAAAAAAGAATCTGGGTGCCATGTCTGCCTTCCAAGGCTTTACCAGGGAAAAGGAGAATGAAACAAAAAAATCAGCCCAAGGCGGAGTCCCATGAGACAGATGTCAGATACGCATCCACCCTTCAACTGTCTTTATCCTATTCAGACACCAACAATTCCTCCCACAGCATTCTACTCTTATGGGTTCCATAATCCATTGCAACAGCCACTCAGAACTCACCGATGATACTCATGATTATGGGGTTTACTAAAGAAGTGAACAGGGTATAATACAGGACCAGAAAGAACTCAAGATACAGCAGTTCTCTAGTCAGGAGTACTTCTCCTCGGCCATGAGGCAGACACACCTCACTCTTGTCTTCTGCCTCTCAGCCATGCAGCAGACCTTGTTCTCTGCATTACTTGGACAAGTATTACAAAGCTCCTTTGTTGTTGTTGTTGTTAAGTGCCATCGAGTTGATTCCAACTCATAGCAACCCTGTATAGGGTTTCCAAGGAGGAGCTGGTGAGCTTGAACCATCGACCTTGCAGTACAAATGACTTTGCAGTCTGACA
>NW_006408687.1:5979749-5981360 GCF_000296735.1 Chrysochloris asiatica | reverse complement strand
CATGAGTCCCCAGATGTTGCCTCGCTACTGGCCGACCAGGTCTTGGTTTTTCTTTCTTGATGGTCCTGGGATTGTCTGTTCCTGCATGAGATGGCTCCTATTAAATCTATGTTGTTGTTGTTGTGCTGTGGAGTTAGTTCCAACTCATAAATCTATAGTGATGGTAAAAATAGCCAAAACCTAAATTAGACTCCCATACATCCTTTTTGCATGGTCCCACTCAATCATTCGGTGAGCGTTACAAACATTATTTTAGAAAAGCCATAAAGCACTGTACCATAAACACTTCTGAAGAAAAGCACGCTGTTGTTGTTAAGTGCCGTTGAGTTGGTTCCAATGCTGAACAGGATTTTCTGAGGCTATAAATCTTTACAGGAACAGAAAGCCTCATCTTTCTCCTGCAAAGCATCTGGTAGTTTCTAACTGCTTACCTTGTGGTTCGCAGCTCAATTCGTAACCACTATGCTACCAGAGCTCCTTGGAGAAAAGTATAGATAAACATAATTTATTGTCCCATAAACACTTTCATCACCACACGTCTGTCAGTTTGTCATACTGTGGTGGCTTGTGAGTTGCTATGATTCTGGAAGTTATGCCACCGGTATTTTAAATACCAGGAGGGTCACCCATTGTGGACAGGTTGCAGATGAGCTTCCAGATGAAGACAGACTAGGAACAAGGAGTAATGAACTACTTCCTTATATTTAGTCACTAAAAACCTTATGAATCGTAGAGAAAAAATGTCAGATATAGTGCCGGTAAATGAGCCCCTCAGGTAGGAAGGCACTCAAAATGCAACTGAGGAAGAGCTGCCTCCTCAAAGTAGAGTTGACTGTGATGACATGAATGGATAAAAGCCCATGGGAGTAAAGCCCAGGGGACCTTCATTTGCTGATGTGGCACAACTCAAAATGAAGAGAAACAGTTGTAAACATCCATTAATAATTGGAATGTGGAATGTACGAAGTATGAATCTAGGAAAATTGGAAATTGTGAAAAATGAAATGGAATGCATAAGCATCATTATATTAGGCATTAGTGAGGTGAAATGGACTGGTACTGGCCATTTTGAATCTGACAACCACATGGATTACTATGCCAGGAATGACAAATTGAAGAGGATAGTGTTACATTCATTGTCAAAAAAGCATATCCAGATCAGTCATGAAGTACAATACCGTCTGTGATAGGAAAACATCCATGCGCCTACATGGAAGACCAGTTAATACCACTATTATTCAAATTTATGCACCAACCACGGAAGCCAGTGAGGATGAAATAGAAGAATTCTACCAACTTCTTCAATCTGAAATTGATCAAACATGCAATCAAGATGTATTGATCATTACCAGTAATTGGAATGCAAAGGTTGGGAGCAAAGAGGAAGCATCAGTAGTTGGAAAATATGATCTTAGCGATAGAAATGATACTGGAGATCCACATGACAGAATTCTACAAACTCAATGATTTGTTCATTTAAAATACCTCTTTAAAATAAAATAAAATAAAATACCTTCTTTAGGCAGCATAAGAGACGACTATATACATGGACCTCACCAGATGGAATACATAGAAATCAAATTGACTACATCTACAGAAAGAGACGATGGA
>NW_006408687.1:5964493-5965804 GCF_000296735.1 Chrysochloris asiatica | reverse complement strand
CACTTAACAACAGCATGGCTTATTAAAGATTCAGTAGTAATATGCGAGGAATCATGCAGTAAGATAAGTACTGCTAACCCTAAAGTTGGCAGCTCAAACCTATCAGCCCAGCGGCTCCTTGGAAATCCTATATAGGGTTGCTGTAAGTCAGAGCCAACTTGATGGCAATCAACAACAACAATGTGGCTTATTAAACCTTCAGTAATAATATATGAGGGTACAACAAAAAGTATTGCTATTAGCATTCCTGTTCATACATGCATGGGTTTACTCCAAACAAAATGAGTTTTAGTTTCTTTGTTATTGTTGTTAAGTGCTATTGAGACAGATCTAATCAGTGTGCTGGTATAGGGTTTTACAGGAGTGGCTGGTGGGTTTGAACTGCTAATCTTGCAGTCCAGTGCTTATCCTACAGCACCACACAGGACTCCTAGTTTTGTTATGGGGCCTTCAAAAAGGATACTAAAAATGTTGCATGAAAATCAGCTAGCTCAAAAAGTTGACCTTTCCATCAGTCTTTAAAGTAAGATTGAAAGTAACAAAGACTATTTTGTAGAATGAATCATAACCAGAGAGAAATCCTGGGTTCTCAATATGATCCAGAGAGCAATGTCCAATCAAAACAGTGGCATCCGAGGGGATCTAATGGGCCAGTTAAATTCAAGAGAGAGAGGTCAGCTAAGAAGGTTCTGGCAACTGTTTTTTGTTTGTTTGTTTGTTTGTTTTTGGATTCCAACAGGATAATCTTGATATATTGTCTCAAAGGACACAGGAAGATCATGGGGGTTCAGTATGACATTTTAAGAAAACTGACCAAGATAATTGTGCTGAGGTATTGTTTTCCATCACAATTCTTCTAGAGTAGCAAGTGTTGTCCTATGAGAATTTCATTGGGAAACCTTACCCCATTCACACTACTACTCTGATCTTGCCCCTTCGGGCTTCTTTTTGTTCCCCAAACTCAGAGAACATTGAAAGGGAACACAATTTGTGTCCCCGAGGATGCTAAAAATTATCATTTTGATGAGGTATAAATCAAAGATCACAGGATTCCTTGGGGAAAAGTTAGACAGATGGAAACACTGCCTGAAGAACTATATAGATGTAGATGGAGGATATATCAAAAAACAACAGCTTCACATTTTGATATTTTTGCTTGTTAATGGTTTCTATGATTTTGTAGTAATACTATCTGATTTACTCTCATGATGTCACAAGATAAGAGTGAAATTGTCTTTGTGTCTGTTTCAGCATGTTTGTACAGCTATGTCTCCCTTTGCATCCCTGTCTTTCTCACTCTTTCTCTCTCTT
>NW_006408687.1:5963879-5964393 GCF_000296735.1 Chrysochloris asiatica | reverse complement strand
AGGAGGGACTAGTCGCTGGAGATGGATATCATGTTTGGTAGGGTGGAGGGTCAGAGAAAAAGAGGAAGACCCCCAGCAAGATGGATTGGCAAAGTGACAGCATCAATGGTCTCAAGCATGGCAATGATAGTGAGATTTGCCCAGGATCAGGCAGTGTTTCATTCTGTTGTGCATAACGTCACTATGAGTTGGTACCGACTCGAAGGCACCTAACAACAACAAACACTTTCTGAAAAAAAGTATAGATTACCATTAAATATTAAGGAAAGGAAATTCTCACATGATAATAATGAAGAAAAAAATTTTTTTTAGTGATTTCATTCTACAATTAATGGGAACAACAGTCAAGAAATCAAACAACATATTGCATTGGGCAAATCTGCTGCAAAAGACGTCTTATAAATTGGAATACCTCAAAAGGGTTCTACAACTTGCCCAGTGAAATAAGCCTTATACAAAGCCTTCACAGAGTATAGGACCTTAGGTGGAATCTTGAGTCCCATCCACAACCTTG
>NW_006408687.1:5949866-5957164 GCF_000296735.1 Chrysochloris asiatica | reverse complement strand
TTTTGCATTTGATTTTCTCTTTTCCTTCCCTTCTTGAAGCTTGGTCAATTAACTAGATGTGGCACTGCAGGATAATGCACTGGACCACAAAATTGGTTTGAACTGCAGTGTTGGCAGTTCAACCTCACCTGCTGCTCCTTGGAAACCCTATACAGTGTTGCTATGAGTCTAAATTGACTTGGCACTTAATAAGTAATGATACTTAATGAAACAGTAACCAATGCTTCCATTATCATTTAAACTGCACAACAACCTTATAAGGAAATTACCACTTTTTATCCTAGTTTTACAAAGAGGAGAGCAGACGCACAGAGAATTAGCAAGTGATGTTGTTGTTGTTGTAAGGTTCCATCGAGTCAGAACGGACTCATAGCGACCCCAAGCACAGCAGAACAAAAACAATGTCCGATCCTAGGCCAACCTCACTACTGCTGCCACACTTGACGCCATCAATGATGCCACCTGGCTGATCCATCTCGTTGGGGGTCTTCCTCTTTTTCTCTGATCCTCCATCTTACCCAGCAAGACATCCTTCTCCAGCAACTGTTCCCTCCTGACAATATGTCCAAAGTATGAGAGACGAAGCTTAGCCAGTGATAGAGCTAAAATTTTAGCTTAGAAATTGTGGTTTTGAAGCTGTGCCCTTAATCACTGTGCTATGCTAGATTTTACATAAAAGACACTGATGTCTGGCTTTATACACTTACATACATATATCCATTCACAAATATGCTTCTACTGCTCTGTAGGCAAATGGAGAGAACAGTTTATATTTTATACTGAAGTTAAAGTCACTATTAGATTTACATAGACCCCAACAGATTCTTTTCTTTGGGTTGTGGTTATTGTTAAATGCCGTGGAGTTGGTTCCAACTCATAGTGACTGTGTATAAGGTTTCCTAAGAGCAGCTAGTGGGTTTGAACCATTGACCTTCCAGTTAGTAGTCCAATATTTATTCTACAGAGCATCTCTTTTGGTCATGTCCAAAATCCATATACCTATAATCATCACACACATATAATTTCAAAACTCACTTATAAAAAATTTAATGATAATGATTAAGAATTGAACATTGATATTGTAACAAACATTTTCATACAAATTAACCTCATCTGATCTTTATAAGAATCTTAATTTGTGGGAACTGGTGCATTAAATGATCCACACTTTCCAAATGAAGAAATTGGGAATAGGAGAGATCAACAACTAGCAGGGTTGAAAGGAGGCACCTTTGGTATCAACTGCAGGACCAGTGTTCTTTTATACCACTCTTGATGCCTCTGGTTGAAGTAAGTGGTTAAACTCATAGTTAATAACTAAAAAGTTGACAGTTCAAATCCACCCAGAGGCATCTCAGAAGAAAGGCCTGGCCATCTACCTTCAGAAAGGCATTGAAAACCTTATGGTACTGAACAGGAAAAGGTAACAACATTCACTGCCCACTCCGCCCAGGAAACAAGCTAGAATGTTAATCAGGTTACTGAGTGGGACTAATCCTCTGCACCCAGGAAACAAGCTAGAATGTCAATCAGGTCACCCAATGGGACCAAGCCCCTGGTTTCACTCCTGTCCTCAAACAGGTTCGCAACCTAGTCCCTCCCTGATTCTGACCCCGTACTGTATAAGCCCGTGTTGACCTCCATTCGGGCTCAGAATCTGGAAATGATGGATCAAGAGCTGCTAAGACACTCTCGGGCCTAGAGCTGCTATACCACTTCTCAAATCTGAAACTGCTGTAACTGTACATTTCTACTCTGAAACACATGGGATATTTGATGGCAACTGGTTTGATTTTTGGTTTTGCTGCTTTTCGAAAAGTCAAGTAAGGAGCTTTTGCTGGAGGGTTGTAGCATGATCATCTACCTTCTTTAGGAAAAGTATGGAGAATACTGGGGTATCAGGAGAATACTGAAGTACCAGAGTTTTACAGATTTCTGTGCTTTAGCTTAGATAGCATCATGACTCAGCATTAGAGAAAGGGGGAAAATGGATCCATGGTATCATTTCTGGATGTGTGTGATTTTCCTCCATTGAATTTTTCATTCCATGAACTGTTCCAACTTGATCCTGTCTAGTGGCAAGTGGAAGAGTAAAAGCAGCTCCCCGCTGCAATGCTGTCACAGAGGCTCAGCCTAGGCTCCCCGGAACTTTGGCAAGCGGAAGACTCCTTTGTCTTCAGACTATGACTAGAGTGGAAAAAAATCCCAACTATTCAGCTGTGTAGCATCACTCAAGCATGCTTTAATGGGGAAGGTCTAATGAGGAATGTAGTCTTTGAAATAAATCTAGCTTTAAAAACTCCCAAAGCATGCTCACTGTACAATTCTATACAATTATAACTAATAGGATTCAAAAAACAAACCATAAATTATGTTACTATTTTACTCAGTTCGATGGCCACGGATGCTTCTTTTCTTCACTGGTTATGTTCAAAGAGACCTTGACCTGTTACAATCAAATGTGTAGGAGAAAACATCCCTATTCTTCATGGATTCTATGGAAGAAGCAGGAATAAGAGAATAAAAGAAAAGCCAATTTTAAACTTCCAAATGAACCGCAGCTGCCCCTAGGCCTTTTCCAATCCCCCACTACCCCTTCCTCTCCTGCTGTTGACCTATTAATGGATTCCTGTTCTTGAGCTTAACACAAGTTTCACAATAGAACAGGGGCTAAAACCAAAATCTCTCCATTTTGAACAGTTTTTGAAGGTACCCAGAGTTCTTTTCTAAACAGAAGAAAGTAAAATTCACTTAAAATTATTCCTCTGAAATTTCTCCAATAAATTAAAACATAGTACTTTGTATATGGTTAAAATGTTTCCACTGTAAGAGAGAGAGAGAGGGAAAAAAAAAAGATTAAACTTCAGTACTTGAAAAATATACAGGAGAGGGATAAATTGAATGGCATGTGAGTTTTATTTTAAGTGTATTGTATTTATAACTAAGGGAGCCTGGCTAAACATGATAGAATAAATAATTTTCCACATTTTAAAAAGTCACCACCAATAATTTTTTAATTCACAAAAGCCATTATTACAACATAATTACATGAGCATTGTACAAACTTTAGAAAAAATACATATTTTAAAAAAAGGAAATATGGGTCAACTAAAGTGCCATTTACCAGATACAATCAGACATAATATTTTTATAGATCTCCTACCACATTTTGTCAAAAACATGTTTAAATGACATGTGTGTAAAACTGGGACTTACTAAGCATATAATTTAGTAATCTATTTCTCTCATCTAAAATTATACAAATATAAATAAATCTTTCCATATATACATATATATTAAATCTGCATCATCATTTTTAGTAGCCCTGTAGCTGTTATCTGATATTTCCAACTCTTTGCTCTTTTGCAGGTAATATAACAGAGCATAAAGCACCCTAGTGGTATAATGGATTAGGAACTGGGCTGCAAACAGTAAGGTCAGTACTTTTAATGGACAACTCTCTCTCCACAGGAGAAAAATGAGGCTTTCTGCTCTTGTAAGGATATCATTGCTGACATCAGATGGATCTTGGCTAAAAGCAGAGAACACCAGAAAGATGTTTACCTGTGCTTTATTGATTATGCAAAGGCTTTCAATTGTGTGGATTATGACCAGTTACAGACAATATTGTGGAGAATAAGTATTCTGAAACAGTTAATTGTACTCATGAGGAACCTGTACATAGACCAGGGAGTAGCTGTTCAAACAGAACAAGGGAACACTGAATGGTTTAAAATCAGGAAAGGTGTGCACCTTGTTGTATTATTTCACCACAATGTTTCTGCAGTTCATCCATGTTGATGCATGTATTCATATTTTGCTCATGGTTGGGCAGTATTCTTTGTATGAGTATGGATATGTGTTTATCTATTCTCCTATTGCGATACACACCCAGCAGCACCTTGGAAGAAAGGCCTGGTAATCATCTATAAAGATAACAGCCCAAAACCCTCTGGAACACTTCTATTCCATAACACAAAGGATCACCATGATTCAGAAATAACTTGATGACAACAGGTTTGGTTTGGGGGTTGGTTGGAGGAATTGTTTTTAGTTTAGGGCTATTATGAATAAAGCTGATACTAAACATTACTGTACAATTCTTTTTGTGGACATATGTATTAATTTCCCTTGAGAATCATATCTTTAAAGTGTTGTTACTGTTAAGTGCTGTCTAGTCAGTTCCAACTCATGGGACCCTGTATAGGGTTTCTGAAGCTATCACATTTGTGGGAGGAGGTGGGGCTTGATGGGGGAATAGGCAGAAAGGCTGTGCAGACTTTCTTCAGCAAAGATATGGAAAACTAGATGAAACAGGTTTAGACAATGGTCCCAGAACTCTGAGTTTCAGATAAAGGGCTAAATAAGTGGATTAAGAGCTTACCAGGAGAAACAATTTTAACAGAAGCAAGAAAGGAGGTGACTTCTGATTTGGGGCAGCCAATATGACCCACCACAATCATTTTGAACATGTGTGAGTGGACTGGGAGAAAATAAATCATTGTCATTTCAGAAGCCTGTCTGGGATTTATAGAGACAAAGGAGACAGCCACAATGGCCATACAGGCAAGCCACAGCCATACATACCCTCTACAACCCCACCAATTGGGCAATAGCCAATACCAGCTGCTATACACCAGAGCAACAACAACAACCAATATCTGCTAAATCCACTTTGAATTGAGCTATACAGTGAACAGAGAAGCTCATCTCCTGATGACAACCACCAGGAGACAATTGGTGAATGCCTAAAAATACACCAACATACATTCATCAACTTAATACAAATACAACACCACCACAGTGCCTAGAATTCAGCAAAAACTTTCTGTCCACATGAAGAAATAAGACAGAGTAGCTCAAACAACTAAGAAGAAGAGATAGAAAACGTTTCTGAGGGAGAAGAGGCACAGGAACTACCTGAAAAAGAAGTCAGGATACTGTGAGCTAAGTCCAACCACATTCAATAGACTCCTGTCAACCTGGATCACAACCTGGGTGGCCAGCAGTATAGTGAGACCTGGGGACTCCTGAGCCCATGGACAGGGACATCGTCACAGAAGACTAGAGCAGAGAGTGAAGTGTCCAGCTGCTGTGAAGTGAGGGGAGATGCACAAGAATACCCATACTTGCAGAAAGTACACATTTGACCTAGCTTCAATGGCTGGATGATCAGAACTTACTAGAGGAAGAAAGAAGAAAAAAGAGTGTAATCTGCTACAATTTGATGAACTTGACCTATCCTTATGGATGTAGTAGCTTAAAAGAGGGAATGAATCTTTACAGCAAGGATCATTCCCACCCCCTCTGTACACAGGGTTGACAGGGATGGGCAAGTTAGACATTGGCTACCCAAAATATGGGGGCTACAAAGGCATGAAGTGACTGGCTTACAAGTTTTCAAGAGGGAGCTTAGTTTCAGAGGGTGTAGGGGAAGGCAGAATCTCCACTGAGTGGTTTCCAACCTGTCTAGATGGGACTGGTGAAACAAGATGGGGATAAGACTCTTGTGGTTCAATAGTGAATAACTGCTATCACGACTGATTGTGAATGTTGCAAATGTAAAGGTAGATGTTTTATAACAAAAGGAAGGGAGTGGTTGATCTTGTAGTCCGGGAGCGGAGGATCATGGACCAACAAGGGAGAAGAGCAGAGTGTGGGACCCTATCTAGAGAAGCAGTGATGCCAGAGATGGAGGCAGAAATGATGACATGGAGAGAGTGTCTCGGGACTCTAGACTCAAGGAGGGAGAGGGGTTGTGTGCTGGTGGCTGGGGTGCTGGCGTGCAGGGTGTATCCTTTGGTTGTTTGGATGGTTATATATTCCTGAGTGCTTCGGTGTACATCCAAAAAAACCAACCAACCAAACAAACAAACAGAGGGATTGGAAGCAAATGCTGTTGATTGATGACACATGGAAGGAATTGTAATCATTGCACTGAAACAAAATACAATAGGATGAATGTAAAGCTGGTGATCTCCCATGTAAATTATCACTCAATTCACAATAAAAACTTATTAAAAAAGAATTCAGGAAAATGATATTGAGTTATAGCAAAATGTTTCATAAAAAGGTCAAGGAAAACTTATAGTAAGAATTCAGTAAAGTGCTACAGGAACAATCAAACAAAAGAGCCACAGTATTAGAGACAATAAAAAACCTGAAAAGAGAAATCCAGATGACCAATACTTTTTATAAATATTAAAACTATGAAGAGATTGGCAAGGTATCAGAAATGGATGATACACTCAAAGGGCAAAGGAGTAGAATTGATTCAACAGGAAACAGAATTAGCAAGCTTGAAGATAAATCTTTTAACTAGTAAGATAAAAGAACAATCAGAAAGGAGAAATGAAAAAATCTGAAGAAAGCCTAAGAGTCATGTGGGACACCATGAAGAGGAATAACCAATGGGTGACTGGAATCCAGAACAGGAAGAGAAAAAGAAAACCACAGAAAAGATAGCCAAAGAGCTACTGGAAGAAAAACTTCCTAACATCATGAGAGATAAGAAGATAGGCAGGACAGACCCCAAAAGAAAATTACCAAGACAAATCATAATCAAACACTCTAAAGTCAAACACAAGAAAAGAATCCTGAAAGCAACTCAGGAAAAATGAAATGTTACCTACAAAGAAAAATCAGTAAGATATGCTCCAATTTCTCAACAGAAACCATGCAGACAAGAAGGCAATGGGGAGACATATTTTGGGCTGAGAACAAACAAGAGCACACAAAAACCCGAGATAGCTATACATGGTAAAACTACCTGGAATTCAGTCCAGAGATGGAAGAGTCCAGAGTAGAACAAATCAATAAGACTGAAAATGGGAAATCTGGAATGTCAGTCTATGATCAGGACACCTACAAAGTGAAGGAAGGGGAAAATATAGTAACAGAGTTCCAGGCGACGAGGAAGTCAGATATATTTCAAGATAAAGCAGATTGTTTTACAATGAGGTAAAAATCAATACAGGGTTTTAGTAGAGAAGTCCTGGTGTGGCACTATGGGTCAATGTGCCGACTGCAAAGCTGTTTCAATTGTAAGGTTGGCTATTCATGCTCACCAGTTGCTCCTCAGAAACCCTACACAGGGTCGCTATGGGTCAGAACCAACTCGATGGCACCTAACTATTGTTGTTAACCTCAAAAAAACTCTATACAACTTCACATCAAATAAAAAAAAAAAAAAAAAGGAAAGTGTTGAAAATTTTATAAACATAAAAACTATGAAGAAATTGCCAAGTAAAATCTCAAAAAACAAAATGAACTCAGCACAGGAAATCATGCAGAATAAA
>NW_006408687.1:5943914-5949766 GCF_000296735.1 Chrysochloris asiatica | reverse complement strand
TTTTCAATCACATCATATGCATGACAAAGCTGGACAATGAAAAGGGAAGGCAGTAGAAACGATGTGGTAGAGAGCTGGGGTTTTGGTAAAGAATATTGAATATACCTCAGACTATCAGAAGAATGAGCCCTGGTAGCATAGTGGATTACAAGATGGCCTGCTAACTACAAGGTCAGCAGTTCAAATCTACTATTTGCTCCACAGGGAAAAGATGAGGCTTTTTGCTCCTGTAAAGATTGGAGTCCTACAAAGGTACAATGGTGACCAGTGAAGACACAGAGAGGTATGTGTGGGCAAAGGGAATAGAAGTGATATATACACAATCTTGGAACAACAGTGCTCTGTGCATAGATATATAGATTGAGGCATAGGCTGAATGGGTAAGGGAATGAGAATGGAGTATGTATTTACACACACACATATATATATGGAGCTCTGGTAGTGTAGTGTTTACGAATCAGGCTGTTAACCTCAAGTTCAGCAGTTCGAAACTACCAGCTATTCCGCGGGAGAAAGATGAGGCTTTCTGCTCCTGTAAAGATTTGCAGCTTCGGAAACACTGTGCAGGGTGGCTATAGTCAGAACAGACACCACAGTACTTAACAACAACTGTATATATATATACCACAAATATATAAGTGTTTGAAAGAGGATATTTTTACACAAGTATTTACCTTTCCTGCAAACACAACTATGAATGTGATGGAATATATAGCAGGCAAATGATGAAAACTTCCCTAGCCATTATTAAACATCTTAAAGCAATGAGTTGACGGGCCTGGAGTTGATGGAGGCTTCGGACCATAGTCTCAGGGGACACCATGGTCAATTGACATAGCACAGTTCACAATATTCTACATCCTGCGTGGGTGAGTAGTGTCTGGGATCTTAAAGCTCATGAGTAGCCATCTAAAGTGCAGCTATCAGTCTCTCTGTGTGCAGAAGAAAGAACAGTGATAAGAACTGAAGGGGCTTGGAATCAATTAGTCCAATGGATGAATAGAACATGTGAACATTAGTCTCTATGACTCTAAGACCAGAAGAACTAGACAGTGCTCAGATATCACTACCAACTGCTCTCAAAGGGATCACATTAGAGGGTCATGGAAAGAATGTTTAGTGGAACAAAACTAAAATTAATAATAATAATAAAACAGTTTCATTTGTCAGAAAGAGACTGAAGGAACCTGAGACTAGACCATTCTTTGAGTCTGGAAAGGAAGTCACCGTAGTGGCCCAATTTTCAGCCAAGCAGTAGATACATTTATTGCGGGAGCAGGGGGAGGATAACAAAACATGTAAGGTATGCTCATCATGGAATAGTCAATCATTCAAAATCAAAAGGGCAACATTTCCCTAAGAATAAAGTTGAGAAGGGATAAGGGGGGGGGAGTGGAATGCAAATAGGAATCATAGAAGGAAGGGATACCTTTTGTTGCATGGAGGAGACTGTAATCATTGAGATGGAGCAAAGTCTGTTATATGTAAACCTTCATTCAATTCAAGACTGGAGTCCTAGTGTGGTGCTGTAGGAGAAACACTGGGCCACAAAGTCAGTATGGACAACAAGGTTGGTTTGAACCACAAGGTTGGCAGTGCAAACCCTCCAGCTTCTCCTTGGAAACCCTGTACAGGGTCACTATGCGTCAGAATGGACTCAACAGCACTTAACAACAGGAGAAAGAACAAATCAGTCTTAGAAGAGATACAACCAGAATACTCCTTAGAAGTGAGGATGGCGAGACAGGCTCGCTTACTTTGGACACCTTATCAGGAAAGAGCAGTCAGTAGAAAAGGACACTATAGTTGGTAAAATAACCAAAAGCTGGTTGCCAAGCTGATTCCAACTCACAGGAACCCTATAAAAGAGAGGATAACTGCCTTGTAGGGTTTCCAAGGCTGTATATGGCAGCAGACTACTGCATCTTTCTCCCACAGAGCAGCTATGGTTTGAACCACTAACTTTTTGGTTAACAGCCAAACACTTTACCACTATGCTACCCAAGGCTCCTTTGGTAAGGCAGAAGAGTGAAGAAAACTCTCAATGAGATTAATTGGCGCAGTCACTAGAACAATGAACTCAAACATACGAATCATGAAGATGAAGGTGGCTCAGGACCCGGTAACACTTCAGTCTGTTATGCATAAGGTCACCATGAGTGGGAACCCAACTCCACAGCATCTAACAACAAATCGTGCATTTTAACAGCAGCTTCAGCTCCACACTCCAGGCCTATTCCTTTCTTCTTATTGTTGATCAAATACACAATTAAACAATAGAGGAGTTGGGTTTTGCCATAGTTATTATTACTTTTATTTCTGTTTTACAAGGCTTCTGCTGATTTGGCGTTTAGACTTACTGTTACTATTACAAGTTGGATCTTTTAGATTCCCATTGATTAAATTCATTAGTAGTATTGATTGATTGAAAGATTAAAGCATCCAGGAAACAAAATAGCCCACATGTCTGCAATTGTTGTTGTTAGGTGCCATCTAGTCAGTTCCGACTCATAGTGACCCTCTGCACAGTAGAGCCAAACATTGCCCAGTCCTGTGCCATCCCCACAATCTTTATTATAGATAAAATATATTACAGAGTTGGCAGTGAGTCAGTACCCGATGCTTACAGACATGGTTATTATTTCAGCGGGAAGTCTGTCTACAAGGCAGAATATCATCGAACCACACAGCAGTCCCTGTAGCCAAAATCTCTCTCATGAAGGACAATAAATTGTACTATGTCTATGTACTATATATACCTTTTCAGGAGGGACCAGTCCCTGGAAAAGTGGTAATGCTTGATAAAGTGGAGAGTCAGTGAAAAAGAGGAAGACTCCTAATGAGATGGATTGGCACAGTGGCTTCAACAATGGGTGCAAAGCTAACAGGACCAGGCAGTGTTTGGTATTGTTGTGCAAACTTTAGTTCACTATGGGTCATAGCCAACTCAACAGCACCTAACAACAACAACAATATCTTGCAAACTCACAGGACAAGTAAGAAAAGAACAAAAAGGAGGAAGAAAACGAAGCAGCAGATGCTGTGGGAGAAGAGACAAACAATTTTGCTTTCAGTTTCTCTGATTAGGCTGTGATAATGCCTTCTACACAAGTGTCCATCAGTGCCTAGAGGAGGTCAGGCAAGAGTCTGACCCGAATGCTTTGGTGACAAAGGGCAAACAATACTAAATTCAATTTTAGCTGATCCTTGGGGGGAAAAATTCTCAAGGAGCCTGTTGAGAACACCACACCAACCCCACATTTTTCAGTATTTGACACATTAGATTTTGTGTTAACACTTCTATGATACAATGTAAAGACCAAAACGAAGACAGTAGAAACTGACAAATATAAAGGTTCTCCATGTTCTGAACTGCTGCTTGCCTTCTCAGAAACTTAACCTCTCCTTTGGGTCCACTTTGAAACTTTCTTTTTGAAAGAGAAATTTTTTCTAGGGAAAAATAACAACCCTTTTAGACTTTTAATGCATGCCATATTTAATCAGTTTTTCATAGAAACATTTTAAATTACTTTAAAAAAACACACACACACACACACAAAACCCATTGCTACCTAGTTGATTCTGACTCACAGCAACCTTGTACAGGGTTTCTGAGGCTGTAAATATGAAAGCAAAAAGCCTTATCTTTCTCCCCAGGAACTGCTGGAGGATTTGAACAGTCAACCTTGTGGTTAATAATGCTAATCCTACAGCACCATCCGGGCTTCTTAGGAAAGAGTAAAGAATTCTTGGTGATGTGATGGGAAAAGCATTAGGCTGCTAATCACAAAACCAGTGTTCAAATCTACCAGCCACTCCTTGGGATCAAGATGAGGCTGTCTGTTCCCATAAAGATTTACAGTCCTGGAAACCCTACGGAGCAGTTCTACTCTGTTCTATAGGATCTTTAGGAATCAGAATCGACTTGATGGCAGTGGCTTTGGTTTTGTTTGGGTTTAAGAAACAGTAAAACTGTGCTTTTAAATTTTTACTTTAGTTTTTTTTAAAAAAACACTCAGGCATATATAACAATTTATACCATCAAAGGGCACATTCTGCAAGTCTGCCTTCTGGCCATCATCTCTCAGTCCCTCTCTTTCCATGAATCTAGAGTCCTCAGCTGCTCCCTCTCTCCATGTCCCCAGCTCTGCCTCCATCTCTGGTATCACTGCTTCTCTGGATAAGGTCTCACATTCTGCTTGTGCTCTTCTCCCTTGATTATGCTAGAGTCCTTTGATTCTGGACTCTAAGATTAACCACTCCTCTGTTTTTGTTACAAAACTCCTACCTTTACAATTGTGAGAATCGCAATTAGTCATGATAACAATTACTCATTACTGAATCATAAGAATCTTATATCCATCTTTTTTAACCAGACACATTTAAACAAGATGAAAACTATTCAGTGGGGACTCTTTCTTCCCCACACACTGTTAGACTAAGCTCCCCCTTGAAACCTTGTAAGTCAGTCACTTTGTGCCTTTATCGCCCTCTCATTTTAGGTAGCCAATGTCTACCTATCCATATTAGCTGGATGCTTCACTCTCAGCTCTCGACCTCTGTGGCTATGCCCTTATCCATGGGCTCAGGTGTCCCCAGGTCTCTCCATATTTTGGAGCAACCAGCCCTTCTTCTTCTCTCTCTCATCTGCAGGTCCACAGGACTCTGTGAACCATGGTTGAACTCAGCCCATTTCTTCATTGCTGCCTTTCCCCGTCTTTTACTTACCAGTAGACCAACATGGGCACCAGCAAGCTTACATGCCTACTCATGTATTCCCTTTGAGTTTCAGTCTTAGAGGGAGGTTTGTCCTGAAGGAACTTGATTGTTTGCTTTGATGGCTTCCCAAAGAACAGCTTGCTTATTCTTGTAGTAGCCAGTCATACTGCCATTTTTGTTTTGGGTTTTTCCTGATGATCTTTATTTGAAGATGTATCTTCTGTCTCTCTGGCTGTTCCATATACACTCTTTATGAGGAATTTTAGTGGCACAGTTTAAAGTATCCAGCTGCTGAGAGGCTGGTGGTTAAAATTATTGCTAAGTGTCAATGATTTTTTTATGACAGTCTGTGTTTCTCTATAAAAGGTAGACATCTTTTGTATAATCCATGTAAATACCAAATGAGATATTAAACATATTTTACTAATAGACACACAATTGTCATTGACTCCTTTATATGATGTTGTTGTTGTTAGGTGCCTTTGAGTTGGTACTGACCCATAGTGACCTTATGCACAACAGAACGAAACCCTGCCCGATCCTGGGCCAACCTCACAATCATTGCTATGCCTGAGCCCATTGCTGCCGCCACTGTGCCAATCCATCTCGTTGCGGGTCTTCTTCTTTTTCTACAACCCTCCATTTTACCAAATATGATATCCTTCTTCAGGGACTGGTCCCTCTTGAAAATATGTCAGAAGTATGAGAAACGAAGTTTGGACATCTTGGCTCCCAAGGAGCACTCTGGCTGCATTTCTTCCAACACAAATCTGTTGGGTTCTTTTGGCAGTCCATGGTACTTTCAATATTCTCCTCCAACATCACAACTCAAAAGCATCAATTCTTCTATGGTATTCCTTATTCACTGCCTCACTTTCGCAAGCGTATGAGGTTATTGAAAATACTATGGCTGGGTCAGGCACACCTTAGTCCTCAAACTGACACCTTGGCTCTTCAATAATCTAAAGAGGTTTTGTGCAGCAGATTTGCCAAATACAATATGCCATTTATTTTCTTGACTGCAGCTTCCATGAGTGTTGATAGTTGATTCGAATAAAATGAAGTCTTTGACAACTTCAATCTTTTCTCCATTCATATGGATTTTATTTATTGGTCCAGTGATGAGGATTTTT
>NW_006408687.1:5941156-5943593 GCF_000296735.1 Chrysochloris asiatica | reverse complement strand
TCAAAAAAACTCTATACAACTTCACATCAAATAAAAAAAAAAAAAAAAGGAAAGTGCTTGAAAATTTTATAAACATAAAAACTATGAAGAAATTGCCAAGTAAAATCTCAAAAAACAAAATGAACTCAGCACAGGAAATCATGCAGAATAAAGAGACAAGCAGCAGTACTAAAAAGCAAACAGAAAAATGACTGAATCAATTCATACCTATTGATAACTACATTGAACATCAACGGATTAAATGCACCAGTCAGAGCTAGAGAGTAGCAGAATGGATAATAAAATAGGATCCTTCAATATGCTGTCTTCAAGAGACATACATTACAAAGACAAAAACAGATTAAAAATTAAAGGATGGAAAAAATACATCAAGTTAATTGCAATAAAAAAAAAAAAAACAAGCAGGAGAGGCAATACTGATCTCTCATAAAATAAACATTAAGGCAAAAACCAGCATAAGAGACAAAGAAAAAAATATCTCATGATTAAAGAGTCAATTAAACAAGAGGATATAACCATAACGAATATCTATGCTTCCAAAGAAGGAGCTTCACAATACATAAATCAAACTAGTAGAACTAAAAAAAAAGAGTCAACTGTAGAAATAGTGGGAGATTTTAATACACCATATTCAAAAAAGGACAGAGCAACCAGAAAGAAACTCAACAAAACCATAGAAGAACGAAACAACACAATCAATCAACTTATCTTAATAGATTTGTACAGAGAATTCAGCCCAACAGCACAATACACATTCTTTTCCAGTGCACATGGAACATTTTCCATAATATAGTGTTAGGCCACAAAGCAAATCTCAATAAGCTCAAAAACATCAAAATACTACAAAGCATCTTCTCAGACCAAAAGGCTATAAAATTTTAAATCAACAATAGGAATATCAAGGAAATAAAATCAAATACATGGATACTGAATAACATCCTACTTAAAAGCTACTGAGTAATAGAATAAAAAAGAAATTTAAAAATTCCTAGAAATAAATGATAATGAAAATACAACATACCAAAATGTTTGGAACACAGCAAAAACAGTGCTGAAAGGGTAATTAATAGCAATAAATACACACACATATAAAGACAAAAGAATCAGAATCAACACATTAACACATCTCCAACATTTAGAAAAAGATCAACAAAGTAAACCTACAGCAACGAGAAGAAAAGAAATAAAGATTAGAGCAGAAAAAAATGAAACAGAAAACAGAAAGACAATAGAAAGAATGAGCAAGACAACAAGCTGGCTCTTTGAAAGGATTAATGAAACCAATAAACCATTGGCAAATCTAACAGAAGAAAAGAGGGAGAAGACACAAATAACATGCATAAGAAATAATATGGGTGATATCACAACAGAACCAATGGAAATAAAAATGATAATAACAGAGAGCTATGAAGAGTTGTACTCCAACAAATTTGAAAATTGAGAGGAAATGCATTCATTTTTAGGAAAACACAACCTACCGAAACTAACACAACGTGAAGTAGAAAACTTGAACAAACCTACAACAAAAGAAGATACTGTGCGGTCATCAAAAAACTCCAAATCAAGAACAAAAGATTCTTATTGTGAAATATCTGCAGAAAAAAGACAGACTATTTGCTTTGGAGGCATGAAGGAAAGAAATGTCAGCCCATCAGGGGAAAAACCCCCTTCTAAAACTGAAACTTTCAAAGGACACCCATGAGCAGTATAGTATGTACAGTAAGTATACTAAGTATAGTATGCTCACAGGTGACCACCTGGGTCTACTTTTGAGTGAAAGTAGAGGATATGCAGCAATGAAGACATAGGCTGAATTTGGCCATATTCCATTGACACCTGTTGACCTTGAGATGAGAGAGACAAGAGGAACAGCTGACTGGTCTGAAGTTTAGGAAGATGTGTGAACTCCTGAGCCCATAGGCTAGGGCTGAGAGGCTAGGGCTGAGAGTGAAGTGGTCAGCTGTTCTGAAGTGCAAGGGGGTGTAGTGAACTGCCAAACTTGCAGCTAGTACCCATTTGGACCAGCCTGGATGGCTAGTTTACAGGAACTCAAACTAAGTAAGATAAAGATGTTTGTTTGATACTGTGAGCAAGTGCAAATTGCTACAATTTATTGGACCAGATTTTGCTTATGAATACAGTGACTCAAAATTCCAACTGGAGTGGAAGGATTCTTCATATCAAGGTAGACTCCCCACTGAATAGTTTCCTCTTTCCCAGATGGATCTGGTGAAAGGAGATGGGGACAATGGTGATAGGATTTGATTACTCAATTGTGAATAATTCTTAGCAGGATTAGTTGTGATAGTTACAATTGTAATTGTAGAAGATGTATAATTAAAAAGGGGAATAGTTAATCTGTCATTTCAGGAACAGAGGATACCAGGACCATCAAGAAGGAAGAGTATGAATGGAGTCTGAGATCCTACCTAGAAAA
>NW_006408687.1:5939774-5940301 GCF_000296735.1 Chrysochloris asiatica | reverse complement strand
AATCTTTATGGGTGGAGTAAGCCTCCTCTTTCTCCTGTGGAGTGGCTGGTGGATTCGAATTGCTGACCTTGAGGTCAGTCCAACACATAACACACTAGGCTACTTTGGCCTCTTTTAATCTCTACAGATTAAATAATCTTCAATGGTTTAGAGCTTTGTTTTGTTCATCTACCTCTTCTACTTTAAATTTCAATTGATTAAGTCAATACCGATTGCTTAACATTGAGTTGAATAGTCCATTTTATGCTTCTTTATTTTCTATTTGCCTACTTATTTGTTTCTTCTAATTTTCATTAACAAAATAAAAGTATGTGTTTTTTCAATATGCAAAAGACTGAAACAAGACCTTTACCTCACACCTTATACAAAAATCAACTCAGCATGGATTAAAGACCTAAATGTGAATCCAGAATTATAAAGGCCATTAATGAAAACACAAGGACAAATGTGAGGGCTTGAATACAGGGCACATACAGACTACCAAGCATTTTGAAAATTACACAAACAAAAGTAGACAAAATAGATGA
>NW_006408687.1:5938012-5939339 GCF_000296735.1 Chrysochloris asiatica | reverse complement strand
GAGTCAATTCTGACCCATAGCAACCCGGTATAAGGTTATCCAAGGAGCAGCTGGTAAACTTGAACCACCAATCTTGCAGTTCAAAAGACTTTGCAGTCTGATACATGAGCCCACAGTGGCACACCAGGACTCCCATTAGCATTAGAGAGATACAAATCAAAACAACAATGAGATATCATCTCACACTAGCAATAACCGCAAAGATAAAAATATTAGACAACAATAAATGCTAGCGAGGATGTGGAGAGACTGGGACCCTCCTACATTGCTGGTGGGGTTGCAAAGTGGTCCAAACACTGGAAAACAATATGGCACTTTCAGAAAATTGGAAATAGAAATACCTTATGATCCAGCAATTCCTCTACTTGGTACTTATTCACAAGAAATACAAGCCATAACAAGGGTAAATATGTGCACACCAATTTTAATAGCAGCACTATTTATAATAGCAAAAAGATGGAGACAGCCTAAGTGCCCATCAATGGAAGAATGGATAAACAAACTTTGGTACATACACACAATGGAATATTATGCTCCTTGAAGAATAACAAGGAAGCTGCAAAGCCACCGCATAACATGAATGAAACTTGAGGACATTTGTTGTTGTTGTTAAGTACTGTGGAGTCGGTTCCAACTCATAGTGACGCTGCACAGGGTTTCTAAGGTTATAAATCTTTATGGGAGCAGAATCTTTACGGGAGCAGAAAGCCTCATTTTTCTCCCAGTTATGTCGAGTAAAATTAGTCAGTCACAAAATTAGAAACACTGTATAAGACCATTATTGTAAAAGATTAAGAAAAAGTACCCACATTTAAAGGGGGGAATTTTTTTTTTTTTTCTGGTTACCGGAGTATATGGGGTGGGATGAGGAGAGGGAGGGGAAGGTGAAGCACAGGGTAGGGAATAGACACAGGAAAGTTTGGGTGCTGGTGGGGGGAGGCTGCAATATACAAGAAGGGGAAGGGGAATGGAAGAGCAAGGCATATGGGAGAACAGTTAGGCAGGTTTGCATGAGCTAAGTGAAACAGAGGTATATAGGGATGTATGCTCAACCTTGAAACAACAGAGCTCTAGGATACAGAGACTGAGGTATGGTTTGATTGGGTAAAAGAGGGGAAATAATGTTAAGATGCTTGGCTGTCTTTTGAAACTTGGTTTCCCTTGCATACTATTATAAAATAGACACTTGAGGGGGAGAGAAAGGAATAGCCAGATACATCACCATAGAAAGCTTGTAAGTCCATCTTCACCCTATAACTGACTGGAATACTTAAAATGGAGCTAGAACTTGCCCACTGAAGGAGGCTTCCTTCAGAGCCTTTGCATT
>NW_006408687.1:5928093-5936823 GCF_000296735.1 Chrysochloris asiatica | reverse complement strand
TGTGCTGATGGCTGGGGCGCAGGCTTGCGGGGTATACCCTTTGGTTGTTTGATGATGCATGGGGGATTGCAATCATTGCAAGAAACAAAATACGATAGGATAAATGTAAATCTAATGTTCTCCCATGTAACTATCACTTAATTCACAATAAAAACTAAAAAATAAAAAGTATGTGTTTTTTAAAGAACTCAATGATTTTTACTATATTTATAGTGTTATGCAAACACTATCACATTCTATTCCCACTCCTAGCCCGAGGCAACCATTAGGTATCTATTTACTATCTTTATAGATTTGCCTTTTGTCGGCATGCTATGTAAATACAATTATAGGATATGTATGATGTGTCTGGCTTCTTTTACTGATCACACTTTTTTTAAAATTTTTTATTATGAAATGAGTGAAGGTTTACAGAGCAGATCATCAGTTTTACATTCAACAAATCAAAACACTTTGTTTCATCTCAGTGATTGCAATCCCTTCAATATAACTTCACTGATCTCACCTCCTCCCTGTGTTTCTTGTTTCAATTTCTTCTTCTTTCCCAAACAATCTGAATTTTGTCCTTAGATAAATGTTGCTTTTTAAATCTGGAATGATAGCATGTGTACTTCACCAGTGTTGCTGTCCCCTTATATACCTATCTATTGATTGGCTAAAAATTGAGCCATGGGGGTGAGTTCTGTTCCAGACCTGACCGGTAACTAAGGGCCATATTCTTGGAGTTCCAGCAGACTCTATCTGGCCAGTAAGCCTAGTCTTTTTTTTATGATGTTGAGTTTTGTTTCACATTTTCTCCCATTCTCTCCAGGACCTTCTAATTGATACTTCTCAGAATAGTTGGTAATGGTAGCCCAGCAGCACCATCTAGTATTTACGGTCTTGGGATTGTAGATACCTATGGTCACTTGATCCATTAGTTCATTGGACTAATTGTTTTCAATCATTTTCAATTTTCATCACTCTTCTTTCCCCTGGACAGGGAGAGACCAGTAGATGCATCTTAGATGGTTGCTCATAAGCTTTTACTATTGCAGTCATTACTCACCAAAGTAGAACGTTGAACACTGTCTTTGTGGACTACGTTATGCTAACTGACCATGGTGTCCCCCAGGATTGTTGACCACAACACTGTGAATGAGGTTCATCCATGTTGTAACATATATCAGTATTTAGATTGCTTTTTATTGCCATTACATGGTTATATCACATTTTGTGTATCCACTCACCAATTGACGGACATTTGAGTTATTTCTACTTTTTGGCTATTGTAACAAATGCAGTTATAAGCATTTGAGCACAAGTCTTGGTAATACATTTTTCATTTCCCCTACATATATGAGGATACCTAGGAGTGGAATTGCTAGGTCAAATGGTAACTCTGTGTTTAATGTCTTGAGGAGCTGCTAGACTGTCTTCCAAAAAAATCTGCCACATTTTATATTTCTACTGGTCATGTGTTTTTGAGATATGGTGTTGGAGGAGAATATTGAAAGTGCCATGGGCTGCCAAAAGAACCAGTAGATCCATTTTGAAAGAAGTGCAGCCAGAGTGCTCCTTGGAGGCCAAGATGGCCAAACTTCATCTCTCATACTTTGGACACATTGTCAAAAGGGACACTGGAGAAGGATATCATGTTTGGTAAGGTGGAGGGTCAGAGTAAAAGAGGAAGACCCCCAACGAGATGGATTGGCCAAGTGGCCACATCGATGGACTCAAGCATGGCAACAATAGTGAGGTTGGACCAGGATAGGGCAGTGTTTCGTTCTGCTGTGCATAGGGTCACTATGGGTTGGTACTGACTTGATGGCACCTAACAACAACAACTGGTCATGTAGGAAAATATCAGTTTTAATCCCATCAAATGACAGCATAAATAGGATAAAGCTAGGGGATTTTGACTAAGAATAATGCATCTTTTCCTCTACTTGTTTGAGAGATGGCAAGATAGGTGCTGATTTTCTTTTGCACTATTTGCCGAATCTCCTATTTCCTATTCTACAGCCTCCTTGGAGCTAAAGTAGGCAGTAGATGTGCTCAGCAATCAATGCCATGAGGTTGGAATGAACACTGACTTGTCTAGACCTCCCTCATTATGAGGAATACTTCTCTCTGTCCTCATACACACACACCACAATTTTTAAACACTTGTTCTCATTAATACAAGAGAATACTTATCCCCTCACCTAATTTTTAATACAGCATATGTTTGTTGCTCTATTATTCAGAATTCCGGCTGTTACAAAAGTGCCTGACCTGAAAGAAGGAACACCTTTTGCATTGTTATATTCAAAGATGATTTTAGAAAAACAGGACTTGAAGCATCTCTAGTTTTCTCTTGAATTGCCAATTTTAAATTTCATATGACTGACAACATGAATTATCTTACACAAAATCTATTCATTATTCCATCCATTCAAGATCGAGTTGAGATTTAAAACTGCCTAATGGCTGTCACATGAAGCTACTTTCTGACAGTCTTCAGTGAACTCAAGCAAAAAACCTGGAAATTGGGTATGGACAGCATAGTGAGTTAAAGAAAATTCAGATTGTGAGAAAAAAGCCTTAAGAGAAAAGAAGCTGCTTGTATCCAATTTGGCAAAGATACAAGTTATGCAACCAAGCTGCAATTTAGTGTTGAAAAGTTATTCTGTTAGTTTGGGTCTTGGGTGGGCTGGAAATGGCTCTGTAGGGTAAGCACTTAACTGCAATGTCAGTTTGAACTACAAGATCATGGTTCAGATCCACCAGCCATTCCTCAGAATCCCTATACAGGGTCGCTATGAGTCTAAACAGACTCAACGGCACTTAACAACAACAACATACCACTGCCATGTTATACTGTCATATACTATCAGCATAGTATCCATTTTTATTCTTGTGTTATGTTTACAGTACACATTGAGAAAGAAAAGAAGCAACCTAAATAAGTTTTCTAGCAAGGAACACTATCCCTAAAAGAAGAGGCTACAGTTTTTAGTCTATGCTGCTCAGGGAGCCACATTTTCCGTAACCACAGGCCTACAAGATAAAAGGGGCTTGTGGAAGAGAAACTGGATCCTAATCTCAGAGGGGAGGATTGATACAGAGAAATGAAGTGCTGATTAAAAGCACAGGGTGGCTTACCAAACAATCCCTTGGAGAGGAAGTGAAAGGCAGGCCCATCTTGTGAGGGGCTGGAAGATGAGCGAGAATTGCAAAGTATCATCTCTAGGGAAGGATTTCTCTTTTTCTTTGCACCACATCTAAGAATCTATGGGATTCTTTCAGCTCGAGCTCCATAGTAGATCTAATAGAGTGACTGTGGAGATGGAGCTACACTGACTTTAGCTTGCGGATTTCACTCAGGAAAGAAAAAATACCAGTTGCCATCAAGTCTAGTCCAACTGATGTGACCCCATGTGGGTCAGAATAGAATTGGGCTCCATCGGGTTTTCACTGGCTGATGGTTCAGAAGCAGATCACCAAGCCTTTTTTTTTAAGTGCCTTTGGGTGAGATCAAATCTCTAGCCCTTGGGTTAGCAGACAACACTGTAATCATTTGTACCACCCAGGGATGGTACACCCTAAATGGTTTAGGCTTCCCCAGAAGCAGACCCTGACACAGAAGTCAAGTGCAGGTAGTTTATCTGGGAGGATAAGAATGTTCATATGAAGTAGGCAAGTGAAGCAGGGAAACAAAGTCAGTCAATATAGATACATTATCAAGCCAGCTACAAGTGTGGGCAGCAAAGTGTTAATTCTGTTAAGCAAACTAAGAGCTAGTAGGAAACACACACCTCAGTTTATCCTACCCATAGATCAAAAGAGCTACGTTCTTTAAGGGGTACTAGTATTGTTGTCATTGTTGTTAAGTGCTGTTGAATCAGTTCCAAATCACAGGGATTCTGTATAGGGTTTCCTAGGAGTGGCTGGTGAGTTTGAACTACCGACTCCGAGGTTCAAAACAACAAGTGCTTATCCTACAGTGCCACACCAGGACTCCTGGTAGTGTAGTGGATGATGAGCTGGGCAGTTAAGCACAAGGTCAGTTGTTCAAATCAACCCACAGCCCCATGGGAGAAAGATGAAGCTTTCTGTTGCCGTAAAGATTTACAGCCTGGGAAACCCTATACAAGTTTACTATGAGTCAGAAATGACTCCAGGGTATATCACCACCACCACAAGGCTCTTTATATATCAAATCCAGTCAGTCACTGGTTGAGGGTTGCTTCCAGAGACATTAATTTTTTTTTTTTTTTTAAGTTTTTATTCTGTGTTGAGTGATAGTTTACATGGGAAAACAATAGCTTTACATTCATCCTACAGTATTTTGTTTCATTGCAATGATTACAATCCCCTCCATGCATCATCAAACAAACAAAGGGTACATCTCACACATCTGCTCTCTGGTCATCAGCACACAGACCCTCTCCTTCCCTGAGTCCAGAGTCTCCAGCTGCTCCATCTCTCCACATCATTGTCTCTGCCTCTATCTCTGGCATCATTGCTTCTCTTGACAGGGTCCTACACTCCGCTCTTCTCCCTTGATGGTCCCAGGAACCTCCGCTCCTGGACTATAAAATCAACCACTTCCCTCCTTTTGTTACAAATGCAAAGATATTAATTCTTGAAGTTCAGAAAAACTTTTCAAACAAAGAAATGCAGATGCCAATAGCTGGAAGTCCAGCCCAGGTGCACAAAACTGTAAGGGAACATGCATGTAGAAAAATCAGCTTCAGTGGCATGAAAAGGCAAAGAGAAAACATGCTCTTATTGGATGTACGAGCTTTGTTCCTTATTGTTTGTCCACTGCTGTCATATTTTAGACATTATGTAAATAATGTTGTTGACTAAATGTAGTAAATGAATGAAAATGACTTAGGTTTAAATCCTGACTCCGTCATTTATGAAAAACTTCTTTTCTAATGAGCAAAAACAAATCTCATTCTATGAAATAAAAAACAAAAGAACCTAACATGCTGCCTGACCTTTAGAGGGAACTGGATAAATATAAATCTTGTAATTTATTTATTTCTTCTCTCCTTCTTTCTTTGCCTCATCTGTTGAAGAGGCAAATTGAATGTATAGTACCTGAGTTCAGAAATGTGTAATACATCTTGGTCCATTTGAAAGGTATCACACCAACTGTTTCTTTTAAAAGTCAAATTCATTGACTTACATATGCAGGGAAAACTGTGATAGTAATTCTTTCAAGAGAGTGCCAACAACTTATTTAATTATAGACTTACAGCCAAGAGTACCACTATGCAACTATTAATGTAATCCTGAAGAACAGGACTAATTCTTTCAACCTTCCTGCTGTGGTTTTATGCTTAGGTCGGTGATTGTCTGGTTTTTGGTTTGCTACTCTGGTAGCGTAGTGGTTACGAATCAGGCTGCAAACTGCAAGATCAGCAGTTAAAAACTACCAGCTGCTCCGCGGGAGAAAGATGAGACTTTCTGCTCCCGTAAAGATTTACAGCCTCAGAAACACTGTACAGGGTCACTATGAGTCGTAACTGACTCCACAGCACATAACCACCACCACCACTCATGAGCAAATACTTGAAAGTGAAAATATGAAAAACAAACCAACAAACAAAAGTCAAGGCATTAAGAGTCAAATGCCAGGTATTTTCTGCCTTTTCACTCTTCCAAGTTTACCCACTCTTCTAGTCTTTTAAACTTCTATTAAATATGTGCATTCACTTCTGGAACCCAGCCAGCTCCTTGGCCTGAATTCCAATAGCTCATTTCACAGTTTCCATGAGACAAGGTCTTAAAAATGTGAACTTATCAAAAGACATACAAGATGACAAAAGATTAAATTAAACACCTACAACTTCCTCATTTAAAAATTTTAACTTTTCCAAGAAAAGAGTAAAACAATTCATTTTAGAAGGATAGCCATTTTTCTCCCCCTCTAACTTAGGAGAAAAGATTGAAGTTGTCAAGGACTTCATTCTTCTTGGATAAACTATCAACACTCGCGGAAGCAGCACTCAAGAGATCAGAAGACGTATTGCACTGGGCAAATCTGCTGCTCAGGAACTTTTTAAAGTATTGAAGAGCAGAGATGTCAGCTTGAGAACTAAGGTGCACCTGACCCAAGCCATGGTATTTTCAATAACCTCGTATGGATGCGAAAGCTGGACAGTGAATAAGGAAGATCATAGGAGAATTGATGCCTTTGAGTTGGAGGAGAATACTGAAAGTGCCATGGACTGCCAAAAGAACAAATAGATCTGTTTTGGAAGAAGTGCAGCCAGAGTGCTACTTGGAGGCCAAGATGGCTAAGCTTCGTCTCTCATACTTTGGACATATTATCAGGAGGGAACAGTCCCTGGAGAAGGATGTCATGCTGGGTAAGGTGGAGGGTCAGAGAAAAAGAGGAAGACCCCTAATGAGATGGATTGGCCAGGTGGCATCATTGATGGACTCAAGTGTGGCAGCGGTAGTGAGGTTGGCCCAGGATCAGACATTGTTTCGTTCTGCTGTGCATGGGGTCGCTATGAGTCGGTTCCGACTCGATGGCACCTGACGACAACAACAACAACTTAGGATATAATTTAATACACAAAATGCTAGGCACTTACCTGAAGAAGGCTCATTTCCACTTAAAGTGCCACTTGTTTTAATTCCAAATTCATATTCTAGTTATTTTTAAACCTTGAGACAGTTAGAATGCTAAGATCTGTCTGAATGAAGATTCCAGAACTGAAAATGGGTGAGGGATGGGGTCTGTATTGCCTTTAAGGGGAGCAGCTGTATGTGAATTCTTAGGATTTGGCTGAGGGAATGTGTTATCTCAGGAGAACGAGAAAGAAGTCTTGCAGGAAGGAGGATGCTGATGAGAATCAGAGAAGAGAGCTACTAGATGGAGGATGGAGAAGATCAAGCTGAAAGAGCGGAACAGATGCACTATATTATGAACTAAATGAGAGCTAGAAAGGGACACACAAAATGAGATAAGGTTTGGTACAGTGGACACTCCTCTATAGAAGATCATCTATTGGCTGTTCATCTCATAGCTGATATCTTTAATAAGGTTGGAAGACATGACTTTAAAGTACTTTAACAGATCAATCCTCTGTAAAGTTGTAGTACATATCTGATTCTTATATAAACTAGAGTCTTTCCCCCTTTTAGTTTGAAAGTAACTTTAATGTTTGTTTAGTATTTCTCCTTTAGCTAACCAGAACTGAATTTTTTGAAGTTCCAACATGCTTATCTATTTTGCTAATCTGAATAGACAGTCCTGCCTAAAATAAAGGGGGGGAAAAACCCATACCATAGACATCACAAACCTAAATTAACACAAACATACCAAAGAGCATTTTCAAAACTAAAGGCTTTAGATAAAAAGCCCATAAATTTTCAAGAGAAAAATGCAGTTCAAAACAGAGAAGAAGATAATGAATAGATGCATGAACAACTGAAGAATGAAAAAGTACAATTGACTGAAGAGCAAATTCAGGCTCAAATGCCCAGAACGAAGCATTCTACACATCCATCTGCCAAGTTAGAAAAGCTTCCTCTGCAGGCAGGAAAGAATTGTCCCTTCTGTTCTACAGACTGAGATACACAAACAGTTTATCAATTTATCTTTTGTGGGAAAAGCCATTTGAACAGGGAAGAAACAGTGCTTGGATTGAGCAGAGAATCTTTGCCTCATTTAGAAGTGCCTGGAATGCCAGAATGGGAAAAATGGATGGACTCCGGAGATGGACCAAATTTGAACTCTAGTTCTACAGTTCTTTGGATCAAGATGTTCACTGTTTAGACCTAGATCAAAGAAAGAGATGTGGAAGAAACTGTCTGTGGATTAGTTAAGATCCAGAATGTCTTCTGAGATTTTGTTTTACTAAAGATTGATAGAAAGCCCCCCATTGCCTGTCTCCAGCCACATGGTAGGCCCACTAAAATGGGACTGACAGATATTTCTTTAATTACATTGTGTTTCCTGTGTAGGAGGCAATCAGTGACTTGGAAACCTATTAGCTCAAAAGAAAGCAAAGTCCTCACTGATGGCAAAATCTGCATATCACACCACTTCAATATGTTACTTGAATAAAAGACATTTCTAAAACCATTGATAGGAAGACAAGCTTAGTTTGTTTCTAAGAATGCATAACAGTGTAACCAAAGTTCAGGCAATTTTTTTAATACTAAATAAACATACAAGTTTTTTAACACTAAATAAACACACACTTTTTCCCCAATATACTTTAATTCTTCAAGCATTAAATATGTACTAGGCAACACTCAATCAAGAGTTAAACTCAAACTTCTTGTCTTAGGGTGGGGGGTGAGGGGGGAAACAGATTTTTCTAGTATTATGATTGCAGACCACCTTAAACATCTTAATAATAAAGAATTTCCAGAAGGTTCTCAGTAACATTCATTTATATTACTTTTCATTGTCATGTATAACTTAACCACCATGGTTAATAAAAAGAAAGGAAGGTGGAAGGGAAAGAGGGAGGCAGAAAAAAGAGATGAAGAAAATTCCTCGGCTTCTAGAAGTTAACAGGCTAACTGAAGAGCTACAATGCATGTGGAAGTATGAATGTTTAACAGCTGAGCACTTAACCACTTGTGCCACCAGAGTTCCTTGTTATTAAGTGCCGTTGAGTCATTCCAAGTCATAGAGACCCTGTATAGTGTTTCCGAGGAGTGGCTACTGAATTTGAACTGCCAACCCAACCAACCGTGTGATTCAAAGAGACCTTGTGGTCCAGTGCTTAT
>NW_006408687.1:5922171-5927478 GCF_000296735.1 Chrysochloris asiatica | reverse complement strand
AGTACCTATGTACAACAGAACAAAATGTAGCCTGGTGCTGAGCCATCCTCAACTGTTGCTATGCTTGAGTCCCTTGTTGCAGTCCCTCTGACTATTCATCTTGTTGGCAGTCTTTCTCTTTTTCTCCAACCCTCTACTTTCCCAAGCATAATGTCCTTCTCCGGGGACTGGTCCCTGCTGACATGTCCAAGTGGCTGAGATGAAATCCCACCACCTACAATTCTAAGGACCATTCTGGCTGTAATTCTTTCAACACAGGCTTGTTCATTCTTCTGGCAGGCCATATATGTAAAGATTGATTACATATTTCATTCAGATAATTGCTCTAGAATCTCAACAGAGCCCAATATTTGGAAGGCAGAGGTGACTAATGGTGTATTAAGTTAAGTTCAGGGATTGTGGAACCGAACACTTGGGCTCATATACCAGCTCTAATACTTACTAGCTAAGACAACTTCAACAGTTACTCAAATTCTGGGTCTCGTGTATAAAATTGGGAGTCCTGATGTGGAATTGTGGGATAAAGCACTGGACCACAAGGTCAGTTTGAACTATAAGGTCAAAAGTTCAAACTCACCAGCCACTCCTTGGAAACCTTATACAAGGTCACTATGAGTTAGAACCAACTCGACAGCACTTAACAACAACAACAATATTACCTTCCTCATGGAATTGTGAATATACTTGTAGAAGTCTTGGAATGCAGCCTGGCATATAATAAGCACTCAATAAGGGCCAACGAGGAGCTCTGGTAACGTAGTGGCTACAAATCGGGTGATTAGCAAATCTCACAGTCAGCAGTTCAAAACTACCAGCTGTTCTGCAGGAGAAAGATGAAGCTTTCTGCTCCTGTAAAGATTTACAGCCTTGGAAACCCTGTACAGGGTCTCTATGAGTCGGAATTGACTCCACGGCAAATAACAACAAGGGCCAACGCTTATTCTTGGTATTGTTCTTTATTATCTTTATTGCTATTACTCAATTTATAAACCTTGGTGGCAGGTGTATCCCCAGGGAGTATTAGAGGGGCAGGTGGAACTGCTTTTCCCAGCCAGAAGACAGAATGAGTCATAACAAAATCATCCTGCCAACTTCCTGAACTATTGAATTACCAGAGCTTTCTCTTATAATCACCATTTTTCAAATGTCACCCTTTCTTTTTGAAGTTCTCTCTCCTCAGTCCCACCTTTTCTTTCCAAGAACACTAAATCTCAAAAAGCAATTTTAAAATAATTTCTATTATTGCCACACTTTTGTAGTTCACTTCCCCCATTCATTCTCCAACCTCATTTGTACTTAAAAGAAACATGATACTTTATTCATTTTATTGTCATCTAGAAACTGGAAGCTTACAACTGCTTTGTATAATGCATATGTTCCTTTCATATGTATGACTCAGTGTGTACTACCCTCTCCCTTTTCCTACAATGGGGCTCACCCCACCTTTGGGGAATAGTGGATATATGGTTAGCAGTGTGTAGCTAACCTGCAGATTTTCCATTGTTCTAGAAAGAAGGTCTGGAATATACACTGTTGTTGTTGTTGTTAAGTGCCGTCAAGTCAGTGCTGATCCATAGGGACCCTCCAAGGAGCAGCTGGTGAGCTTGAACCACTGACCTTGCAGTTCAAATGGTCTGGTGCAAATAGTCTGGTGCATAACCCACAACGCCATGCCAGGACTCCGGAATATATAATATCAACACCTAAATTTCACCTTAGTCTGATCCCTGGTATGACCTTAATTAAATGGACTTTAATGGATGTGGAAACACCCTATGGGGCCCTTGGTGTGGTGCTATTGGATAAGCACTGGAATGATAACCACAAGGTTGAGAGTTCAAATCCATAAGCCACTCCTCAGAAACCCCATATAGGGTCGCTATGAGTCTAAACCAACTTGACAGCAGTTAACAACATCAAACACACTATAGCATGGAGAATAATGCTTCCCTCAAAGATGTTCACATCCAAGGGATTTCCTGCAAGATGGCAGACTAGGCAGATGAACTACGCAGACTCTCTATAACAAAGATATGAGGGAGCAAATGAAACAGACACAAATGAAAATCCTGCAACCCTGACCTTCAGGGAAAAGGTTAGAGAAATGAATTCAGTAATTGCTGGCAGATGAGTAGGGACAGTGAGAAAGGAACACTGACTGGCAAAAGCCAGACAGATATGGCAGAACCATCTTGAACTTTTATGAGCAGTTTTGGCAACCAAAGGTAGCATAGCAGAGCAGATTCACAAAGGTGACTGAAAGGTGGGATTCCTTCTTTTACCCCATGCTTCCCTGGCAACCACAGGTGTGACCATCTCCCCCACTCATCTGCCCCCAGCATGGAACAGAAGGTCAGAGTCACTTGGTTGGGAGCCACACCAGTGTAAGGTAGTGTAAGCTGAGCCACATTGGTGTTTGGATACAGACAGGCATGGCTCCAGACCTACAGAGCCCAAAAGGCCACTAGACCAGCATTGCTGTTGTTAAGTGCCACTGAGTTGGTTCCAACTAATAGTGACCCTGTTTAGGGTTTCCAAAGAGGAGCTGGTGAATTTGAGCCACCAACCTTGAAGTTCAAAACGATCTTGCTGTCCAAAGCATTATCCCACATTGCCACCCCAGGGACTCCAGCATTAGTCTACCAGAAACCTTCACAACCAGTCACTTTGCCCCTAGCTTCCCTGTGGTCCTAACAGACACTGAAACCAGCTCTAGCAGGGGCCTCCACAAACTATTGGATTGAGTGTTCTGAACATATATAACATCAAGGCCAACAGGAACTCCATCTAAGGCTAGGAACTCTACTGTCAAATTCCTCCCACACCCACCTCCTGAGCAACTTGGCTTGCAGAAGCCCCACAGAATTTTGTCCTCTACAGGTCCAACAGCTGCACTGTTTTGTTTTTTCCCTTTTGTTGTTTCATTGTTTTTGTTTGTTTATGCTTTCTCCTCCTTCTTTTCTTTCCATTCCTTTGAATTTTATCCTAGCTACATTTTTGTTTTTCCTTTTCTTCTGCTTCTTATTTCCAGATTTGCTTTTTCTCCTTTTGATATTTTTTACTACTCACTACGCTCTTTCTCTTTTCTTATTCCCTCTCCCTTGTTTTTCTAAGTATTATAAAAATGTCTTCCTTTTGTTTTCTCTCTTACTTTTCTATAACTCCATTTTCCTCCACCTTTTTCTCTTTTCAGTTATTATATTCTTTTTTTCTGGTTGCTGCCTATTTTTAATTCTTATATCACCTCTATTATTTTATCTTTTCATTGTTGGTTGCTGGCTTCTTTACTCTGTTTTACTTACGGGGGTATGTGTGTCGGGAGGGGGGGGGGTGAGGAGGTTCTCCTCTTTCCCACCCAATAGGCGACAACAACAATTCCCATACAGCCTAGGCATAACTATAGCCTCCACAGCTCTATTCACTGGGAAACAGACACTATCAGCTCCTATACCACCTGATCAACAATAAACAACGGCCAACACAAGCCAAACCCACCCTAAACTGAGCTGCATGAACGGCAAATGGAAAACGGTGCACACTGTAACGACACTGACAAGAGACAGTTGGTGAGAGCCTAAGAGCACATCAACATATAACCATCAATTAAACACAAATTCAAAAACACTACTATGTCCCAGAGACAGCAGATACTTTCAGCTCACATAAGGGAATGAGTGAATATCACAAACAAATGGCCAAGATACAGAGCCGGAAATCATTTTTGAGGAAGAAAAGGCAATATTACTAACTGAAAAGGAATTCTAAAGAACGATATACGAATCGGGCTGCGAACCGTAAGGTCAGCAGTTCGAAACTACCAGCGGTTCCGCGGGAGAAAGATGAGGCGTTCTGCTCCCGTAAAGATTAACAGCCTCGGAAACCCTGTGCAGGGTCGCTATGAGTCGGAACCGACTCCACGGCACATAACAACAACAACAACAACAACAAGGGATTAGATACGAAAGCTGAACAGTGAATAAAGAAGATCGTAGAAGAATTGATGCCTTTGAGTTGTGGTGTTGGAGGAGAATACTAAAAGTGCCATGGACTGCCAAAAGAACCAATAGATCTGTTTTGGAAGAAGTGCAGCCAGAGTGCTCCTTGGAGGCTAGGGTGGCTAAGCTTCGTCTCTCATACTTTGGACATATTGTCAGGAGGGAACAGTTGCTAGAGAAGGATGTTATGCTGGGTAAGGTGGTGGGTCAGAGAAAAAGAGGAAGAGCCTCAACGAGATGGATCAGCCAGGTGGCATCATTGATTGCGTCAAGTGTGGCAATGATAGTGAGGTTGGCCCAGGATCAGACATTGTTTCGTTCTGCTGTACATGGGGTAGCTATGAGTTGGCTCCGACTCGATGGCACCTGATGACAACAACAACAATAACAAGGGATTGACGTCTGTCAGTTTGTCATACTGTGGTGGCTTGTGAGTTGCTGTGATTCTGAAAGCTATGCCACCAGTATTTTAAATATCAGCAGGGTCACCTATGGTAGACAGGTTTCAGATGAGCTTTCAGATGAAGACAGACTAGGAAAGGAGTGACAAACTACTTCTGAATATTTAGTCACTGAAAACCTTATCAATAGCAGAGAAACAATGTCAGATATAGTGCCAGAAAATGAGCCCCTTTGGTTGGAAGGCACTCAAAATATGACTGAGGAAGAGCTGCCTTCTAAAAGTAGACTTGACCGTGATGATGCAAAAGGAAAGCCTATTGTAGTAAAGCCCTCAGGACCTTCATTTATTGAAAGGGCACAACTCAAAATGAAGTGAAACAGCTGTAAACATCCATTAATAATAGGAACATGGAATGTACTAAGTATGAATCTAGGAAAATTGGAAATTGTCAAAAATGAAATTGAATGCATAAACATTGATATATTAGTCATTAGTAAGCTGAAATGGATGGGTGGCGCCATTTTGAATCTGACAACCACATGGTATACTATGCCAGGAATAACAAATTGAAGAGCAATGGTGTTGCATTCATTGTCAAAAAGAACACATCCAGATCAGTCATGAAGTACAACATTATCTGTGTGTGATAGGATAATATCCATGTGCCTACAGGGAAGACCAGTTAATACCACTATTATTCAAATTTATGCACCAACCACTAAGTGAGGATGAAATAGAAGAATTCTACCAACTTCTTCAATCTGATACTGATCAAACATTCAATCAAGATGTATTGGAATACATCATGGTGGTGATTGGAATGCAAAGGTTGGGAGCAAAGAGGAAGGATCAGTAGTTGGAAAATATGGCCTTGGTGACAGAAATGATTCTGGAGATTGCATGATAGAA
>NW_006408687.1:5912475-5919916 GCF_000296735.1 Chrysochloris asiatica | reverse complement strand
TTGTGCATAAGGTCGCTATGAGTTGGTACCGACTCGATGGCACCTAACAACAACAACAACAAGTCCACTAAAGGGAGGCCTGGTGTGGCGCTCTAGGTTAATGCACTGAATTGTAAAGTTAGCTTGGACCCAAAGGCCGGTGGTTCAAGCTCACCAGCTGCTCCTTGGAAACTCTGTACATGTAGGATTCCAACTTGACAGTACTTAGTGACGGTAGTTGTTGTTGTTGTTAAGTACCGTAGAGTCAGTTCCGACTCATAGCAACCCTGTACAGAGTTTCCGAGGCTGTAAATCTTTACGGGAGCAGAAAGCCTCATCTTTCTCCTGTGGAACAGCTGGTAGTTTCAAACTGTAGGCCCTGAGGTTCGCAGCCCAATTTGTAACCACTACACTACCAGAGCTCTAAATACCTGCTTTAAAGTGGCCTAGGAAAATGGTGGCTTATTTTTCTATATCACAAGATATCTGAAGGATTTGTGTGCCATCAACTCAGTTCCAACTCATAGCAATTCTATATAGGATTTCTCAGGAGCAGCTGGTAGATTTGAACTGCCAACTTTGCACTTAACAGTTTAGTGCTTATTCTACAACAGCATACTAGGACTCAAAATAGATAGTTGTATACCCCTATTCTGTAGTTTATATGAAGCTTTAAAGATGCTGGCTTAAATGGCCATCAACAGAAGAATGGTTAAACAAACTGATAGATGCACGCAATGGAATACTATGCAACACTGAAAAATAACAATGAATCTGCAAACCTGGAAGACATTATGCTGAGCAAAATTAATCACACAAGAGCAAATATTGTCTGATACCACTGTTGTAAGAAGTAAAGGAAAGGCTTTCTTGATGAAAGAAACATTCTATTATGGTTACTTGGGAGTGGGGAGAAAATTAAATAAATACATACATGTTTTAAAAGGTCAAATGTAAAAAAAAAAAAAAATTGGCTGGCTGGTTTGTGGCAGCATTAGATCTGTCTGGTAATAAACTGTATTTTAACATGGAGTTATTGTTGTTCACAGCAACCCTATACAGGGTTTCTGAGGCTTTAAATCTTTACAGGAGCAGAAAGCCTCACCTTTCTCTTGCACTATATGGTTACAAAATGTTTATCATTAAAGGCCAGGCAAATTAAGTATACAATCAGACTTACAAAAGGCAGGGATAGTTACGTTTGTGGTAGACATTCTCAGCTGTCTACCTAGCAGCCATTTCCTCCTTCTTCCTGCAAACAGAACCCCATTTTTTTCAAACAGTAGGCTGAGATTCCTAGGTTCTTACTGCAGACCCCAAAAGATAAATCCTATTGGTCTCAATTAGTCATGGTAATCTCATTTCCTAGACCAGTAACTGTCTAAGGATAGGCATGTGGCACAGTACTGGTCAATGAGACGTAAGCAAAATCTAAAGGGGCGAGTGGCCCATTCCAAACAAAAAGACCAAATCCTGCCAGGAATGAAGATGCAATGCGTAAGCTATAGCATCCATCATGCAATCATGAAGACAAAGATCAATGGCACAAGAGAGTCAGAGTGGAGAGACAAGTGGAGGCCTTGAGGCCATTTCTGAACTGCTGCTTCTTGCCTATACAGCCTACCTGCAGATTTCTTGTAATATAGAAAAATGAACCCCCATTTTCCTAGCCCACTTTAAAGCAGATTTTCATTATTTATAGATGGATGCCTTCCTAACTGATACTCATATCTATATGCATTATCTTTTGTTTTCCTAGGGAAAAAATATGTTGCAACATATTGGTGGTGTTCTGTACACTGTTGACTGATTTGCTGTTGAAATCAATTCCCACAGACTCATCTGCACTAAGAACCTCTTTGATCTCCCTCAAATACAGACTTTTGGGAAAATGAAAAACAACCTTAAACAGGTAACAGAGCTCAAATGAAATATATAATTATCCTTTTCCTATTCTCAAACTAAAATATTTTCTTCTTCAATTATAATTTCTTGAGTAAAGTATACATGTAAGTGTAAAAGGCATTTAAACTCTGTTGTATTAACTTAATGTTATCTTGAAAATCAAAAACAAATATTATAACAGGTTATGTTCCTCTCTGTAGCTTGAGACACACAAAAATACTAACTTTAACACACAAAGGATCCATCCAATACGCATATTTATCCATACCAAAAGATAAATGAATTGAATTGAAGCATGTTACAGAATGACTGAATTTTAAATGCACAGATATATAGTAGGGAGTCCTGATTTGGACTAGTACTGTCGGTTTGGACAGCAAGGCTGGCAGTTCAAATCCACCAGCTGCTCCTCAGAAACCCTATATAGGGTCACTATGAGTTGGAACTGACTCAATGGCAAGTAACAAAAAACAACAAAATAGATAGTAAAGGCAGAAATGGTATTTTACTCTTCAACTATACCGACTATGGATGTAAGACTCCTGAGTAGGCAAAAAAAAAGCAAAACGCAAAAACAAAAAAGAATATTTATGCCATTAACTATTCAGAATTAATAACAAATTTAAAATGTTAAATGCTAGATATTTTCCAATTGAAGGGAGATAGCTGATATTTGGTTACTGTTGTGTCTAAATATGCAAATAAGGCATGTATATATCAACAAATATCACAGCATGTTAGCCTTGTTTTAACCTTTAACCTGATTTATAACTGAAAAGATCATGTGGCAATGGGTATAGCTGATATTTGTGTTACTGTTGTGTCTAAATATGCAAATAAGGCATGTATATATCAACAAATATCACAGCATGTTAGCCTTGTTTTAACCTTTAACCTGATTTATAATTGAAAAGATCATGTGGCAATGGGTTTTACACTATTTCATTCACAAAAAGAGAAGATTATCCATCCAGCAAGCACATTTTTCCCGGGATTTCATTGCGTGAATGAACTAGACACATTTTTCTTTCGCTCACTAAGCATGAGAAATATTTCCAGATAATCAGTAAGGTATGAAACAACAAATTAAGTAACACTCATTTTGCATTTTTGACAAATCTTTCGAAAGTTTGAAGGTTGAAAAGACAAATTGAACAAGGACAATTTGAGGGGTGGGGGAACATACCTTAGAGATGATTAATGGCTCTCCATGCTCCAGACCACCTTTCAAAGTAAAGCCCCAGGGAGCTCCTCCCTGCAGGAATGCTTCCAGATATATGTACCTTCTCTTAGGGGTCCCGTGAGGGTTTAGCGTGGGGCTGGTCTCCTCGAAGCTCTCCGCAGTCCTCATCATGCCCAATGCATGGCCCCTCAAGTTAAATTTTAAATGCCTGGAACTGATTCAGGAAAGCAGCGCATCTGTAGTACAAGTTACCCTGCGCTGCATGATGCACGCCGCCCAAAGAAAGGAGTTTTTTTTCTGGCTGTAAAAAGTTCTTCCGAGCTTAACTTCAGGATGCTGAGCCCGGAGGATTTTTCATTTGAACTTTTCTCAGTGTAAACCCTCCAGGAATTCCAGGTCTCACTGAAGCCCCCAGTGGTATATATCGCTCCACTACTTTAGGAAAAAATTTATCTTCTAGGTCATTCTGAAGACTGTTTGTATTTCACACATACACCAAAAAAATCTTTTTCTGTATATTTGCCAGAGAACATTTAAATCGTGTTACAATACAGCAAGAAAATGGTAAAAATTCAAATGAATACCTCAGTTTTGATTGATTATTAGCCTTTTCTTCTTCTCCGAGTGAAATTTACCATTACAATAGCCTCTCCCTCCCCAGAAGTAGCTTTAAAAGAAAGAAAGCAACTTACTATGCTTCTGCTCGCTTCAGAATTTTCTGACTTGTCCCAAAGAGAGAGAAAAACTTTTCTTTTTCTTTTTTTTTTCAGTAATAAGTTTGTTATTTGTTTCTTGCAAAAGATTATAAATTTTGTCAGCATATAAAGAAAGAACATTAAAAAAAAAAAAAAAAAAGGTAAATGAATCCTCAGTGGGAAAAAAAAAAAAAAAAAAAAGGTAAATGAATCCTCAGTGGGAAAAATGCCAACGAGGCAGTTCGTTTCTTTCTCTGGTACTTTTCACTGATCATCAGCTACTGCGGTTGTTGCAGCTGTAGCGGCTGCTGGTAGCCTCGGTTTCTTAGTCCTCTGAGAAAAAGAGTAAGGAAGTGAGAGAAAAATGGATTAAGACAAAAGAGGCATTGCCACCTTTCTGCACAGTAAGCACTGCTGGGCAGATTTCAGTTCATTAAAAAAAATTAATTAATTAACTAAAGCAGTCTTATAGTTGATGAAATGTGTAAATTAAAATAACCACGTTGTTGCTGTGAAGTGCCGTGGAGTCGGTTCTGATCCAATGGAGACCTTGTATAGGGTTCCCAATACAGATGACTAATTACCAAGGTGCAGTAAATAGTTGATAGAATAAGCCTTATCTGATGTCAATTAAAGCAGATCTCCCAGTGTAAGACACAGGCATTGGAATTTTCAAAAAAAAAACTCTCTGGAAATTCTACTATATGGCCTGTTTTGAGAAGCAGTGCCTTAGGTGGTTTTTATAGACATAAAATGTCAAAGTAGTGCACAACGTATTTTTTTTCCATTGAAGACAATGTATTTGAAGAAAATGTAATAAACAGCCAGCCATATATCTTGAAAGATGACTCTCCAATCAAATATCTGTTTGTTCAACTTAAAACAAATATCACCAGGCTTTTTTCTGTATTTTAATTTCTTTAATTTTCTTCTGTTCTCTACTCTAAGATTGTTTGCTATTCTCTTTTTAAAAGAAAATAGACATGCAAGGCTGAATGTTGTTCTGATTTAAGCTTATGAATGTTATTTTGTAATAATGTTATATAAAAAGTCAACATTATGTGAGTCCAAATCACCTCAATGGTAACTCACAGCACCTACAACTTTTTTATTAAAAATGTAAACAGTACAACATAACTGTCTTTTATCCGGAAACCCCAGTTTATTCAGTTACTGGAACAATTTAGAATTCTTTCCAGGGACAAGTTTGCTAAAACTTTTTGTTTAAAAGTATGTGATAACGTGAATTGTGTTGAATGGTGGTAGGGGTGGTGGTGTGTCATGGATTCGGTTCCGACTCATAGCTACCCTGTACAGTGTTTCCGAGGCTGTAAATCTTTACCAGAGCAGAAAGCCTTATCTTTCTTCCGCGGAACAGCTGGTAGTTTCTAACTGCTGGGTTAGCAGCCCAATTCGTAACCACTTCATTCTGGTAGCGTAGTGGCTACGAATCGGGTTGCAACCGTAAAGATTTAAAGCCCCAGAAACCCTGTACAGGGTCGCTATGAGTCGGAACCAACTCCACGGCACATAACAACCACCACCAGTACACTACCTTATTGTGTTGAATATTGAGGTTAAAATTACTGTGTATTTTAGTAACAATCTGTATTTGTACCTATAATTAATTAAAATTTAACAAAGAAGTAGACACAATATGCAAACAAGATTAGGTAATATTTAATGTATTTAATGTAACACATTGACATGTATTATTTGCTTTTTCAGTAGTAAAATTCTTCAGAAGGACTCAAAAACAATAAGTAAATTAAAACCGTATTTGGAAACATACACACTGTCATTTAGTTGATTCAAATTCATAGGGTTTCCCTGTCTGAAGCTCTGGTAGCATAGTGGTTATGAATCGGGCTGCGAACCTTAAAGTCAGCAGTTCGAAATTATCAGCTGTTCCGCGGGAGAAAGATGAGGCTTTCTGCTCCCGTAATAATTTACAGCCTCGGAAACCCTGTTAAGGGTCGTTATGGGTCGGAACCAACTCGACGGCACATAACAACAACCATGTCTGAGGTTGTCAATCTTGATGGAAGCAGAAAGTCTCATCTTTCTCCAGATGAGCAGCTGATTGGTTTGAACTGCCAACCTTGTGATTACCAGTCCAGTGCTTGTCCTGCAGTGCCACCAGGACTCCAGTGGAAACATTAGATAAACAAAATAAAAGTATATAGTAAAGACTGGCTGAATCTTAAGGGCAAATTATGCAAGTTTTATTGGGGTTCCTTCCATTTAAAGCTTAATTTATAAATTAAGAACAAAAGGGAAAACATTGACTTTTTCCACCCCAGTATTCAAAGTACATATATTTTTAAAAATAAAATTCCTAAGTGTTTTCTTTTTTGGGAAATAATTGTATGTGATTGTTATAACCTTGCTCTTAATATGCTTTGTAAGGAGCTCTGGTAGCGTAATGGTTATGAATCGGGCTGCTATTCTCAAGGTCGGCAGTTCGAAGCTACCAGCTGTTCCGCTGGAGAAAGATGAGGCTTTCTGCTCCCGTAAAGATTTACAGCCTCGGAAACCCTGTTCAGGGTCTCTATGAGTCGGAACTGACTCCAAGGGACTTAATCACCACCAATATGCTTTGTTTAAAAAAAAGGGGGGGGAGATTATGAATTAACATTTACTACTAACAACAACAACATTCAAAGTAGTACAGAAGCCCTGGTGTGGTGCTGTGGGTTAATGCGCCAGATTGCAAAGCCATTTGAACTGCAAGGTCGGTGGTTCAAGCTCACCAGCTGCTCCTTGGAAACCCTATACAGGGTCTCTATGGGTCTGAACCGACTCAACTTAACAACAACAACATCATAAGTAGTAAATGATGTGGTACTGTGGGATAAAGCACTGGACCGCAAGGTCAGTTTGAAACACAAGGTCGGTGGTTCAAACTCACCAGCTGCTCCTTGGAAATCCTATACAGGGTTGCTTTGAGTCAAACTCAGCAACACTTAACAACAATTAAAAGTAATGAAGCTGAAAGCAATAACAAAGAAGAGCACAAAAAGATATTGGTGAATAATAAAAGTATTTGTAAACCAGTAAAGCCTCAACTTTATAAAATTATAAAAAACATTTAAGGAATACAAATATTCAACAGAAATTTATATGTAATCTGAATGTAAAGTTTCATTTTCCCCCCATCTTCCTTTGCTCAGGTTCAAAGAATGGTAACCTTGCAAGAGACTATTGTTGTTGTTAGGTGCCTTCAAGTCCATTCCAACCCATAGGAACCCTATATAGGGTTTCCAGGGAGCAGCTGACATCCTTGAACCACCGACATTGCAGTTCAAACCGACTTTGCTGCCAAGTGTATTAACCCACAGTACCACACCAGAAGGAGTCCTGGTGTGGTGCTGTGGGCTAATGCGTCAGACTGCAATGTCATTTAAACTGCAAGATTGGTGGTTCAAGGATGTCAGCTGCTCCCTGGAAACCCTATACATTGTCGCAATGGGTCGGAATCAACTCAATGGCACTTAAAAACAACAACAACAACCACACCAGAAGTCCTCCAAGAGACTAGCTGTTCCATTTTTCCACAAAGGCATAAAAAGATGAAACAATCTAATAAAAGTCATCCTACAAGCAACAAGGAAGTCCAAAATGCATTGAAAGAAGTGACAAAGAACAAGGCACCAGGAATTGATGGAATAAAAATTGA
>NW_006408687.1:5909317-5911056 GCF_000296735.1 Chrysochloris asiatica | reverse complement strand
AACAACAACAACACAAGCAACATAAATGGTCATGAAATTAAAATATTTAGAATGCAAGGGGAATTCTCAGCTTTAAGGCAAGTATTTTCATAGCTGATGGCAAAAAAACCAAAAACCAACCAACCAAAAAATTAAATTAAAATGGCAGCCAGCATTGCTAATTCATAAGAAGAACTTCTGTCAGGGCATATCATCAGACCCTCTTTCCCTCTCAAGGAGAGAAAAAAATCCCTATTATCTCAAAATGCTAACCATGGAAGGGTCATGATTCTGAGATCCAGATTGCTGTCTTTTTAAATCCTGAGCACAGGATACATGTGGACTAACTGGGTGGAAGAATTGGTTTTTGCTTGGTCAGCATTTCTCTAAGAAACCATTCCTTCACCTATCTATGAAATGCTGGTGGACAGACCCTGCCCAAAGACACCCAGGTTGAACATTATGTTACTTGCTCTTGGCTCCAATAATTGGTGTATAGTTGGACACATGATTCTAGCTTGACCGATGAGAATTATAACTGGAATCATCAAAGTGAGGCATTTTCCTCTATGTGGTTGCTAAGTTGGTATTTAAAATCCTGGACCAACACTGAGGGATCATCTTCCAGACGAACAATAGACAGGCCTATAAAGTGAACAATAACACCAGGGAGGACATACTCCTAAATACAACCAGCCATATTCTTGTTGTTAAGTACTGTCAAGTCAGTTCCAACTCATAGCAAACCTGTATAGGGTTTCCGAGGAGCAGCTGGTGAATTTGAACTGCCAACCTTGCAGTTCAAACCAACCTTGCAGTCCAGTGCATTATCCCACAGTGCCACACAACCAACCATAGGACACCAAAATGGCAGCATTTGCCCAAACACAAAACTCAGAAGTCAGGAAGGAGCAGGAAGAGTGTTGTTACATTGTGGGGATGACAAAAAATGTCACAAAACAAAATTCGTAAATTGTTGAATATAAAACAAATATACTCTGCAAACTTTCACTCAGACACGATAAGTTTAACAATAACCAAAAAACCATGGAGTACCTGGAGGCCATCTTTGTCATTATTTACTTAAGAGGAAAACAAGTGACAAGAAAGGAGGAATACAGCCCAGGAAATGGAGACAGCATGGTCATACCCTTTGAGCCCTGGGCCAGCTATACCTTATTGAAGCCAGTGCTTCAAATTTTGTTTTTGTTTTTGTTTTAGAACCCCTTTGCTGTTGTTATTAGGTGCCATTGTATTGAATTTGATTCATAACAAACCCATGTTGCAATTTAGGTTGTAACCACAACTGAATAAATGAATATCATGATAAATAGAGACATTAGGGAAGCTGTCAAAGATTTCATTTTACTTGGATTAATAATCAGCATCCATGGAAGCATGAGAGATGAAGTTTGGCCATCTTGGCCTCCAAGGAGCACTCTGGATGCATTTCTTCCAGCACAGATCTGTTGGTTTTTTGGCAGTTCATGATACTTTGAATATTCTCCTCCAACGCCATAACTCAAATGGATCAATTCTTCTACAGTCTTCCTTATTCACTGTCCAGCTTTCGCATGCATATGAGGTTATTGAAAATACCATGGCTTGGGTCATATGTACCTTAGTCTTCAAGTCATCTTTGCTCTTCAACACTTTAAAAATGTTTTGTGCAGCAGATTTACCTAATGCAATAACGTCGTTTGATTTCTTGACTGCTGCTTCCATGAGTGTTGATAGTTGATCCAAGAAGAATGAAGTCC
>NW_006408687.1:5906798-5907626 GCF_000296735.1 Chrysochloris asiatica | reverse complement strand
AGGTTTCTAAAGAACTTTTATTTATGTGTTTTAACAATACACAATGTAACCCTACATTTGTTGTTGTTAAGTGCCGTCGAGTTGATTATGACCCATAGCGACCCTGTAGAGGGTTTCCAAGGAGCAGCTGGTGAGCTTGAACCTCCGACCTTGCAGTTCAAATGGCTTTGCAGTCTGGCGCATTAACCCACAGCACCACACCAGGTTCTTCACAAAGTTTATAAACACCTAATGTAATCTCCTCCAAGCCTTGGTGTATAATGGACTGCTAAGCACAGGTCATGAATCCACCAGCCGTTGCATGGGAGAAAGATGAGACTTTCTGCTCCTGTAAAATTTACATCCTCAGAAATGCTATACAGTCACTGTATTGTTGTTGTTGCTGTTGTTGTTAAGTGCCATTGAGTTGATGGCAACTCATAGCGACCTTATGCACAGCAGAATGAAATGCTGCCCGATCCTGGGCGAACCTGACTATTGTTGCCATGCTTGAGCCCATTGATGCTGCCCCCTTTGCCAATCCATCTTGCTGGATCTTCCTCTTTTTTTCTGACCCTCCACCTTACCAAACATGATATCCTTCTAATTAAGAAAGGTGTACAACAGTGTTGTGTTCTTTCACCATTCTTATTCAACCTGTATGCTGAACAAATAATACGAGAAGCTGGCTTATATGAAGAAAAACGTGGCATTAGGTTTGGAGGAAGACCCATTAACAAACTGAGATATGTAGATGATACAACTTTGCTTGCTGAAAGTGAAGAGGACTTAAAATATTTACTGATGAAGATCAAAGACCACAGCCTTCTGTTTGGATTGCATCTCATT
>NW_006408687.1:5900615-5902093 GCF_000296735.1 Chrysochloris asiatica | reverse complement strand
CTGATAAGAGCTGTATTAAAGGTACATAGAGAGAGCAACTGAAGCGCGTAGGAACTAAGTAACCCCAGAGAACACATTTGAGACTTGAGGATCATTGCCGACAAAGGAATCAACAGCTTAAGCTAAAGTAGAACTGTAAAAGTTATGAATTGTGAACTTGATTTTCTCAAAGGAGATTTAGGTGTGAGGATGGGGCAGGGTGAAAATCTGACATGTAATGGCCAAGAGTGGGATTGACTCTTAGGCAGCCGGTAAAAAAAGATTTTTGTGCAAAAGCATGGACAAGGGGACTTCAAAATATTTGGGGGGAAATTCCATTGTATATCCATTCCATTGTCCACACACTCTTTGAAGCCCCGTCTTATTTGGAAAGAAGGTTTGGGGGACAATTTTGAGAGTGACACCGAGGAAGATAAGTAGAGACTGGAATCTAGCGACGTTCGTGGGCACGATTTCACGCCTGACTGGCTGCAACCAGTCCCCTTAGTACGCGCTTCCGGGCGGTGGGGGAAGGGGGCAGATTAGCGCTGGGTTGCCCTGGCGACAGCGTCTGGTGGGCGGAGTCAGCTACTAGGAGTTGCCCCCTCCAGGAGGGTCGCATCCCTTCCTGCTCCACACGCGGCATTGCTCACAACCCAACGGTTGTTGACCCGGCTCGCGCGGAGCGGGCCGCCAGATCCCCAGCATCGCGAGGACCGGGTTGCGGGGGTGGGGGCGGAGAGTGGGGATCCGCCCCCGTCCCCCGCCTCCGGTCGACGCAGGTGCGGCCGCCGCGCCCGCCGGCGCCCCCGCGGGCATGCGGCAGGTCTCTTAGGATGAAGTGATTAATCACAGGTATGGGGATGGGCGCCGCCTGGGGAGACTTAGTGAGGTGCGGGAGCCCCTTCCAGAGGACCCTGAAGAACTCGACTGCGTTTTGGATCCTACCTGTGTTTGTGTGTGTTCGTTTGCACATAGTAGGTGCTAATCAATTCTCTACTTAAATGGCTTGCCATTGTTTTCAAGCACAGATCCGGGGGCGGGGCAGAGAACTCCAGAGACTGTGGTTGTAAAACTGGACCCTTGAAGATCTTAGGGGCCCGTCCACAATATTTGATAAAGGGATAGCCACAGATCCCACTCCAACATTGAAGCTAACTCCTGTTCCTGCCCTACTTCTGGGAAGGGGGTGGAAAACATAAGTTAGAATGTCACCAACCTCTCTTCCACAAGGTCTGTCTGCAAGGCCCCTTTCATCCTGCACCCACTCTGTAAGAGCTATGAGGAGTCTGAGCTTTCCATTCTCAGCACCAATCAGACACAAGTAATGGGTTTTCAGAAGTTGCCTATCCATTTCACAAAACTCTGCCTCAAGTTCGTGCCTAGGCTATTACAGGTTTTGTTCATACATCATGTGCCTAAGGTGAAGCATAAACCGAAAAGAAGGGAAGTTAACTATATACCAGAATTTTCTGACAGGCAACCAATTCTTGTTGCTT
>NW_006408687.1:5882068-5899550 GCF_000296735.1 Chrysochloris asiatica | reverse complement strand
CAACGCATACTGGAGGCTGTGGCCTTTGATCTTCTTCAGTAAGTATTTTAAGCCCACTTCGCTTTCAGCAAGCAAGGTTGATCATCTGCATATCACAGGTTATTCATGAATCTTCCTCCAATCTTGATGCCACATTCGTCTTCATATAATCCAGCTTCTCAAATTATCATCTCAAGAACAAAATTGATGCATTAGACACTTAAAGACCAAAGAACAGAAGAGTTTTGGCATGAAATCAAGAATATCATACAGGAAGAAAGCAAAAGGTCATTAAGAAGACAAGAAAGAAGAAAAAGACCAAAACGCATGTCAGAAGAGACTCTGAAACTTGCTCTCCATTGTAGATGTTGTTGTTGTTAAGTGCCGTTAAGTCAGTTCCGACCCACAGTGACCCTGTATAGGATTTCTGAGGATCAACTGGTGAGCTTGAACCACTGACCTTGAAGTTCAAACGGCTTTGCAGTCTGGTGCATTTAAAAAAGGTATCTGCAATGAAGAAGTCATTGGTCTTGATAAATTCTATTATGCCATCTCCAGCATTGTTTCTATCAATGTTGGCATCATATTTTCCAATGGCTGACCCTTCCTCTTGGTTTCCCACCTTTGCATTCCTATCACCTATAATTATTAATATGCCTTGGTTGCTGTTTAATCAATTTCAGACTGAAGAAATTGATAAAATTCTTCAATTTCATCATCACAGGCTTTTGTGGTTGGTGTGTAAATTTGAATATTAGTTGTGTTAATTGGTCTTCCTTGTTGCTATTAAGTGCTGTCGAGTCGGTTCCAACCCATAGCGACCCTGAGCAGGGTTTCCGAGGCTGTAAATCTTTAAGGAAGCAGAAAGCCTCATCTTTCTCCCGCGGAACAGCTTGTAGTTTTCAACTGCTGACCTTGCGGTTTGCAGCCCAATTTGTAACCACTATACTACCAGAGTAGGCGTGTGGATATTAGCCTATCATAGGCAGGGTTGTGCTTCAGGCAAGATCTTGAAATGCCCTTTTTGATGATGAATGTGATGCCATTCTTCTTCAATTTGTTGTTCCCAGCATAGTAAGCCATGTGGTTGTCAGATTCAAACCCACCAATACCAGTACTTACTGATGAAGATCAAAGAACACAGCTTTGGTATCGGTTGCACCTTAATGTAGAGGTAGCAAAAGTCCTCACCACTGGGACAATAAATAACATCAGGATAAATGGAGAAAAGATGGAAGTTGTCAAAGACTTCATTTTGTTCAAATCAACCATCAACACGCATGGAAGCAACCGTCAGAAATCAAATGACATATTGCATTTGGCTAATCTGCTGTACAAAACCTCTTTAAATTGTTTAAGAGCAAAGATGTCAGTTTGATGACTGTGGTGTGCCTAACTTAAGCCATGGTATTTTCAATAACCTCATAGGCATGTGAAAGTTGTGTAATGAATAAAGAAGACTGTAAAAGAATTAACGCATTTGAGCTACGGTGTTGGAGAAGAATATTAAAAAGTACCATGAACTTCTAGAAGAACCAAAATATTAAAAGTGCCATGGACTGCTAGAAGAACAACAACAAAAATCTGTGTTGGAGCAAGTACAACTAGAATGCTCCTTGAAAGCCAAGAATGCTAGACTTCGTATCTCATACTTTTAACCTATTGCCGGGAGGGACCAGTCTCTGTAGAAGGATATCAAGCTAGGTAAAGTGGAATGTCAGCGAAAAAGAGGAAGATCCCCAATAAGATGGATGGGCACAGTGGCATCAGTGGTGGGCTGAAGCTTAACAAAAATTGTGAGGACCATGCAGGACTGGGCAGTGCTTCATTTTGTGGTACTTAAGACTGCACCTAACAGCAACAAATGTGAGGTTTGTGCCTAGCTGCATTTCTTGCTCATGGGCATCTGATTGTTCTGGTACTGTTTGTTGAACAATTCTGTCTGCATTGAAATGCCTTTGCACTTCTATCATAAATCTTTTTTGGGCACTGATTACAGTGGTTCCATTTCAGTATTACACCGTCTTTGTAGTAAGTCTTGAGATCAGGTAAAATGACTTCCCTGACTTTGCTCTTTCCAGAATTGTTTTCATGGTTTAGTTTGTGTGCCTTTCATATAAATTTTAGAACTAGCTAGTCCATGTGTACAAAAGAGCTTGCTGGGCAGAATTGACATCTTAATAATGTTAAGTTTTCCAGTCCATGTATGTGTTACTTGTCTTTAGAAATACAATATTTTTCATTGAAATTTTTTTTTCCTTACTGTTTGTCCAGTTTTTAGCTAATCCTGCTGATTCTTTTTTTTTTTTTTTAAGTTTTTATTGTGAATTATGTGATAATTTACATGGGAGAACATTAGCTTTTCATTCATCCTATCTTATTTTGTTTCATTGCATGATTACAATTCCCTGAATGCATCATCAAACAAACAAAGAGTTCACCCTGCAAGCCTGTCCTCTGGCCGTTAACACACAGACCCCCTCCCTCTCAGAGTTCAGAGTCTCCAGCCCCTCCATCTTTACACGTCATCATCTCTGTCTCCATCTCTGTCGTCCCTGCTTCTCTGAATAGGTCCCTGCACTCTGCTCTTCTCCCTTGGTGGTTCCAGGGACCTCCGCTCCTGGACTGCAATATCAGCTACTCCCTTCCTTTTGTTCAAAATGTCTACCTTTACATTTCCAACACTCACGATCAGTCCTGATAGCAATTATTCACTATTGAACCACAAGAGTCTTATCCTCATCTCCTTTCACCAGCCCTGTCCAGACAGGTTGGTATCCACTCCGTGAAGATTCTACCTTCCCCTGTACCCTCTGAAAACCCATACCCTCTGAAACTAGGCTCCCTCTTGAAAGCTTGTAAGCCAGTCACTTCATGCCTTTGTAACCACCCCCATTTTGATTAGCCAATGTTTAAATTTCCCATCTCTGTCAACCCTGTTTTCCGAGGAGGGAATGATCCTTGTTGTAAAGATTCGTTTCCTCTTTTGATCTACTACATCCACAAGCATAGGTACAGTTCTTTAAATTTTAGCGGATTACTCTTTTTTTTTTCCCCTCTTCTTTCTTCCTCTAGTCAAGTTCTGGTCATCTAGCCATTGAAGCCATGTCAAATGGGTACTATCTGCAAGAATGGGTGTTCTTGTGCATCTCCCCTCACTTCATATCAATCTTGCTGATTCTTATTGTCATACTTTTTCTCTGTAATGGGCATTATATTATTGTTTTCCTGTAATTTAGTCTTTCCTTGTGTTCTCATTGTTTCATCTGCTATGACCACAGAAATAACCCCAGGAAAATGAAAAAACAAAACAAGCAAACAAAAAATGCATTGATTTTAAAGACAGTTTTAGAAGTGACAAAAGGTAGTAGCCCTACCATTATGTTTTGGAGACCTTTTGCAAATTGAAGGTTTAGGTAAAAGTTCCTGTACCCAATAGCTTCTCTAATCAAACACACGAGTCACTGTATGCCCCAAAGCCTCTCCAAGCAGAGAAAGAGAAAAGCCGCTAAAATGATCAGAAGCTATTCAGCTAGTCAATTTAAGTCAGTTTGAACTGTTCATGCTAAGAGGTTAGATCTGGGAATATAGATATGGGGCTCATATGTCTGTACATGTACCTACTGAGTTTTCTTAATAATGCCAGTCATATTTATACCATTAAAGTTAGCACTGGACCAAAGGGAAGTATAGCATTGACCATGTTTCATTGTACAAAAGTAGACTAGATAAGTACCATATGCTTAAAGTATGCTGTTTATATAAAAGATAAATCCAAAAGGAAGATAATTTTTAAAAGATGCTTGTATTGTCATTTTCTGTCTGCGTCTCAGATATAGTCAAGATAAGAATACTTGTATGGATTAAGCTTTTTTAAAATATTAAACTATAATATAGTGAGTTACATATTTATAATCAGTCTTCAATATCTTGTTTTCTCCACTCCTTTCCCAGGTATTAATAGAATAAGTGAAAATAAGAATATCCGGAAATTAAGGTATCTTAATTTTTTTACTTTGAGATTTATTTAAGAATTGTGAACATACAGAATTGATAGTATTGGGCACTAAGTTATTTTGGACAACCTGAAGCCTTGAACTTGATGAATGCCTAGCATTTGAATTATGGTGTTGGAGAAATGTACTGAAAGTACAATGGACTGCCGCACAAACAAACAAATCTGTCGTGAAAGAAGTGCAACTAGAATGCTCCTTAGAAACCTGGATAGCGAGCCTTTGTCTCTCATATTTCAGACATGTTATCTGGAGGGACCAGTCCCTGCAGAAGGACATCATGCTTGGTACAATGGGGGATCAGAAAAAAGAAGAGTCCCAAAGAGATTGATTGACACAGTGTCAGCAACAATGGGCTTAAATGTAGTAACAATTGTGAGGGTGGCACAGGATCTGGGCACTGTTTTGTTCTGTTGTTGTTGTTATATGCGGTGGAGTCAGTTCCGACTCACAGCGACCCTGTACAGTGTTTCCGAGGCTGTAAATCTTTACGGGAGCAGAAAGCCTCATCTTTCTCCCGCGGAACAGCTGGTAGTTTTGAACTGCTGATCTTTGAGATTAGCAGCTCGATTAGGACCCACTATGCTACCAGAGCTCCAGAGCTCCGTTCTGTTGCGCATAGGGTCAATATGAGTTGAAACTAACTTGACAGCACCCAACAACATGGTCTTTATCGCTGTGGTTTTCCAATGCTGCTCAGTGGAGCCTTTTGTATTCCAGATAGGTATCTGAGGGGAAAACAGAATCTAAAGAAAGATGTCAACTGCTTAAAAAAAGGAAATGAAAAACACATCTGTGATCTCATTTAATAAAGGAGAAAATTGCGGTTCTGAGATATGAAGTCTATCCTGGTCTCACAGCTAATTAAATTTCCTGAGTCTAAGTTCCACGCTTCTTCCCTACTGACAGTCTACTATTGTTGTTAAGTGCCATTGAGTTTGTTTCGACTCATAGTGACCCTGTATAGGGTTTCTGAGGAGCTGTTGGTGGGTTTGAGTTGCCACCTTGTGATTTAAATCAATCTTGCGGGCCAGTGCTTATCCTACAGCGCCACACAGGACTCAGCCTCCCTACTAGAATGTATTCTATCTTGGTGAAGTATGATCTGAAATAGCTTAATACTATATTACATTTTGAACCCTGGTAGCATAGTGGTTACGAATCGGGCTGCAAGCCGCAAGGTCAGCAGGTCGAAACTACCAGCAGTTCCGCGGGAGAAAGATGAGGCAGTCTGCTCGCGTAAAGATTTACATCCTTGGAAACCCTGTGTAGGGTCGCTATGAGTAGGAACCGACTCCACGGCACATAACAACAACAACAACAACAACAATATTACATTTTAAATAGTAATTGTGTTTGCTCAGTACAGATTAAATCCCACTTTCTTTTTAGTAGGCTTATGTGAAACACATAGATGCTAATCTTTTTAAATAAATAAGGTATAGCCAGTTATGGAGGGAAAGTGAGTTAGAATACTATGCTTAAATTATGCACTGTAAAGACAGTGTGCTGTTTGTTGTTGTTTTTGTGTGCCATCAGGTTGGTTCTAGCTCATAGCAACCCCAAATAGGGTTTCTGAGAACGCCTTGTGGGTTTGAGCTGTCACCATCTTACAGTGCCACAGCAGGGCTAATTTCTGTTCTTACTATCCTATGATGTACCAGTATATATGGAAGCGGGCTCCTGATGTGGCACTGTAGGATAAACACCGAACTACTAATCTCAAGATCCATGGTTCAATCCCACCAGCAGCCACTCTGCAGAGAAAGATAAGGCTGTCTGCTTGTCTCATAAAGATTTACAGTCTTGGAAACCTGATAGAGGGTTGCTATGGTTCAGAATTGACTTTATGGCAGTGGGTTTTGTTGTGTTTTGATATACCTGTAGATTGAGACAGGTCCTATATGCTAAGGCCTGCCCATGTTATCTTATTATCCCTTATTCTTTTGAAGTAGATACTCTTTATCTCCATTTTACAGACTTAACAGAGGGTAAATAACTATTCCCAAGGTCACATAGCTAGGAAATCACAGAGCTAGGAATTGAACCCTAATAGTCAATGTCAACATCAACAGAGGAAAAATGTGTTTGAGAAAGCAGACACTAAGAGTCATGTAAGTTAATGAGCAATTAACAATAACTCAGGCAGTACTATGGTGTTTACCATTAACTTTTCTCCTCATTGTGTTTCTGAGATGGTTCCAGTTTAAATATGTTACATTAGATTCATGCAGGGGTATCTCAGGATTCGTCAAGGAAATTATGTCTGCAGAGAGTTTTGATCAGTCTTATAAAACTCCGTCTCAGGTTTCTATGGAAGGTATTATGGTTCAATGTCCTAATGACTTCAGTCATTAATTGTTGAAACCAGGAGTTTAAATATAACATAAATTATAAGCAATCTCTACCTAATCAAAATAGAACTTACTAATTAGACAGACAACCTCAGTCACTCATTCTCTCATAGTCACAGGAAATGTCCACCTTAAGTGGACATTGGGAAGAAATCAAAGTGAGGACTGTTCACATTAGGAAAAGGACAGGCACATATCGACCACAACTTTTGGAACACAGGGAGAAGGGATAATAACTCTGGAGCTACTCTAACGCCCTTTTGTTTAACTGTAGAAGAAAGGTTGGTGAACACATTCCATAAGGACTGGGTGGTGGTGGTGGTTATGCGCCATTGAGTTGGTTCCTACTCATAGCAAGCCTGTGTAAGGTTTCTGAGGGAGCAGAAAAACTCATCTTTCTCCTGTGGAGTGGCTGGTGGGCTCGAACTGTTAACCTTGGCTCACAGTCCTGTGCTTATCCTACAGAGTTACTGTGGTTCCTTTTGGTTAGCAGTCCAAAGCATAAACCACTAATCCAACAGAGCTCCTTTCCGTAAAGATTACAGTCAAGAGAAACATACGGAGCAGTTCTATCAATCCCAAGAGTTGGGATTGACTCGACACCAACAGGTTAGATTTGGGGTTTAGCTTAACTAAGTGGGAGTCTGTAACTACATTGAGCTTATGGTGCGTTGCTGTAGGATCAGCACTAGACTGTGTACCACAAGGTTGGCAATTCAAACCCACCAGCCATTTCTCAGAAACCCTATGCAGGGTCACTATGAGTCAGAACTGAGTTAATGGCACCTAACAACAGCAACATGTGGGAGTCCTAGTGTGGCGCTGTAGGATAAGCACTGGACTGCTAACACTAGGTCTGCAATTCAGACTTACCAGCTACATCTCAGACACTATGAGTCAGAACAAACTCAGAGGCACTTAACAAAATACAACAAAAAAGTCCATGGGTGGTCCAAGGGGTTTAGTGGTCAACTAGCTGCTGAAACATTGGCGGTTGGAACCCACCCAGAGACACCATGGAAAACAGGCCCATCAGTTTGAAAACGAATTTGAAAAGCCTATGGAGCAATTCCGTACACATGGGCTCACCACAAATCAGAGGAGATTTGACAGCAACTAACTATTTTTCCTTCAAATTTCTCTTTTAATGGTGTCGTTGACTTTTTATGCAACATTCTAATCAAATAACTAGAATATTTACCTACCTACTAAGTTGTTGTTGTTGTTGTTGGGTGCCATTGAGTTGGTACCGACCCATAGCAACCTTATGCACAGTAGACTGAAACACTGCTAGATCCTGGGCCAACCTCACTACTGTTGCCCCGCTTGAGTCTATTGATGCTGCCACTTGGCCAGTCCATCTCATTGGGGATCTTCCTCTTTTTCTCTGACCCTCCACCTTACCAAACATGATCTCCTTCTCCAACGACTGTACCCTTCTGACAATATGTCTGAAGTATGAGAGACAAAGTTTGGCCATCTTGGCCTCCAAGGAACACTCTGGCTGCACTTCTTCCAAAATGGATCTATTGGTTCTTTTGGCAGCCCATGGCACTTTCAATATTCTCCTCCAACACCATAATTCCTACTAAGTTAGGATCTCTGATAGTGTAGTGGTTACGAGTTGGGCTGCTAACCTCAAGGTCAGAAATTCGAAACTACCAGCTGTTCTGTGGAAGAGACATGAAGCTTTCTGCTCCCAGAAAGATTTATGGAGAAGCCTCGGAAACCCTGTGCAGAGTCACTATGAGTCAGAGCCTACTCCACAGCGCATAACCACTCCACCACCATTTTTGATAGCCAAAGTCTAAGTTGTTCGTCCCTGTTAACCCAGTGTGCTAAGGAGGCAAATTTGATCCTTGATATGAAGAGTCCTTTTGGAGTGGGCAACTACATCATAAGCAAGGAGTCCTGGTGTGGCACTATAGGATAAGCAGTCAACCCACAAGGTTGGTTTGAACTGCAAGTTTGGTGGTTCAAATTCACCAGTTGCTCCTCGGAAACCCTATATAGGGTTGCTTTGGGTTGGAACTGACTCGATGGCACTTAACAACAACCAACATCCATACGCAAAAGTCCAGTTTATCAAACTGTAGTATTTACACTTGGTTTCTCATCTGATTGCATTCTGGTTGGTAGTCCATCCAAGCTAGGCCAAATGGGTACTATCTGCAAGATTGGGACTTCTCACACACCTCCTCCCACTTCAGATCAGTGGGCCGCTTCACTCTTAACTCTAGCTCCCAGTGGCTAGATCAGTGTCTGTGGCCTCAGGACGTCACATGTCTCCCTGAACTTCAAACCAGCCCTTCCTCTTCTCTCTCTCATCTCAGGGTCATTAGGTATCTGGAGTACAGCTAGTCTCAGTCCATGTCTACACTCCTGCATTTCCCCCACTTCCACTTGCAAGATGACTAGGGTGGTCACCAGTGAGCATACAAAACTATTCATGTGTTCCCTTGGAGTTTCAATCTTAGAAAGGGGTTTTTCCTGATGGGTTGACTTTTCTCGGCCTGGTTGACTCCAAGGTAAACAGCTTACTTGATATTTTCACAGTCAAACAGTAGCAGGCTAATATTTAAGTCAATAATTTTGTATGGTCTGCAAATGATGTTTCAGATTGTGGCAGAAAAAAGGTTCTCCACCCCTGTATTAGGATCTTGTCATTGAAAGCTCCTTTCAGTAGGATCCTGCTCATAATCTTAAATCAGGTAGAAGTTGTCCATAATAAATCTTGGGTTTATCAGCAGAGGCCAAGAGATCATCTCTGTATTTCCCTTTAAAACAAACACATGTAAGTTCATGATATGATCTTCAACTATTTCATGATTTACTGAATAAAAAAAAAAAATCACCTTTTCCCAGAAATCCTTAATGATTTAGCATGTCTTGTTGTGGCGTTGTAGGATAAACACTGGACTGTTAACCACTAGGTCAGCAATTTGAACCTACCAACCGCTCCTGGAGTCCTGGTGTGGCACTGTGGGTTAATGCGCTGGACTGCAAAATTGGTTTGAACCGTAGGGTCGGTGGTTCAACCTCACCAGCTGCTCCTCAGAAACCCTATACAGGGTTGCTATGGGTTGGAACTGACTTGATGGCACTTAACAGCAACCACACCTCAGAAATCCTCTACAGGGTAGCTAGATGGCGAGATGGCACTTAACAGCGTACTTGGTCATAGGAATATTTGAATCTTTTAGTGTCACAAAGGAGTTCAGTGTTTCACCTTAGGATAAGCATTTGATCTCAAGGTCAGTTTGAACGGCAAGGTCGGAAGTTCAAACTCACCAGCTGTTCTTTGGAAACCCTGTACAGGGTCACTGTGAGTCAGAGCTGACTTGATGGCACTTAACAACAACAAAGTATCACAAAGGTAGAGAGAATTTTAGTGATTTGACCAAATTGCATATATGTTCAATCTGAATTAGTCTAAGTTAACAAGTACTACTTTTTAACTGCGTATTTACTACTTTGAAGGTACACAAAATAACTAGCAATGCTGGTAAATAGAAGTTCTAAATGTCTTTACAAATAATTGGATATTTTAAAATCCTTATCTAAGTAAAAAAACCTATGGTATCTTTTTTAAACTACTAATTTTCTAAGGAAAAATAAATTTCTTCTGAAAACTGCCTCTCTCTACCGGCCTTTTACCAATAAATGGCTACTGAGTTCATCATCTTCTGCCAAAAGCAAACAAATGCAATTTTCGTATCAGAATATTCTAATGTCAGCCTTCCCTTTTCTTCTTTTCTCTTCAGGGCCTACTTCCAATTCTGCTTACTTATTCTTAGCTTCTGTTTTCTGCCTGACAACATAATTTTGAGGAATCAAGCAGAGTAGATGAATGACTTTCCAATGTTAGGCTCTGATTCTATCTGTCCAGTTCATCGCTTCGTGCTTTTGATCAGTCTGTAAATAAATGATCATAATAGCATTACTTGGGAATTTGAATTTTCTTAGTGTCTTTTATCATCCTGAAGAATCCTAAAGTTGTATCTTTTCCATCTGTAAATCAACATTATACAGCAAGCATTCATGATGAAACTTGTTTAATTGAGAGAGGTTTCTTAATTTAGTTGTGTTTTTTCTTTTTAAAATAGCAGTCTTTTCTATTTGGAACATTTAAATTGCCTAGCAATCTTGACTAACATTCCATTTGCTATAATTCTTTATGGAATGTTTCTCTGCCTACTACTTATTTCCTACAAAGGATAGCATGAAATAGTAAGGTAGAATTTATCTGATTGTAGTTTTGACAGATGACTCTTATTCATCAAAAGGAAAAAACTGTGAGTGTAATAAAAATGAATTCTATTCAGTAAAACTTCAGTTTAGCTAATAGTTCTTTTTTAAAAAAATGTTTAGCACATATGCTTATGGTGGTGGTGGTTTTGTGTTGTGGAGTCGGTTCTGACTCATAGCGACCCTGTATAGGGTTTCCGAGGCTGTAAATCTTTATGGGAGCAGAAAGCCTCATCTTTCTCCCATGGAACAGCTGTTAGTTTCGAACTGCTGACCTTGAGGTTCACAGCCAATTCGTAACCACTACGCTACCAGCTCCTTACATATGCTTATAATCATGTATTAATGTAAAAATAATAGACTGTGTTATATGAGATCCTCTTTTTTCAGTACTTTTATGGTTCTCACCTACATATATTGTTTCTTAAATAATCAGGATTTTAATTTAATAATTTTATGTATTTATCTGTTTTCTACTTCATTTATTTTTGCTGTTTTCTTTATTATTTCCTTCCATGTGTTTTCTCTTGGTTTACTTTTTTTTTTTTTATCTTTTCTAATTGGGAATTTAATAAATAATTTTCATTCTTTCATTTTTACTGATACAGGTGTTGAGGGTAGGAATTTTTTTCTTAGCACTGTTTTATAATATCTCATTGTGATATTGTGTTTTCATGATCATTTTCCAGAAGTTTCATTCCTGTTTATAGTTCCCTTTATCACACAAGAGTTGTTTAATCAAAGATCTTTTAATTTTCATGTAAAAAGTCTTTGTTGTTTTTGGGATTCATGTTTAATACATGTTTTATTGCGCTCTGACCAGAAGGTGTTGCTTGTAACATTTCTACTTTATGGAACCTATTGATGTTTGTATTTGTGCCCTGGAATATGACTAATTTTTGTGACTATTCTGGGTGTACTAGAGAGGAGCTCTGGTAGCGTAGAGGTTACAAATCGGGCTGCGAACCTTAAGGTCAGCAGTTTGAAACTACCAGCCGCTCCACGGGAGAAAGATGAGGTTTTCTGCTCCCATAAATATTTACAGCCTCGGAAACCCTGTACAAGGTCGCTATTGATTGGAACCGACTTGACGGCAGTTAACAACAACTAGAAAAGAAGGTATATTCTCTGTTATCAAAGTATAGTGCTCAATATTTATACAAAAGATCTACATTAGTAATTATCTTATCTAAAATTTTTAAGTCCTTACTTATTTTTGTCCTGTTTCACATTGAAGTTGACAGATAGATAGGTAGAAAGGTAGGTAGAGAGGTGGAGAGGTAGGTAGGTAGATGGATGGATGCTGTCAAGTCCAACTTTTGATGACCTGAATATTGTCAAGTCCTATTTAGCCCTGTCCTGCGTCAGTCTCATGTTCGACTCCATCGCTATGGCTGTTGTGCCAATCTGTCTCCCTCAGGCTTTCCCACAAGCTCTCACTAGCCCTCTGCTTCACCAAGCATGATGTTATCCTCTTATGACTGATCCCTTCTGATGATGTGTCCAAAGCAAGTGACTCACGTCGTGCTTTGCAGTGATCCATAAGGTTTTCATTGGCTAATTTGGAGTCCTGGTGTAGCACTGTAGGTTAAGCATGGCTAACTGTAAGTTGGTGGTTCAAACCCACCAGCCATTCCTGTATACAGGGTCACTGTGAGTCCACATAACAACACTTGATGCTACATAAGAACAGCAACAATGACTGTTTTTCAGTAGATTGCTAGGTCTTTCTTCCTAATATGTCTCAGTCTGAACGCTCCACTGAAACCTGTGCACTATGAGTGACCCGACTGGTATTTGAAGTCCCTGTGACATGAATTCCAGCACCATTAACAATACCTATAGAAAACGAGTTACCATCAAGTTGATTCTGACTTGTAGTGAACCTATAAGAACAGAGTAGAGTTACCCCTCAGAACTGCTAAGGTTATAATCTTTTCAGAAGCGGACTGCTGCTCTTTTCTCTTGCAGAGCAGTTGGTGGGCTTGAACTGCCAAATTTTTGGTTAGCAGCTGAGTGTTTCACCACTGTACCACAGCAACATGCAAAGCACCATGATATAATAGATGGGTGGTGGCTTATACTGAGAGTTGTTGTTGTTGTTGTTGTTGTTGTTAAGTACCGTCGAGTCGGTTCCGACCCATAGCGATACTGAGAGTGGCATGTTAAAATCTCTCAAGTTGTTTCTAAGATACCTGAGGGATGTAAATGGGTAGTGCTACAAACCCACCCACCCCGTGGCTCAACAGAAGAAAGACCTGGTTATCTGCTTCCATAAAGATTGCAGCCAAGCTAGCCCTGTGGAACTATTCTTCTCTGAAACCCATGGGGTCACCTGAGTCAGAATCAGCTTGACAGCAGTGGGTTTGTCTTCTTCTCTCTCTTTTTTTATTTATTTTTTAAAATATAGAACTTATTTCTAGTTGTATTTTCTTCTTCTGTAATTTTTGTTTTATTTAAGTAGTTGCTGTGTTATTTGGTGCACAAATGGTCAACACTGTTATGTCTTGGATTTATGAACTCTAGATTTGTAATTTAAAGTGTATTCTTTAATGGTGTTTGGCTTGAAATCTACTTTGTTTTATGTCAGGATTTTAATTTCTGCCTCCGTATTGTTTTTATCTGCCTGGTAAATGTGTGTACATCCTTTTATTTTTAGCACTTTTCAACATTCCACTTTATTTCATTTATTTATTTAAACCTTTTATTGAGAATTGAGTGAAGGTTTACAGATCACATCATCAACTTTTACATTCCACAAATCATATGCTTCATTATAATGATTACAATCCATTCCCTCCATCTACCTTCAGTTATGGAGTGCTGGTAGCGTAGTGGCTATGAATTGGGCTGCTGACCTCAGGGTCAGCAGTTCGAAACTACCAGCTGTTCTGCAGGAGAAAGATGAGGCTTTCTGCTCCCGTAAAGGTTAACATCCTCAGAAACCCTGTACAGGGTCGCTATGAGTGGGAACCGACTCCACATCATACAACAACAACAACACAACCTTCAGTGAGCAGTATTTACCTGTTTACTTTAACTCTTACATAGCTCTCTATGTCTCCTGCTGCTTTTATCTTTCGTCTGCCAACAATCATTGCATTTTAAATATGCCTTTTGTAGATAACATTGGGTTCAGTTTTGTTTAAGAACCAATTTGAAAATATTTTCCTTTTAATAGTTTTAATATATAGTTTTAAGTCCATTCACATTTATTAACATGACTCTTAGTTTGGTCTCAGTTCTATTATATTGTATCATTATGTGTTATATATTATGCTATACTTATTGTGTTTATTTGGTATGTAGTCTTTACTTTTTTCTTTTTAAAGTTCTTTTGGCATTTAGAAAGATTTGTATTTTTAGTCTAGTGGTTACTTTTATATTAACGCTTTATATGTTGTTGTTGCTGTTAAGTACCATCAGGTAGGTTCTGACTCATAGTGATTCTGTATATAGGGTGTTTGAGAAGTAGCCAAACTTGTGGTTAGCCGTCCAGTGCTTATCCTACAGCACTAGTCAGGACTCCAGTACTTTATATGGTTATTAAATGCCACTGACTCATAGTGACCCTGCATAGGGTTTCCGAGGAGCAGCTGTTGAGTTTGAACTGCTGAACTTGTAGTTCACACCGACCTTGCTGTCCAGTGCTTATCCTACAGTGCTACACCAAGACTCCTACTTCATATATTGTTGTTGCTAAGTGCTGTTGAATTGGTTCTGACCCATAGCAACCCTGTGTAGGGTTCCCGAGGAGTGGCTGGTAAGTTTGAACAAATGACCTTGTACTTCAAACTGACCTTACAGTGGAGTATTTACCCTACAGTGCCACACTAGGATGCCATTTTACATGTGTTGTTGTTAAGTAGTATCGGAACCAATTGTGGAAGGCACTTAACAACAACAATGGTATCCTTTGACTACCGTTTACTACCTTCATAACAACTTGTTAGTATTATTATTGTTAAGTGGTCTTGAGTCGGTTCCAACTCATAGAGACCTTTATAGGGGTCCCAAGGAGTGGCTGGTGGATTTGAAACACCGACCTTTTGGTTAGCAACCTGGTCTTATCCTACAGTGCCACACCAGGACTCCTTATAACAACTAGTGGTTTTCTTATTTCCCCTTTTTCTCTTCTCTTGTTTTTCTATTTTACTTACATTCTTTCAACTTTGTCCCAACATAAAATAGTTATATATTACTCTTCAATGTCACTACCCACCTTTGTTTTAGTCTTAGCTTTAAAATTGAGTATTTAAATGTCCACTGCCAGTCTTTTAGCAAAGTTTTCCCAGATATCTTTCTTTTAATGTTATCTCTTTTCTTTTTTCCAAATTTTAGCTTGAAAATTTTAAAGCCAAACATTACAACCTGTCCTTGTACAATTTGTAATTTAGTCTTCAATGCACATAAGCTTTCATATTTTTTTCTTTTTAAAAAATTTCTTTCCTGAATTTAATGAATTCTTATTTTATTTCTAACTTCATTTGCTTTGTTTGGTTGTTTGTTGTCAATTTCTATTCTTAGTATAGGTTTTATATTTCTGCTTCATGATGTTAGTTTTTTCAAATCCTCAAAAGTTTGTTTGAAAACATTTGGTTCAGTTTGGGTTGTTTCATTACAGTTTTCTTGGCTTTATGTTTGTTTATTTGTTTTCTGAGAGGGAGGGAAGAGGAAGAATACATTTTAGTTATATTTTCTGGCTTTTTCAGTAGTTTATAGTGGTTTTGGTGGGCTTTATCTAGCCTATTCATTTTGTAGCATAGTGGTTATGAATCGGGCTGCTAATCTCACGGTCAGCAGTTCAAAACTACCAGCTGTTTTGCGGGAGAAAGATGAGGCTTTCTGGTCCCGTAAAGATTTGCAGTCCCGGAAACCCTGTGCAGGGTCACTATGAGTCAGAACTGACTCCACAGCACATAACAATTCATTTTGTTAATAGGGTTCCTAGTTTGAGAGTGCCCTCTTCTGGGCATTTTGTTTTTATTTTATCTTATTTAGTTTTTTTTATTTTACTTTACGGTGTTGTTGGACTTTGAGGAGGGTTGTTTGTTATAGTGTTGTTGGACTTTGAGGAGAGCTGTTTGTCATGTATTTCTGAAGTACGAGGAGGGCTGTTTGTCATGGTATTGTTGGAATACCAGGAGGATTAGTTGTTATGGTGGTATTGGAGTATGAGGAGAGTAGTTTGTTACAGTGTTGTTAGAATACTAGGAGGGTTGTTTGTTATTGTGGTGTTGGAGTATGAGGAGAGTGGTTTGTTATGGTGGTGTTAGAGTACCAGGGAGGTTGTTTGTTATGGTGGTGTTAGAATACCAGGAGGGTTGTTTGTTAAGGTGTTGTTGAAGTGTGAGGAGAGCTGTTTGTTATGGTGTTGTTGGAGTGTGAGGAGAGCTGTTTGTTACCATGTTGTTGGACTCCCAGGAGGATTGTTTGTTATGATGCTGTTGGAGTACCAGGAGGGTTGGCAAATGTATTTTTTGTTTGTTTCTGCTGCTCATTTCCTTCTTTCCCTTTATTGCCTATCTTCTCCCCCGAGAAGCACTGCTTCTCAGAGCCTGCTGCTGCTTCTCACACATATTTCCAAGCCCTTAGCCCATAGCCAGGACTGTAGACTATCAGATTCTAACTCTGCTTAGTATTATGGCTTTTATTGTTTCACTTTTCCTTTCTTGGGATGAATTTGTCTGTGTTTCCTCTTAGTCCTTTTTCTCACCTCTACTCCTTTTCAGTCTCATCAGCCTCTCCTCTCTAGTTCTTCATACCCACAAACTAGAGGAAGTGGTATGTTGGCTTGGGGAGCTTTTTTTTTTTTTTTTGGTGGGGGGAGCGGGGAATTTCTCTCTGGTGTGATACTTTGGGTAAACACTGGACTGGTTTTCTCAAGATAGGTAGTTCAAACCTACCAGCTGCTCTTAGAAACACTATACTGGGCTGCTATGAGTTTAAACCAATGTGACGGCATGCAATAAAATCGAGATAATTTGAAGGCTGTGGTCTTCTGTGTTCTAGTAATGGTGAAGCTATGGAACCTATGTGGTCTTATTTGTTCTCCTTATTGATTTTATGGCTCTCTGCAGAGGTTGAGAGGGATATTTGGAATCAAACTGCCACCATTGCTCTTCAAACTCACAAGTGCCCTCCAGCCAAATGCAAAAGTGTGAATACTATTTGATACTAAGGAAGGTTTATGGTTTTTATTTATGAGTTCTAATTTGCTAGTTCATGATTTTTGCTAAGGAAGTATTTTCTTTCATTATTTGACAACGTAACCATGTTGTTGTTAGGTGCTGTTGAGTCAGCAAACCCTATGTCCAACATAATGAAAAACCACGTGATCCTACACCATTCTCACAATTGCTGCTACACTTGAGCCCACTATACCAATCCATAGTTGGGGGTCTTTCTCTTTTTTGCTGACTCTAGCAAGCATGATGTCCTTCTCCAGGGATTGGTCCCTCCTGATAATATGTCCTAAATATAATAAATGAAGTCTGGCCATCTTGGCTTCTAAGGAGCATTCTGGTTGTACTTCTTCCAACACAGATTTGTTTGTTCTTCTGGCAGTCCATAGTTCCTTTAATGTTCGTACACAACACCAAAACTCAAATGCATCAGTTCTGCTGTTTTCCTTATTCACTGGCTAACTTTCACATGCATGAGGCTACTAAATTGCAAATAGAAAACACTGGTATTATTAAAAGATGCCATATTCTTCTTCATATAATCCAGCTTCTCAGATTATTTGCTTAGCAGACAGACTGAATAAATATGGTGAAAGAATACAACCATGGTGCCCACCTTTCCTTATTTTAAACCATTCACTGTCCCTGTGTTCTGTTTGAATGACTGCCTCTTGCTCTATGTACAGGTTCCTCATGAGCACAA
>NW_006408687.1:5879514-5880940 GCF_000296735.1 Chrysochloris asiatica | reverse complement strand
TGAATTTGCATATGAGTAACTGATGGTCTTGTCCAGTCTGGCCCTGGACTTGTTTTGGCTGATGCTATTGAGCTTTCCCACGATCTCTTTCCACAGATCTAGTCAATCTGATATCTGTGTATTCCATCTGCTGAGGTCCATATGTATAGTCACCTTTTATGTTGTTTTAATAAGGCGTTTGAAGTGAATATAAGTCATTGGTCTTGAAAAATCCTATCAAACAAGTCCACCGAGCTTATGATTAAGGACCCACCCAATTGGGAAAGGGCTTGTCACTGATTGAACTAGAACCTTTGGCAGTGGGATTAGGGAGTCTATGTATGGTGGGGCTTCAAAAAGTTCATGGAAAAATGGAATGAAAAGAGAATGGAATTTTTCCATGAACTTTTTGAAGTTTCTCATATTGACAATGGACCCTGGGTTTGGCTGGGTCTCCTTCTGAGCTCTGTCACCCAAACTGCCAGTCCTGGCAGTACCAGGGGGTCGTAACCCCTTGAAGAAGGCTAACTTAGGGCAGATATAGAAGGCAGCCTCCACTTCTGGCCTGTGAAAACACCCAAGGCTGAGCTTGCAGCAGTGAGGATGTGAGCAGGGTGCCGGTTTGCAGGCCTTCTCACTGTGGAACTCTGGCCAAGCCCAAATCAAGGAACTTTCCATTCTGCAGCAATCTGGAAGTAGAGGACCAGCCCCAGCTACCAACCTGCACTGAGCTGGTCTTCCACTGTCGCCTGGGAAACAGAGCAGGAGAAATCAGGAAAGGGTCCGCTGGCTTCTATCCATCTCCAGCTGGGGAAACCTGGTCCAGCTCTGGAGCACCAGCGGGAGCCAGGGTTCCAAGAGACAGTGACAAGTATAAGGAGAAGAAAAATGTCTATGATCATAGCAAAGCCCCCAGAGCCCTGAGGAGGACAAGACAGAGGGAGGAGGAGCTCCAGCTTCTGTATCCCAGGGGCTTCACAGCCCCTGCCTATACGGCTGTTGCCAGGAGGGAGAGTCCAAACGGGGTGTCAGAGAAGAGAGCTGGTGGGTAGCGGCTGGGCTCACAGCCCCTTGGAGTCAGAGTTAGGGAACAACTCCCCTTGATGATCCACCAGGAACTTGGTGAAGGTGTTGACGGGATTAATGGCTTTGAGGGTGATGGTGGCATCCTTGGCCCACAGCAGGCCTCCAGCATCATTTCTATCATCAAGGCCATATTTTCCAACTACTGATCTTTCCTGTTTGTTTCGTACCTTTGCATTCCTATCACCAGTAATTGTCAATAGACCTTGATCAATTTCAGATTGAGGAAGTTGGTAGAATGCTTCAGTTTCATCATCACTGGCTCTAATGGTTGATGCATACATTTGAATAACAGTGGTAGTAACTGGTTCGCCTTGTAGGCTTATGGATGTTTTACTATTAGAGACAGCATTGTACTTTAAGA
>NW_006408687.1:5868851-5878488 GCF_000296735.1 Chrysochloris asiatica | reverse complement strand
CCACCACAGCACGACAGACAGACGAGTGGTGACCCTGCTGGCATTCAAAATATCGGTGGCATAACTTCTAGCATCACAGTAACACACAGGTCACCACAGTGCAATAAACTGACAGACAAGTGGTGGAATGTAACCTTAGGGAGAGAATAAAGAAGGGAAAATTCTCTATCCCAAATCTGAGCGTTTGTTACCATGATAATGAGAACAATAGTTTCTGATTTTCATTGTCACTTGGCCATTAAAATCAACAATTCTGACAATAAAGTTCTATTAACTTTTAAATTTCACGTAATAGCGTATTTCTGTGTAAATATTTTCCTGGTGGAAATATTATGACTAAATTTAAAATGTTAATAAAATCAGTTCCTATTGTTCTATGAATGTAACATTTAAAAGTTTAGTGATTATTGTTGTTGTTAGCTGCCATCGAGTCGGTACTGACTCATAATGACCCTGTGCACAACAGAATGAAATACTGCCCGGTCTTGGGCCAAGCTCACAATTGTTGTCATGCCAATCCATCTCGCTGGGGGTTTTCCTCTTTTTCTCTGACCCTTCACCTTACCAAACATGATATCCTTCTCCAGTGACTGGTCCCTCCTGACAATATGTCCAAAGTATGAGAGATGAAGTTTGGCCATCCTGGCCTCCCAGGAGCTCTCTGTTGCACTTCTTCCAACACAGATCTGTTGGTTCTTTTGGCAGCCCATGACACTTTCAATATTCTCCTCCAACACCATAACTCAAAACCATCAATTCTTCTACGGTCTTCCTTATTCACTGTCCAACTTTTGCATGTATGTGAGGTTATTGAAAATACCATGGCTTGGGTCAGGTGCACCTTAGTCCTCAAGCTGACATCTTTGCTCTTCAACACTTTAAAAAGTTCTTGTGCAGCAGATTTGCCTAGTGCAATATGTCGTTTGATTTCTTGACTGCTGCTTCCGTGAGTGTTGATGGTTGATCTAAGAAGAATGAAGTCCTAGACAACTTCAATCTTTTCTCCATCGATAAGAATGTTGTTTATTGGTCCAGTGGTGAGGATTTTTGTTTTCTTTACATTATGATTATTAATCAAGATTAAATCCTTCTCTTTCACAGATAAGAAGTAAAAGAACCAAACAAGGAAGCCTTCATACTTTCGAGATCTCTAAGAAGAGGTAACAATATTTAATATGGAACAAAAAACTTGTGAAACGCGTAATGAAGATCTTTTTTCAAGTAGTGGCATTGCATCCAATGGAGGTATGTATGCTTTATAAAGCAAAATGGAAAAAAAAATTGAATAAAGTAGTCTTCATCATATGCAGTCTGCTGGATTTTATTATGTCTTATTTTGAATTGTGCAGTGCACAATGAGAGCGTGGTCTAAGTTAGTCTTAATCTTTTTAAAAACATATCTCTTTTTTGGCATATGTTTACATTATCCTTCAATTTTGAGGTATTTAACTTCACCATGTTTCATTTTGTTTCCTTCATGTGAACTTTTCCTCCTGTATTTCTTTGTTCAGCCAGAATTCGGTCATGTTGACTGCTTTTTCCTCACCCACCCTCCAAAATCCAGTCATGTACTTACGCTTCTACTATCAGATATGTATCCTAAATCAGATTTTCTCTCTCCACCCCCATTAGAAGCCTAGTTCAGATCCCCGTCACCTCTGACCTGAATTACTTGAGAAGGTAGCAGAAAAACAGAAACTACTGGAGGTTTAATCAGTTGTTGGTATAGTTAAGTGCCGTGTAGTTGGTTCTGACTCACAGTGACCCTGTATAGGGTTTCTAAGGAGCGATTGGTGGGTTTAATCAGTAGGTGGAATTTAATACAGGGACTTGATTACACAGATTTTGAAAATGCTGAGAAACCTGAGAAAATCTACAGATTGATAAACTTCAGGGACCGCCCCACTCCAGGTAGTGAGTAACGGAACTATGATAAGAACGTAGAAGATGGAGCTAGAATCACAGAGAGTGCTGCTGGAGGGAACTAGAGCCACAGAGAAGACCATACAAGACAGTACTACTATCAGAAACCCATCTGAAGTAGAGTGAGCAACTGCTTGTTTTCTCCTCCTCCAGATTGGTTAAATTTCACTCAGGCTCATTCAGCTCAATACCACTTTTGCTAAAACTCCCTCCACCCCTCTAGTCTTGTCCATTGTACCCTGTGTTCGTCTCTGTCAGACATCTTACCATCTTTTTATTTGTCTCTTTTGCCCAGGAAACCCTGAGCAATTTAAGGATTTAATACGGGAGTCCCCTCACATAATGTTTGTCTCAAAATATTTTATGATGGCGTTAATTCATGAGTGAATTATTCAATTCTTTTATATTTAGGTGCAAGTCCATTTTTTATGTCATCTATTCGTGGTGCAATAATTGAAAATACATCTTCAAGTGGGACTTTGACACAAATTCCTTTCTTCCCTAAATATGAAGTAGAACTTGATTCTCATAGAAAAATCGCCTCATACCCAGGAAAGGAACACATTGAACGTGTTTTGGAAGAGTATTCACATCAAGTCAAAGATTTGCAGAGAAAATTAAGTGAAGTAAGTTGCCTTTTCCTCTTATAGTAGAAGATGGCATTTAAGGGAAGATAGCAAGGCTTATTGGCTTGGAGTAGAGACAAAACTTCCTGGAAGAGAAATGAATGGATTTATTGGTTATACTTATTAAATTTGACTTACACCTACTATTTCAGTATTAAAAATTGAGTTGATGAAAAGTCTACATACCTGTGTTCCTTTTGTTAATAATCGTTAAAATGTCTTGGTTTTATGGTGTAATTTTAGTAAAACATGGTAACTCAACATATTAACAGTAAATAATATTCATCTGCAACCACAGTTAGTAATTGGTTTACATATACTCCCTTGCTGTCAAAATACCTGGTTTCTCTTTATAAAGCAATATAGGTGGTAGGTTTTAGATGTCTGAGGGGGCTTCAAAAGGTTCATGGGAAATAGAATTAAATATAAATAGAATGTTCCCACCAAGTTTTTGAAGCCCCTTTGTTTGTGGGTATGGGGCTAAATCAAAGGTAGTGGTACTGGGGTTCCAGTTCATACATTCACAGGTTTATTTGAAACAAAATGTGTTTAGACATGACTCTTCACTCAGTGGATGGCTGCAGACAAGCTATCTCAGTAATACACTTGTCTTAGTTTTGTTAGGGTACCTTCAGAAAAAAAGAAGATCCAATCAAAAGAGTGACTTCCAAGGGGATCTGCTGGGCCAGTTAAATTCAAAGCAAAGAGGTCAGCTTAGAGAAGGGTATGGCGGTGTGTTTTTGGAATTCTAAAGGGCAATGTTCATACATTTTCTTGAAGTATACTGGATGCTCACAGGGTTTATGAAAACTTTTTTAAGAAAATGGAAAACTGCATTGGTGAGAAAAAGGTCAGGAAAGTTCATGCCAAAGACATTTTTTCCACATCACAATAATGCATCTGTTCGTTGTTTGAGGTTAGCCAGGGCTGTCCTAGGAGAATTTCAATGGGAAGCCTGACCTCATCCACCCTACAGCTGTGATCTTGCCCCTTCCAACTTCTTTTTTGTTCCTAAAACTCAGAACATTTCAAAACAACACGATTTGAGTCCCTCGAGGATGACAGAACTGCCATTGTACAGTGGTGTAAAGCAAAGAGTGTAGAATTCTTTGGGAGAAAGGTGGTTGTTATCAGGTGCCATAGAGTTGGTTCCGACAGTTACCTTACGCACTGTTCCTTAGAATCGGTCTGACAGTTACCTTATGCACTGTCCCTTAGAGTCAGTCTGACAGTTACCTTACGCACTGTCCCTTAGAGTTGGTTCTGATAGTTACCTTACACACTGTCCCTTAGAGTCGGTCTGACAGTTACCTTACACACTGTCCCTTAGAGTTGGTTCTGACAGTTGCCTTACGCACTGTCCTATAGAGTCAGTCTGACAGTTGCCTCACACACTGACCCATAGAGTCGGTTCTGACAGTAACTACGCACTGCCCAGTCCTGCGTCATGCTCCTAACTGTTGTTATGTTTGAGCCCATTATTGCTACCATTGTGTTCATCTATTTCATTGGGGGCCTGCCTCTTTTTCATTGACCCTCTACTTTATCAAACATGATACCCTTCTCTGGGGACTGGTCCCTCCCAACAACATGTCTAAAGTAGGAGAGATGAAGTCTTGTCATTGTTGCTCCTGGACAGAAATCCAGCCATACTTCCAAATCAGATGTGTTCATTCTTCTGGCAGTCCATGTCTTCCTTATCCATTGTCCAGCTTTCTCATGCATATGAGGCAATTGAAAATACCAAGCCTTGGGTCAGGCACACTTTAGTCCTTTAAAGTGACATTTTTGCCCTTTAACACTTTAAAGAGTCTTTTGTAGAATATTTTCGTAATGCAAATGTGAGCATTGATTGTGGATCCAAATAAAATGAAATCTTTGACAACTTCAATCTTTTCTCCATTTACCATGATGTTATATATTAGCCTACTTGTGAGGATTTGTTTTCTTTGCATTGAGGTGCAATCTATACTGAAGGCTATGGTCTTTAATCTTCATCAGTAAGTATTTCAAGTTGTCTTTTGTCCAGCAAGCAAGGTTGTATCATCTGCATATTGCAAGTTGCTAATGGGCCTTCCTCCAATCCTGATGCTACATTCTCCTTCATATAATCCATGGGTGGGAACATCCGGGCTTCAGGCCACATAAGGCCTGAGAAATCATTTGGTCTGGCCCTGCCAAGGCAACTGCAGTTCCAAGCATCACATTGTTGTTCTTGTTGTTGTTAAAGTGCCATTCAGTCTGTTCCGACTCATAGCGACTCTGTTCCGAGGAGCAGTTTGCAGTTTAAACTGACCTTGCTGTCTAGTGCATATCCTACAGCACCACACCAGGACTCCACCATTTTCTTGTTGTTGTTAAGTGCCGTTGAGTTGGTTCTGACCCATAGCGACGCTGTATAGAGTTTCTAGGGAGCGGCTAGTGGGTTTAAAATGCCAACCTTGTGGTTCAAGCTGACCTTGCAGTTCAGCATCACACCAGGGCTCCTGTTTGACCAAAAATAGCAGGCTAATTTTTAAGTTGATAATTTTGAATGATGTTTTAAATTTTGGCAGTCTAGCTTGTAAAACATCTTACAAGGAAATAAAATATGGAGTTTTTATGGGTAGGCTGTCTTATGTTACAAGGAAGAAAACATAGAACTTTTATGGGCTGTCTTTCCTAACGGTATGTCCCAGAATGTGGTTACTCACACACATCTTCACAATTTCTCAAGCAAGGAGGGGTGCAGGCCAACATTCTTCAGGGTTTTAGAACTCATGTCTAATCCTGATTTCTGGACCCCTTTTCTCCCTGCCTCTTTCTTGCTTTATGACTACAATGTCATCTTGAATTTCTCTGAAAATATAAGGTTTTGAAAATGTTCTGCGGTTCCTTGCATTTTTATCTTTGTGTCCTTTGGATCTTTTTTTTTCTGTGTGTTTGCTTGTTTGATTACTCTTGATCTCTAATTTTTATTTTAGAATCTTTTTCATGTGTTAAGTGATCTTTGGTTTTCTGCTTATATTCAAGGATAAGTCACTTAAAAAGTTTGACAGCAACTTCACTTATTTCTGGGCAGAACTTGGTAGCTTTACTTTGAATGACAGGTCTTTCGATGCCTGATTTTAGATATCCTTGTGGCTTATTTTGTAGTAGAACACATTGATTTTTGGACGTGAGTTGTTTGTTGCTAGTCTTATAAGTGAGTTTTAAAAAAAGAAGTGTGGGTTGACTTTTCTGTGTACTGAATTTCATCAGTTCTCATGTTTTCAGAAATAAAACTACCATCTTTAATTTTGAGCCAGAAATCAGATTTATTTTAGAAAGAGTGTCCTGCTTGTAAAGTAGAGAATGAATCTAAAGGAGCCAAGTCTTGAGACAGGGAGACTAGTTAAGGGTATTCCAGTCATCTAGGTGAGAAATTATTAATTAGTCCCTGAACTACAACATTGACAGGGGGATAATATAAGTTAATAATGTACATTGTTGTTAAGTGCTGTCTAGTTGGATCTGACTCAGAGACACCCTGTATAGGACTTCCAAAGAGTAGCTGGTGGGTTTGAACTGCTAACCTTTAGGTTAGCTATCTAGTGCTTATCCTACAATGCCACACCAGTACTCCAATAATGTATGCAATCTTTTGAAAATGTTTAAATATTTTGTTGTTAAGTGCCATTGAGTCAATTCCAACTTATAATGATCCTGCATAGGGTTTCTGAGGAGCAACTGGTGGGTTTGAATTACCAATCATGTGGTTCACTGTCTAGTGTGTATCTTACAGTGCCACACTAGGAGTGGTGGTAGTTATGTGCCTTAGAATATTCTATATGGGAGCAGAAAGCCTCATCTGTCTCCTGCGGAGCTGCTAGTAGTTTCAAACTGCTGAGATTAGCAGCCCCACTGGTAACCAGTAATCACTAAACTATCAGAGCTCCTTTCACTAGGAGTGGGAAATGTATTCTTCTAGTAAAGATGAATTTACATGGCTTTTTTCCCCCCCAGAGCACTGAATTGCATGAGAAACAAAAGTTTTACTTAAGGCAGTCGGTCATTGATTTGCAAACAAAACTTCAAGAGATGCAAATGGAGAGAGATGCCATGGCTGACATCAGGTTGGAATTTGTTCACGGAAATTATTTTCAAGTTTTACTACTCATAATAGGAAATACTTGTGTGAATATGAATGCTGCCATTATTTTCTTTCAATTATTTCTTAGACGAAGAGAGAGTCAGTCCCAGGAGGATTTAAGAAATCAGCTTCAAAATACCGTTCATGAACTTGAAGCTGCCAAATGCCTCAAAGAGAACATGCTAAAAGATAGTAGCACACAGATTGAGCAGCTCAGAAAAATGATGCTGAGTCATGAGGGCGTGCTTCAAGAAATCCGATCCGTCCTTGTTGACTTTGAAGAAGCCTCAGGCAAGAAAGTGTGTGACCATGAAAGCATGTCTACTCTCCACTTCCGCAACTTGGCCTCAGCTACTAGTAAAATCCTAAGAGAATTAGACACAGAGATTTCTTATCTGAAAGGGAGGATATTTCCAGTAAGTGGTGAGAACACTAATTTTATATTAAAGTTCATTTTAATTATATAAAAATCCCTGTTAATAAAGAGAACTAGCTAGATTTGCCTGTATGTGTGGCTGTGTGCCGAGGAGTCGGTACCCCGACTCATAGTGCCCTTGCACAGGGTTTCCAAGGCAGTAATTCTTTATGGGAGCAGAATGCTTCTTCTTTCTCCTGCAGAACAGCTGGTAGTTTCGAACTGCTGACCTTGCAGTTCTCAGCCGTATTTGTAACCACTACACTACCAGAGCTCCTTAGATTTGCCTGTATAGCTTCGAGTAAAGACAAAGGAAAAGATTTAATGAAATACAGTAATAGAATGATTTTAGTATTACCTGTATCTGCATCTTTCTAAAGCATTTGTTTAGTAGCAAAATCTCTAAAATTTCCAAATTTTAGCTTTGTCAATCCCTAAATCTGTCTCTTTTTACAAACTAGGTAGAGGATCAGCTTGAAACTTTAAAATCTGAATCACAGAACAAAATAGAACTACTTCTTCAGCAACATCAAGATCGGTAGGTTTTTGAATGAGGTATCGAAAATTGTAAGAAAATGAAACTACAGGTCTACAGACTCGTTTGCCATTTAAAAATCTAGAAAGCTTTGAGACACGAACATTTTATTTCATAGATTTATGGTATTGGCAGAACCTGAGCTAGTGTAAGACTTAACATAATCTTTATGATTTAGTATGATGATTCATAAACTTGTTGCATTGCTAATATGTTTGATTTATAGGATGTTTTCCTAGATAACACTGTTGTTAGTTGCCTTCAAGTAGACTTGGACTCATAGCAACCCTATGCGCAGTCGAACGAAACAGTGGGCCTTACTGCACCAACCTCACAATTGTTGTTATGTTTGAACACAATTTTGCTGGTCCTTCCTGACAATATGTCCAAAATACAAGTTGCGAACTCTTGCCATCCTGTCTTCCAAGGAGCATTCTGTCTGTACTTCTTCCGAGACGGATTTGTTCTTCTGATAGTCATAGTGCTTTCAGTATTCTTCTCCAACACCACAATTTAAATGCATCAGTTCTTTTCCAGTCTTCCGTATTCACTGTTTAACTTTCACATTACCTGTGAAGCAGTCAATAATACCATGGCTTGGGTTAGGTTCGCCTTAGTCCTCAAGGTAACAGCTTTGCTCTTTTAAAACACTTTTAAAAGGTCTCTTGCCACAGATTTGCCTAATGCCGTATGTCATTTGATTCTTGACTGTTGCTTCCATGAGCATTGATTGTAGGTCCAAGCAAAAGGAAGTCTTTGAGAACTTCAGCCTTTTCTCTGTTTATCATGTTATTTATTGGTCCCATTGTGAGGATTATAATTTTCTTTATATTGAGGTGCAATCCATACTGAAGGCTGTAGTCTTTGATCTTCATCAGTAAGTATTTCAAGTCCTCTTCCCTTCTAGAAAGCAAGGTTGTGTCATCTGCATAGCACAGGTTGTTAATAAGTCTTCGTCCAATTCTGATGCCATGTTCTTCATATAATCCAGCTTCTTGATTATACAGATTTAATAAGTATGGTGAAAGCATAGAACTCAGGCACACACCTTTCTTGATCAGTATCCCCTTATTCTGTTTAAACAATTTTCTCTTGGTTTGTGTACAGTACCTCATGAGCACAGTTAGCGTTCTGGAATACCAATTCTTCACTACGCTATCATAGTTTCTTATTATCCACATAGTCAAATTCCTTTGCATAGTTGAAAAAGTACAAGTAGACATCTTTCTGGAGTCCTGGTGTGGTGCTGTAGGATAAGTACTAGACTGCTAACTATAAGGTTAGTGGTTCAAACCTATCAGCCACTCCTTGGAAACTCTATACAAGGTCACTGAGTTGGAACCAACTCGATGCAACAATAACAAAACATCTTTCTGGAGTCCTGGTGTGGCACTGTAGGATATACATTGGGCTGCTAACCACAAGGTCAGCAGTTCAAAGCCATTCCTCATTCTGTTGGGTCACCTTTCTTTGGAATGGGTAAAAATATGGATCTCTTCCAATCTATTGACCTGGTAGTTTGTCTTCCAAATTTCTTGGCATCGATGAGTGAGCGCCTCTAGCGTTATGTCAATTTGTTGAAACATTTCAGTCTGTATTCCTTCAATTCCTGGATCCTTCTTTTTCACTAATGATTTCAATGCATGTTGGACTTCTTCCTTCAATATCATCAATTCTTGGTCATATGTTACCTCTTGAAATGGCTGACACTGATCAGTTGTTTTCACTGTGTATTCCTTCCATCTTCTTTTGATGCTTCCCGCATACTTCAGCATTTTACCCAAAGAATGCTTCAGTAACACAAGGCAAGGCTTATATTTTTCTTTTCCTTCATTTCTTTTAGCTTGAGAGATGCTGAGTGTGTTCTTCCCTTTTGGTTTCCTATCTCCAGATCTTTGCACAGTTCATTACAGTATTTGATTTTCTGTCTTCTTGAGGTGCCCTTTGAAATCTTCTGTTCAGTTCTTTTACTTTCTCTTTTCTTCCAGTTGCTTTAGCTTCTCTCATTCAAGAGCAATGTTCAGAGT
>NW_006408687.1:5853396-5868207 GCF_000296735.1 Chrysochloris asiatica | reverse complement strand
AGCTGGTGAGCGTGAACTGCCGACCTTGCAGTTCAAATGGCTTTGCAGTCTGGCACATTAACCCATAGCACCACACCAGGATTCCAGCTTGAGCTTACATATGAGCAGTTAATGGCCTGTTCCACAGCCTGCCCCTGGCCTTGTTTTGGCTGATCATAGTGAGTTTCTCCATTGTCTCTTCCCATAGATGAAGTCCCTTTTATTCCTTTATATTCCACCTGGTGAGATCCAAATGTCACCTTTTATTTTATTGAAAAAAGGCATTTGCAATGCATAAGTATTTGGTATTGCAGAATTCTTTCATGGGCTCTCCAGCATCTTTCTATCACCAAGGCCATATTTTCAAACTACTGATTTTCTCTGTTTTCAACTTTGTTTCCTATTGCCAGTAATTATTAATGCATCTCGATTGCATGTTTGATCGATTTTAGACGGAAGAAGTTGGTGGAATTCTTCAATTTCATCATCTCTGGCTCCAGTGGCTGGTGTTTACATTTGAATAATAGTAGTATTAACTAGCTTTCTTTGTAGGTGTATGAATATTATCCTATCACAAATGGCACTGTACTTCAAGATAGATCCTAAAATGCCTTTTTGCCTATGAATGTGATACTATTCCTCTTCAGTTTATTGTTTCTGGCATAGTAAACCATATGGTTCTGCAATTCAAAATGGCAAATATCAGTCCATTTAATATAATATGGTACTTGCAATTTATTACCATTGTAAATCAAAAAAAATATGAATTCCAAAACGAACATGGCCTTTGGATAAAGGACTCTGTCTTAAATGCTTTTCTTAAAATGGTACCATATTCACAGCCAAAAAGTAAAATATGAAATTTGAAAATGTTTTGGAATAATTTATCATTGGTCAAATTTTCTGTATCAAATGACAGTCACTTTTTTTTTTTTTTTTAATAGGATTGAGCAGTTAATGAATGAACATGACATTGAAATAACAGGACTTACTGAGAAAGCTAGCAGTGCTCGAAGCCAAGCCAATAGTATCCAAAGTCAGCTGGAAATCATCCAGTATGTATCCTGTTGGTATGAACTAGATAGCCTTTTTTATTGTCAGTTTAGAAATATTTTAATTAATTTTCAAATCTAGCTTCTTTTAAAAATGGTTAATGATTTTACTTTCCATTAGAAAGTACAATTTTTCTAGGATTCAAATGTATAGATATTAACATATGAAGAATATTATCTTGAGAAGTGAAGAAAATAAAATACTCAAGGAAACAGTCGTCCAAATGACTAATGGATCACTCAAACCAGAGCCTCCTCCACTACCCTGAGATCAGAATAACAAGGTCATTCCTGGTTACCACTACCAACCACTCTACAGAAGGGATCTCTGTCCTGGGCAGATACAGAGAAAAAGATTATAGAACAAAATTCAAAATTATAAAAAGGATTAGGCTTACCATTGTGATAAGAGACTGGTGGAAATCCTGAGACTATAGCCCTTAGGCACCTTTTAAGCTTGGAACTGAACCCACCCTCTTGGACCAGCTTTCAGCCAAGCGGTAGGCCAATAATTTAAGTAATAACACCATGGAGAAATGTATTTCTCAGTGCAGTCAACCATATGAGATCAAAAAGGCAGCATTCATTTAAATGTGAGGTTCAGAAGGCTGGATGGGGCAGGAAAGAAGGACAAATGGAAACGGGTACCCCTGGGAGGCCAAAGTGGGGAAAATTCTGCTACATTGATGAGCTTGCAACCAATGTTACAGAATATAATTTGTGTTAAGTTGTTGAATGGAAAATTAATTTCCTTTGTAAACTTTTACCCAAACTCAGTAAAAAGTTAAAAATAAAATGAGTGTGTGGGAGAAGGTAGAACCCTCATTGAATAGTATTCATGTTGTCTAGATGGGTGTGATGAAAGGAGATGGGGATCAGATTCTTATGATTCAAAAGTGAGTAATTGTTACCATGACTAATTGCCAGTGTCACAAAGGCAGAAGTTTTGTTTTAAAAAAAAGGGGGCTGGGGGGGAGTAATTAATCTTACAGTCCAGGAACAGAGGACCCTAGGACCATCAAGGGAGAAGAGCATGAGCAGAATGTGGACCTTATCCAGAGAAGCAGCAACAGCAGAGATGGAGGCAGAGATGGGGACATGGAGAGAGGGAGCAGCTGAAGACTCTAGACTCATGGAAAGTGAAAGGCTGTGTGCTGGTGGTCAGGAGGCAGGCTTGCAGAATGTGCCCTTTGGTTGTTTAAATTATCATATACTTCTGAGCGTTTTTGTGTACCTCCAAAACAAACAGGGAATAGAAGCACATATTGTTGAATGATATGCATGGAGGGGGTTGTAATCATTGCAATGAAATGATGAGTGCAAAACTGATACTCTCCCATGTAAACTATCACTCAACTCACAATAAAAACTTTAAATAAAAAAAAAAGCTTAAAATGAATCCTTTTTTTAAAAGGAACATTATGTCAGAAGTCTTGTTGCAAGTATTTAGGTCTCTTGGGACTGACATTTCAAGTATTGTTCATATTTCAACTGTGATAAAGTGTACACAATGTCTATATATATGTACAGACACGCACGTTGGAAATAATGTGGCACCAGCCGTTCATCCCATAGTACTCTATACAGGTGAGTTCAAGAATTGGTTACAGTGGCCAAAAAGAACTCATAGATACCTCATTCACAGTCATGAGGTTTATCAGGGAAGTTAGCAGGTTACTGTTCAGGGTCAGAAATGTTCAGAGCACAGTGATGCCATTCCAGACATCTTCTACCTAGCCATGTCCACAGGCAGGCCTTTCTCTGGCCCTCACCCTCACAGCCTGGCCTCCACCTTACTCCAGCAATGTTACAAATCTCTTTCAGGGCTGCTGGACACACCACTCCACCATAAACCTCAGCCTGAAGGCATTCAGCTCTAGTTCCTTGGGTCAGCAAACCTAGCTCCCCAGTTAAGTGCCTGGAGGCACCCCACTCTGCAAACAAGACTTGAGCCACCCAGCTTTACTTGCTCCTTGGACTGGGAAGCCCTCCACTCTGGCTCTGCTGCTGCTGCTCCTCTGCCATTCTTCCAGTGTCACAGCTTTCTGTCCCAGAGTTGAGGTTCAATACTCAGGTTTCTCAGGGTCCAGAGGACATGCTCCAATCCTGGCTCTTCTTTGATAGCTTCTGAGGTGGCTCATTTAAATCCACATTTTTACCATTACAATTGTAAAAGTTACAAGTTTTTATAGTCAGAACTGAATCATCATTCTATTAGAATCTTCTCACACTATTTCTTACCCAGACCCCTTAAGAAAAAGTTGTTTGGTGGGAGTTACAAGGACTATGGGTAGAAGAGCCATATGAAGTAATCCACTATACTGCATGCATATATACACATGTACATAAATGTATATAAATAAAATGGATATATACATGCATATGAAGTTCTGCTATGGAACTGTGGATTAATGTGCTGGACTGCAAAGTTGGTTTGAACCACAAGGTGGACAGTTCAAGCTCACCAGCTGCTCCTTGGAAACCCTATACAGGGTCGCTATGAGTCAGAACCAACTCAGTGGCACTTAACATCAACAACAATACATGCATATAAATATTATTTGAGTTGATATCTTCAATCTTTTTACATGGATATTTTTAATAATAAATGAAAGAAAAGTGAAAATTATCTTTTTAAAAACTATTGTGAATTGAGTAAAGGTTTATAGAATAGATCATCAATCCCACATTCAACCAGATACATTTCGTGTCCTTTTAATGATTGCAGTCCACTTTATATACCTGTCTTCCCTTTGTCTCCCTCCCTCCCACCTCCAACCTACCCTGTAACCATCATAGAATGTTTAATTTAGCAAGAGAATCTAGTCTAAAGTTTTACAGCATGGTCTCATGCAATATTAGTCCTTTTGTAATTGACTAATTTCACTCTGGTTCATCCATGTTTTGCAGGTGCTTTGCAGATTCTTGAAAATTGCGTAATACTCCATTGTATATATGTACCGTTCTGTTGATGGGCATTTAGGGATCTTTTTGCTATTGTGAATAGCGCTGCAATGAACATGGGTGTGCATATTTCTAGTTCTATCACAACTCTTGTTTCTTGATGATATATACCAAGTAGAGGGATTGTTGGGTCTTATTGGATTTCTATTGCCAATGATTTAAGAAAGCGCCTTGCCATTTTTCACAGTAGTTGCACCGTTTTACAGTTCCACAAGCATGTAAGAGGGTCCCAGTCTCTCCACATCATAGTCAGTATTTGTTGTTTTCTAGTTTGGAGAACTTTGCTATTAATGCTGGGCTTATATGATATTTCACAGATTATTTTATTTGCGTCTCTCTAATGGCTAATGCCACCACTCATCTGTCAGTTTGTTGTACTATGGTGACTTGTGGGCTGCTGTGATGCTGGAAGCAGTCCCACCAGTATTTTAAATACCAGCAGGGTCACCCATGGTGGACAGGTTTCAGCTGAACTTCCAGATGAAGACAGACCAGGATAAGGAGAGGTCAACTACTTCCAAATATTTAGTCACTGACAACCTTATGAATAGCAGTGGAATGCTATCAGATATCACCAGAATATTTAAATATGATGAAGAGTACCAGAATATTTTCAGATACAGTCCCAGAAAATGAGCCACTCAGGTTGGAAGGCACTCAAAATACAACTGGGAAAGAGCTGCCTCCTCTACTAAAGTAGAGTTGACCGTGATGACTCAAATGGAGTAAAGCCTTCAGGACCTTCATAAGGCATAACTCAAAATGAAAAGAAACATATGTAAGCGTCTATTAATAATAGGAACATGGAATGTATAAAGTATGAATCCATGAAAATTGAAAATAGTCAAAAGTGAAATGGAATGCATAAAGATCAATATCCTAGGTATTAGTGACTTTGTTCTTGTTTTTTCATTGATGAGCTGTATAGTTCTAGGCTTTACATTTAGGTTTTTAATCCACACCGAGTTCATTTTTGCATATGGTGTGAGATATTGGTCTTGTTTCATTTTTCTGCAAATGGGTTTTCAATTTGTCAGCACCATTTGTTGAAGACACTGTCTCTTCTCCATATAATGCATTTTGGCCCTTTGCTGAGGATCAACTGACCTTAGTGGATGGATTTGCTTCTGGGTGCTCAATTCTGTTCCATTGATCTTTCATTGTACCAGTATCAGGCTGTTTTAACCACTGTGGCTGTGTAGTGGATTTTGAGGTCTGGAAAAGAGAGGCCTTGTCTTGGTTCTTCTTTTTAAATAACGCTTTGCTAATCTGGGGTTGCTTTCCTTTCTATAAAAAGTTAGTGATTAGTTTTTCCATCTCTGTAAAGAATGATGTTGGAATCTGGATTGGAATAACATTATATCTATACATTGCTTTGGGTAATGTAAACATTTTTATAATGTTAAGTCTTCCTAACCTCAAGTAGGATATTTCCCTATATTTCTGCAGGTCTTTTTTTGGTTTCTTGTAGTAGTGTTTTGCAGTTTTCTTTGCATAGGTCTTTTGTTTCTCTGGATAGATTTATTCCCAAGCATTTTATCTTTTGGGTGACTACTGTAAATGGTATTTTTAGCTTGATTTCCTTTTCACAGCTATCCTTATTAGTGTAAAGGAATCAAACTGATTTTTGTATGTTCATCTTGTACTTTGCTGAATCTATTGATGAGTTTCAATAATTTTCTTGAGGAGTCTTTGGGATTTTCAAAGTATAGGATCATATCATCTGCAAATAGTGAGAATTTTACTTCTTTTTTGCCAATTTTGATGCCTTTAATTTGTTGTTTTTGCCTTCTAATCTCTGGCTAAGACTTCTAGCACAATATTGAATGGAAGTGGTGATAAATGGCATCCTTGTCTGTTTCCTGTTCACAAGACCAATGACTTCAGTTTCTCTTTGTTGAGAGCAATGGTGGCTGTTGGTTTTGTATATATGCCCTAAATTATGTTGAGGAATTTTCCTTCTATTCATATTTTGTTGAGTTTTATCAGAAATGAGTGTTGGATTTTGTCACATTATCATGTTATTCCCTGCCCCCCTTTTATTTATGTGGTGGATTGTGTTGATTGTTTTTCTACTATTTAGCCATCCCCATATACCTTATATAAATGCCACTTGGTCATGATCTATACATATATATTTGATATATTGTTGGATTCTGTTTGCTAGGATTTTGTTGAAATTTTTTGCATCTGTGTTCCTGAGAGATACTGGTTTTGGTGTCAGAGTTATGCTTGCTTCATAAAATGAATTTGGGAATTTTCCATACTTTGTTATGAATAGTTTAAAGAGAATTAGTGTCAGCTCTTGTCTGAATGTTTGGTATAATTCACCAGTAAAGTCATCAGTTCCTGTAATTGTTTTAGTTGGGAGGTTGTTGTTGTTTTTTTAGTAACTTGATTAATTTCTTCTCTTTTGTTATAGGTCTGTTCAAGTTCTCTACTTCAGCCTGTGTCAGTTTTTGTAGGTCATGTGTTTCTAAATTTTGTCCATTTCTTTCTAGGTTTTCAAATTTGTTGGAGTACAATTCTTCCCAGTATTCTGTTATGACCCTTTTTATTTCTGTTGGTTCTGTCATAATGCCACCCATATCATTTCTGATTCATGTTAGTCATATCTTCCTCTTTTTTTGTTAGCATTTCCAATGGTTTCTCGATTTTATTAATCCTTTTCAAAGAACTAACTTCTTGTCTTGTTGATTCTTTCTGCTGTTTTTGTATTTTATTTATTTCTGCTCTAACCATTATTAGTTCTTTTCTTCTTAGTTTGCTGCTCTTTTTCTAATTCTTGGAAATGTGTGGATATGGTGTTGATTTTGGTTCTTTCCTCTTTTTGGATGTTTGCATTTATTGCTATAAATTGCCTCTGAATCCTGCTTTTACTGGGACCCAAAGGTTTTACGTTGTGTTTCCGTTCTCAGTTGAGTCAAGGAATTTTTAATTTTCATTTTTTGCGTGATCTTTAATTGATGGTTATATGTTGAAAACATTCTTAGGTTCTCACCAGCTGTCTCCTGTGGGTGTAGTTAGAGAATGCAATGTGTGCATTATTCTCTGTTCACCATTTGTGAACATCAGTTTAGGGTGGGCTGGACCACTGTCTGTCTTATCACTGATCAGCTGTTATAGTTGTGAGAGGGTGGAGCTGCAGAGAACATGACTGTATGGACATAGTTGCTGTCTGCTGTGGGTGGGAAAGCAGAGAAACCCCTCCTCACCCTCACTGCACACACACCAGGAAGTAAAATAGAATAAATAAGCAAGCAACTAACAATGAAAATAAAAAATAAAAAAAGAATTCATAAACAGGCAGGGATCAGGAAAGAAAAGAGGATAAATACTGAAAAGAGAGAAGAGGACAGGAAAATGGAGCTTCTCAATCACCGAGTGTCACCATGTGACTGTGTTCTTCCTGGACACCTTCTGTTACCAAAGCTGCTCACAAAGGTTCAAGATGGTTGTGTTATGTCTGGGCCGCTGTTTACTTGTGAGACTCCCTCTCTCGCCATCCCTGCTCAGCTTCTCCCAGCAAACACTCAATCCACTTTCTTTTGAAGTTCGCGGTTCCAGGATTTTCATCTGTCTGTCTTATTTGATTTCTCATATCTTTGTTGTAGTACGTCTGGCTAGTCCTCCATTTTACTAGAAGTCAAGAAAATTGAAAATAATCTGATGAACTCCCATATACCCGTCACCTAGTTTTAACAATTAACAAGATTTTTTTGAGCCTAAGATGTTGAAAAACGATTTTAGAAAATATAAATCTGTTGGTGTAATTGTTGTTAAGTGCTGTCTAGCCGGTTCTGACTGACCTTGTGTAGGGTTTCCAATGATCAGCTGGTGGATTCGAACTCCTAATCTTGTGGTGGTTAGCAGTTCAGTGCTTATCCTACAGCATTATGCCAGGATTCCTTTGGTCTGATAATGCCATGTAAAATAACTAGTGATAGTATCTACAAACTAGAATACCCTTAGATATCACACTTGTTCTTAGTTTGCTATTTCCTTTTATCCCCTCCCTAAACCCTTCTTAGAGAACAAGCAAGAAATCAAAATTCAATGTATATGCGTCAGCTCAGTGAACTGGAATCTACAGTTTCTCAGCTACGTTCTGAATTAAGAGAAGCCAAAAGGATGTATGAAGACAAGGTAAGTGTAAAGTTTGGTACTTCCAGAGACTATAATACACAGATTTAATTTATACATTTTAATATTTTATTTGCAAATAAGTAATCAAAGTAATACTTTCAAATGAAAAGCAGTTAATAAAATGGAGTGGTTGTGGTAGTTATGTGTTGTGGAGTCAGTTCCAACTCATAGTGACCCTGTTTAGGGTTTCCAAAGCTCTAAGTCTTTATGGGAGCAGAAAGCCTCATCTTTCTCCCTTGGAATGACTAGAAGATTTGAACTGCTGAACTTGTGGTTAGCAGTCCAACTTGTAACCCACTATGCTACAAGAGCTCCTTATAACTGGAATAGGAGAATGTATTTTGTTCAATTATCTATATTAAATTATAGAGAAACAATTTTGTTTATGGTGTTTATTCTTCAGAAAATATTTTTGTCTGCTTCATGTATGGTTCTAAAAAATATTCAAAAGTAGAATAATATTAATTTTGTTTACAAGGCTTGGCTTTAGCAAATACTTGAGTACCAATGGTTTCCCACTGCCCTCAATACTTGGGAGTCCTTCCTCCTCTTTTACTTGAACTCTTAATTACTAAATAATTGTTTGGCTAGAAATGGAATTAATTTTTAAAGTAACTTTTATAAACTGAATTAATTTAAAGGATACAGTGAATAAAAAGAATTAGGGGCATTAGTCTTCATCTCTCAGCATAAAAATCCTCTTAAAACCAAATTTAATTAATATTTGGGAATCTGTTGCTTCTGTTTCTCGCCCTTTCTATAGCTACAGAGAAGCTATTCGATACCATTAGTAACCATTTATCCAGAGCTTAGGTATCTGCTCAGTGCAATCATTTATAAAACAGCAGAGACCCTTGGGGCAGGGGAGAAAAACGCTACCATTCAGAGCAGCATGTGTTCTGTACTCCCTGTGAGTTGGGTGACCATACTGTCCTGTTTTATGAATACCATCTTTCAGTCTCTAAAGTATCCTAGTTTGGAAGACACAGTCTATATATTGTCATCCAACCTATACGAGCTAGTCCCTACATGGTATAATTGGTTAATTTGCTCCGTTGCTAATCAAAAGGTTAGATGTCCAAGTGCATTCAGAAGAAAAGCTTGGTGATCTACTTCTGCAAAAAAGGAGCCATGGGAAACCCTGTGGAGCACGGTTCTACTCTGACACATATAGGGTCACCATAAATTGCCACTGACATGACCACAACTGGTGCTGGTACCTAAGAGGACATTAGATAAATGCACGGAAACCATTTAGGTACCGTTCTCATCCCTACTGGGAATTCCTCACACTTAGTTCTGATTTGGAGCAGTGGGTTAAAAGCAATAAAGTACAATGAGGATGCCAGATTTTCTTTAGAAAATAGCCCAGATCTCCAAAATAACAGTGCAAGGCCAAACCTCCGTATAGCAAGAAGCAGTTGTATGAGGGACCTTCAGAAAGTTTGTGGGAAAATTCCATTAGCTTTTAATTCCATCTTTCCACAAACTTTTTGAAGTCCCCTCCGTGACAGCTAACAGTTCTTTCAGGTTTCCCTTCTCTGGGCAACCCTTTTAATCACCGTGTCACACCTGAGCTAGCCAGAGGAGGGGCCACTATTTCTCCTCTGCTCTCTATCCAAGTTTAGCAACAAAACCCCAACCTTAATTCCCTGTGGCACTGCTGAGACAGGTTGGAAAATTTAGATACATCTTTACTAAAATCTAAGCAATAAAGGGAGTCCCGGTGTGGTGCTGTAGGATAAGCATTAGACCACTAGGTCAGTTTGAATTACAAGGTCAGCAGTTCAAACTCACCACCCACTCCTTGGGAACCCTCTACAGAGTCACTATGAGCTGGAAACAACTCAACAGTACTTAACAACAGCAACAAGTAATAAAGAGTAACATGAAACTACATGAGGTGGCTTCAAAAAGCTTGTGAAAAATGGTAGTGAAAGATAATGGAAAATTTTCACAGCTTTTTGGAGCCCCCTATGTACTTTCAGTGATGAGATTTGGGTTCTTGTCCTGATAGAGCAGTGGTTAAAGTGCTTGAGTGCTAACCTGCAGGCCATGGTTTGAACCCATAGCCAATCAGTGAGAGAAGTGTGGCAGTCTGCTTTCATAAAGATTTATAACCTTGGAAACCCTATGGGACATTTCTACTCTCTTCTGTAGGGTCACTATGAGTTGGAATCAATTGTTTGTGACTAACAGTAACTCTTAAAACTTTTTTGAGAACCACCCACAAGGTTTTCCTGTACAGGGTTTCCAAGGAGTGGGCTGGTGGGTTTGAACCATGTACCTTGAGGTTAGCAGTCCAGTACTCACCCAACAGAGCCACAAGAGGACTCCATTGAAATCATTTAGAAAAGTTCAAATATCTATTGTTTATTGACAAACTAAACCCTTTGAAAAGCCACAAAGTACTTCATAAAGCTATACTCCCTATGTTTTCTTAAATTTTGATTGCTGTCATTTTTGTGTTTGGAAGAATTATTTCTTGTATTCATAGCTCATCACTCATTTATTATTTTGTATATGACAGTATTTTGTGTAGTACATTATCATGATGATAAAGTCTAAATTGGGACATGGTGGAAAATTTCAATACAGAAATATCCATCTAAAGAATATAAAAACAATTCTGATTTTTAAAAATTCATCTGTATGGCATTATAGAACCATAAACATTTAGATAAATGACTAAGGTTTTCTCTATAAATGTTTTGGAGTCAGATAGCTACAAACATGATAGAATCATTATCTTACTGTGCTCTAGTGTAAACAAGATCACCAACAATTTTGATAGTCTTAAATAGTAAATATTTAAATAGAAAGAAAAAGGAGTATCAGGTTTATCCTTAAATAATTGATATCTAGATTGCTTCGCTTTATAGTTTGACATACTGAACCTAATAGAGTTGGTACCTAGTTGCTGGTTAACCTGACTCTCTTAACAGAAATTCCCTATAGTTTAATGAGAATACACTGAGGGATGATTATCTTGCCATGTTGACATATAGTCGAACAAATCAAGTTAACAAAAAAAGTTTCATTCTGGGATCGTGAAAAACGTAGAACACAAATTGTGTCTGTAAATTAAATTCATCTACATAACTTGTTTTGTTTTCATAAATCTTTTATTTTCCTCTGCTTCGGTGCCAATTTTACCATATTACTGTCCAAACAACAATGAGGGAGAAAATACCAAAGAAAGTAATTGTTAAAAGCTGTGATTAAAAGTGGGGTTTGTGTGAAAATCAACCTATAAGGCAGTTTGTAGATATTACACATTTACATATTTGATCAGGAACAATATTGGTTCTGTTTCTTGTCTTTTTTTCCCCTCAAGTCAAAATCCTTCAGAGAAAAATGTACTTCTTGTTTTAAAAAATAGATGACAGGCCGGAAGACTTTTCCAACTAACATACTTATTTTAAAAGAAAACTTATTTAGCTGGGCAGTGTTTCTGTCAGATAAAGTCTTTTCACATTGGTGAAAATAGAACTGTGTTTCCAAGAAAATTTTAGATGTAGCTTTTGTTAACTTACCAAAGTGTTTTACTGTAATACTTTTTCTATTCTTCTCTTTCCATTTCAGGAGAACCTCCAGAATTCCCCTTTACGAATTTGGACCAGTAGAAGCTGTCACTATTGGCTCAGTAGATTTGGCTTTACTCTTAACTTTCGCTTTTTGACAACAAGATATCTCATGATCTTGATTCTAAGTTTATTTTTCCTATGTCGGAAACAGTTGGGAATAGTTTGTTATTTAAAAAAAAAAAAAGATTTAGTAGCACTGGCTGGAGCTATATGCTGTGCATAAAGATCTGTGCAAACCTCTTTGTACAGTTCTTTCAATGTGCCTCCGTGCTGACCTGCACAATCCTTTGTTATTCCATATCTGTGGTTTTTGAACACAGACAAAAACACACACAAAAAAGCCATACAATTTGATATGATTGGTCAGATTTCTAAAATCACTGCAAAATTAAACTGACCTCCCAGCACTCATTTTTCCAGTGCTCCAAACCAAAAAATAGATAAATAGATTGTGAAAGGGAAAACCAGTGCTGCTATTTAAAAAGAAAAGAAAAAGGAAGAAAATCCTTTACTGTATCTCAGATGGCAATATTTATTCTGAACATTTTGAAAGGCTTTTCTTTACAGTAGTTTTTACAGCTGTTTCTATCAGCTCAGCTGCTACTTCAATGGTTTTCCCTTTCACTCTCCATTTCTCTTTTTGATTGATTAAGTTTATAAATATTTTTACTCTACAAAGTGAAAGGTAAAAGCAGAGCTTTAGCAGTTGAGTCAGTACTGACAAATACAAAACAAATGTTCCTGCAGGGGTCTGGAGGAACTTCGGATGCTTAATAAGCTTAAACGGAAAGATGAGATTTGGATTTTTTCTTTCTTCTTCTTCTTCTTTTTTTTTAAATTGCCTCATAGATTTGATAATCAAATTTAATGTTGTGGTCATCTAGTAATTTTTAAAAAATAAAATTAGACATAAAATTGATTCTAGTGTAGCAGAGTAGATCTGCACTCCCTAGGGCTAGAGGTGGGGAACCTTTTTTCTGCCAAAATTTGTAACAGCATTTGCGGGCCATACAAAATTAACAACGTAAAAACTAGCTTGCTATATTTGGTCAAACATGTGATTAACTCACTCTTAATGTGATGGCTGGAACTGTGGATGCCTTGGCAGGGTCAGACCAAATGATTCTGTGGGCTCTGGCAGCGTAGTGGTTACGAATTGGGCTGAAAACCTTAGGGTTAGCAGTTCGAAACTACCAGCTGTGGGAGAAAGATGAGGCTTTCTGCTCCCGTAAAGATCTACAGCCTCGGAAACCCTGTACAGGGTCGCTATGGGTCGGAACTGATACGACGGCACTTAACAACAACAACAATATGGCCTGTGGGCTGTTCATTCCCCACCCCGACCCTAGGGTTTCTTCAGATAGATCACCAGACTCCTCCTGTGTGGTGCTACTGGGTGGATTCAGATCACCAGCCTTTCATTTGGGAAGTAGCCAAGTTCAAAGTGTTAGAGCCAACAAGGGACTTAAAAGCACATAACACAAATACTGTCCTCAGGGATAGAAATGATTTATGCCAGGCTAGGAGTAGAAAATATTTGCCTTAGTCATATGAGTAACTTTGCAAATTCAACATGTTTATTAAAATTTATAGTTCAAAATATGCTGTTTTATGATACTTGGTTTCCAAAGAGAAGTGGAAAATAACCTTAGCAGAGCTCTTCTTATAGATAGGCATTAGAATTTTTTTTTTCAAGTTTTTATCATGAGTTGAAAACATCAGCTTTACATTCATCCTATCAGATTTCGTTTCATTGCAATGATTACATTCCCCTCCATGCATCATCAAACAACCAAAGGGTACACCCCGCAAGCCTGCCCCCAGGCCTCCAGCACATAGCCCTTCTCCCTCCCTGAGTCCATAGTCCCCAGCCACTCCTATCTCCATGTTTCTGCTTCCATCTCTGGAGTCACTGCTTCTTTGGATAGGATTCCACACTCCACTCTTCTCCCTTGATGGTCCCAGGGTCCTCCACTCATGGACTGCAAAATCAACCATTCCCCTCCTTTGGTTACAAAACATCTACCTTTATATTTGCAAGTGTCACAGTCAGTCCTGATAGCAATTATTCACTATTGAACCATAAGAGTCTTATCCCCATCTCCTTTCACCAATCTCATCTAGACAGGTTGGAAATCACTCAGTGAAGATTCTACCTTCCCCCGCACCCTCTGAAACTAGGCTCCCTCTTGAAAGCTTGTAAGCCAGTCACTTCTTGCCTTTGTAGCCTCCCCCCGCCCCCCCATTTTGGGTAGCCAATGTCCAAGTTGCCCATCCCTGTCAACCCTGTGTATTGAGGGGGTGGCAGTGATTCTCACTGTAAAGATTTTTCCCTCTTTTGAGCTACTGCATCCATAGGTGTCGGTCAAGTTCCTCAAATTGTAGCGGGTTACTCTTTTTTTCCTCTTCTTTCTTCCTCTAGTAGAGTTCTGTTCATCCAGCCATTGAAGCCAGGTCAAGTAGGCACTATCTGCAAGTATGGGTGTTCTTGTGCATCTCCCCTCACTTCATATCAGCTGGACGCTTCACTCTCTGCTGTAGTCCTCTGTGGCCATGTCACTGTCCCTGGGCCCAGGAGTCCCCAGGTCTCTGAATTTAAAGGAACTTGAGAAATCATCTAGAATATTCTTTTCAAGTTATAGATGAAGAAAAATTAAACTCAAAAAGTCATATGACAGAACCTAACCAAGATCCAAGATTTTTTTATTCTTGGCCTAAAGATTTGTTGTTATTGTTAAGTTCTGTTGAGTTGGTTCTGACCCATAGCGACCCTGTATGGGCTTGAACCGCTGACCTTGTAGTTGCAAACCAACCTTGCAGTCCAGTGCATTAGACCACAGCACTACACTATGAGTCCTAATGATACTTTCTCTCTAAACTCATCTGTCTAACCATTCTTTGCCAGGAAAATTGATGACTATGTAGCAATAAAAGCCTTCTTCCCTCAAAGTACTCCTAAGGTGTTAATAAATATGTACTGACCTACCTTTCCTGATAAAAAACATTGCTGAGGAGATTGGATAAACTGATATTATTCATTTATTTTTCTTTGGAAGTTCTTTGTGCTACAGAGTTTGATTTAT
>NW_006408687.1:5852191-5853294 GCF_000296735.1 Chrysochloris asiatica | reverse complement strand
TTAGAATCTATAGGCACATTTTGAATCTGTAACCTAGTATATTTGTTGTTGTTAAGTGCTGTGGAGTTGTGCATGGCTTTAACTCCTCGTAGAAGCAGAAAGACTCATTTTTCTCCTGCAGAGCAGCTGGTGGGCTCAAACAACTGACCTTGTGTTTTGATCTAATTCTTGTAACTGCTTATATATATATATATCATCCTAGTGTGGAGTTCTGGTGCTGCAGGTTAATTAATGCACTGGACTACAAGGTCAGCGGTTCAAGCTCACCAGCTGCTCCTGGGAAACCCTATACAGGGTCGCTGAGTCAGAACTGACTCAATGGCACTTAATAGCATACATATTATACTTGATTGTACATGTATAACATACAACCAAATGCAAAGTCAATTTAAAATTACATCTAATGTAAATATTAAAATGCATATTCCGACCCTTGTAAGCTGTGATACTATTAAATAGATAAATGTAGTCTTCTTTAAAGTAATTTATGTATGTGTGTTGTTAAGTGCCATCAAGTTGGTACCAACTCATAGTGACTCTATGCACAGTAGAATGAAACACTACCCGGTCCTGCGCCAATCTCATAATCATTGCTACTCTTGAGCCCATTGCTGCTGCCACTGTGCCAATCCATATAGTTGGGAGTCTTCTTCTTTTTCGCTGATCCTCCACTTTACCTAGCATGATGTCCTTCTCCAGGGATTGGTCCCTCCTGATAATATGTCCACAGTATGAAAGACAACATCTCACCATCCTGGCTTCTAGGGAGCATTCTGACTGTACTTCTTATAACGCAGATTTGTTTGTTCTTCTGGAAGTCCATGGTTTTCAATATTCTCCTCCATTAGCATAACGCCAAAGCATCAATTCTTCTACCATCTTCCTTATACACTGTCCAACTTTCCCATGCATATGAGGTTATTGAAAATACCATGGTTTCAGCCAGACACACCTTAATCCTCAAACACATCTTTGCTCTAGAACACTTTAAAGAATTGTATTCAGCAGATTTGCCTAAAACAATACATCATTTGATTTCTTAACTATTGCTTCTGTGGGTACTGATGGTTGATCTGAGCAAAGTGAAGTCTTTGACAACTTCA
>NW_006408687.1:5846343-5850391 GCF_000296735.1 Chrysochloris asiatica | reverse complement strand
TGGTAGAATTCTTCAGTTTAATCATCACTGGCATTAGTGGTTTTTGTGTGTAAATTTGAATAATAGTTGTCTTAGCTGGTCTTTCTTGTAGGCGTGTGGGTATTATCCTATCACAGACAGCATTGTACTTAAAGATAAAACTTAAAATGTTCTTTTTGATGATGAATATGACTCAATTCCTCTTCAATTTGTCATATCTGACATAGTAAGTGATGTAACTGTTTGGTTCAAAATGGCTAATACCAGTCCATTTTAGCTCACCAATATCTAGGATATTGATGTTTACATATTCCATTTTATTTTTGACAGCTTCTAATTTACCTGGATTTATACTTCACATATTTCATTTTCTGATTATTAATGATGTTTACAGTTGTTTCTCCTCATTTTGAGTTGTGCTCCATCACCAAATGAAGGTCCTAAAAGCCTTAATTCATTTGTGTCATTATGGTCAACCCTACTTTTCGGAGGCACCTCTTCCCAAGTTGTATTTTGAGTGCTTTCTAACCTGAGAAGCTCATTTTTCTGGCACTATATCTGACAGTATTCTGGTACTTTTCATCACATTTGAATGTTCAATATTCTAGCACTGACACTGTTGCATTGCTATTCATAAGGTTTTCAGTGACTAAATTTTAGGAAATAGTCTGTCTCTCCTTCTTCCTAGTTTATCTGTCAGTCTCAAAATTCAGCTGAAACCTGTCCATGATGGGTGACCCTGCTGGTATTTAAAATACCAGTGGCATAGCAAAAATATTCAAGTCACCAAAATATGACAAACTTGTTTACAATAGAAAACAGCGATTTTTTTTTTTACTACTTTGACACTAAATCTGACAAAAAGGCACGATAAACTTAATTTTGTCCTACCCCAAGAATACCATTGTTTACCAAAGACTATTTATATTATAGGTCAACTGACATAGTCAGAGACTGTTTGATTTATGCTTTCTTTTTAGATAGAAGAGCTGGAGAAGCAGTTAGTCCTGGCCAACTCAGAGCTAACCGAAGCACGGACAGAACGTGATCAGATTAGCCAGGAATCGGGAAATTTGGACGATCAACTTCAAAAGCTATTGGTAGGATTATATTCTAAAATGTGAATGAGATCATTTCTAGGAAGTTTTTCACCAAAATACTTCTCAAAACCATTTCCATTTATAAAATTACAAATTACATTTGCACATACATACATGTGCACAGTAGACTATCCTAGACACTATACAAACTTTTCATTAAAAATATAATATTCTATATACTTTCCTCTGTATATGTTTTGGTTTAAGCAGAACAGTTATAGCTCAGAGGTTAAGTGGAGGCAATCTCCATACAGCCATGCTTTTTAAATTAGATAATGTGTTCTACTAGATTGAAGTATTATTTTAAATGTTCATTTTAAAGCCAAATAGCATTCAATACACATACAAATTTTGTATGTCGAAATTTAGGTGAAAATTTTTTAAAGGAAATAAAAAATAGGATTCTGATAATACTGAACCAGCCTTGGTCCTTTGTTGGAGGTACTTAACCAAAACTAAACCAAACCTGTTGACATTGAATTGGTTCCATGCCGGGGACCAGCCTCGACAAATTATTAGGAGACTCTTAAAGGAGGATGTGGAGTCAGCTGAATGATAAAAATTTAAAAAATACTCAAAGAGTCAATGGGTCATTTTTGAATCTCAGGCAGATGATGGCAATGGCGACTCTCTCTGATGACTCTCTTTATTTCAAAATTGTTGCTTCTTATATCCCATTTAGAATATACTATGATCTCATAACAGTCACGTACAAGCAGTTACAAATCAATCAAATATTATATTGTTACATCAATCGTACAAGAGGAACGCAAGGTCACCAAACATTCCTGTGTCTCTATACTCCTTAGTTACTCCTTAGTTACCGTGATAACGTCTGCCTTCTGTGAGCGACTCTGTTTCTCTCTAATCCTCCGTAAAATGTGTGTTAATATTAAACAAAGTTCAACAACTTAATTTCTAACTTTACCAACATCTATTACTTTCTATAGATTAATTAGTTACAGATTACAATCAAAAACATATTTTTTACTATAACTGGTCTTACATATAATTGATCAAACAATAAAAACAAGAACGTAAAAGTACCCTAAAGTTTCATAGTTAAGAACAAAGCAGTAATTCTCTCATGCTAACAATTTCTCAAAATTTCTAATCAAACTCCTGCCTCTGTTCCCAAGCTCTCACTGCCCTTGACTGTCTCCTAAGCTGCTTTCTAAAAGCCTTAATGTCCTTGACTAAAACCACATGGAATGTTTCTTACAATTTTAAGCTTGAATTGCTAAAACTTTAGCTAATGTGGTTATCTCTAATGTTAAAACTTATTGTTAATGTAAAAAACAATTTTTATAACTACATTAAGATTGAATATCGTGTGAAAGTTAATGTTAATGTGAAAGGCAACTATTATAACTTGAGGTTTGTTTAAAGTATCTAATGATTATGCAAGATTTTCTAAAACTTCTTATAAGGAAATCAGAAATAAACTATTTTTCCAAGGGAAACCTAGAAACTGCGGGTCCCCTGCATGAATCATCCCTTGTAGCTCTGCTAACCAAGGGGGGCATTCATTGTCGCTTTGCTAAACAATGAACTTTTCATGCATAAGGCTTCTCACTATTCTGCTCCTTGGCAGGATGGTGTCCACCAGTTCCAACTCATCATGACCATATAGGACAGAGTAGCACTGCCCTATAGAGTTCCCAAGGCTGTAATCTTTATAGAAGCACTCAACCACATCTTTTTCCCTTGGAGCAGCTGGTGGGTTCAAACCGCCAACCTTTTGGATACCAACTGAATGCTCACCATCATGCCACCAGGGCTCTCAGCCAGCCCTAAGCGCCTCTTTCTGCCAAGGGTCTTGGTCCTCACTCTCAGCCAGCCTTGAACTGGGAGGAGAGTGGGTGGTCCCACCAGGCTCTTGCTGGGGCCACTAGGACTTGGTGGGGTGCTGGGATTTGGAGGACTCAGAGCCCCTCCGCAGGAAGATGGTGGAGTTCTTCTAATGGTCATCCACATTTGAAGAAGTAGGAGCCCTCCCCCAGGTAAAAGAGCCTAATCGGGGTGCTGCCCCTCATGTCCACGAGCCCAGTGTCCACCAGGAACAGGCGCTCTTCTATGGACTGCACTTGCTGCTTCCCTGAGTCCCTGTTGCTGCTCTCAGCTTCAAGGACCTGAGCAGTTGGTGGGCGTAGATGGGGGGACCGTAGGAAGTTCATCTTTGTAAAACATATAGTAGGTCTGATTATGTTACTCTTCAACTTAAAAAATTACTTTCTGCACAACGTCAGACTCTCAGCCTTTCAAGATGGTCATGATCTGGTCTCAGTTTAGCTTTCCAATCCTTCCCCTCTACATTGCTAGATCAGCAGTTCAAGCTCACCAGTCGCTTCTTGGAAACCCTGTACAGGGTCGCAGTGGGTCGGAATCGACTCGACAGCACTTAACAACAACACATAAACCCAGTGTTCCAAGTGAACCATTCATATCCCGCTCCAGTCTTTGCTTCCTAATCTCTACATTGCCAAGCTGTATTCATGTTCAACACAAATGCCTTTTCCTGGAAGCATTCTGATTCTCCTTGTGAGGTTTACTCTGCTGTACCTCACCTCTGTCCTTTTAATGAAAACCCACTGACAGTTATTTGTGTCTGTGCGTTTCTCTTTGGGTGTTAAGTCCTTTGGAGTTAGTGTGTTTGTTCCTCCTACTTGGACTATAGAAGTTTTGTTTACTGTGAGCACCCATGTCATTTTTCAGGGACTGCTGCTCCAATCCCAGTACCAGAGATTGTTCCACCATTACTGGAACAGTACATCTAATTCCTGTTGCTATTCCTTTAAACAAACTCCCAGGCATTTCATTATTATAGGGGAACACTTGATGTGAAGCATAATGTCTTTGCTAGAAAACTCGACCTATTTTATTTGAGTTTAATACTTTGAGATTTATTTGTAATGCCTAAAGTTTAAAGTAAGCAACAGTGTTAGTATATTTTTCTAGGAATTACTTGT
>NW_006408687.1:5835833-5845950 GCF_000296735.1 Chrysochloris asiatica | reverse complement strand
TTTTTGTTATAAAACTTCTGTGTTTACAATTGTGAGAGTCGCAATTAGTCATAATAATAATCACTCATTAATGAATCATAAGAATCTTATCTCCATCACTTTTAACCAGACCCATCTAGACAAGATGAAAACTATTCAATAGGGACTCTTTCTTTCCCCACACACTATTAAACTAAGCTCCCCCTTGAAACCTTGTAAGCCAGTCACTTTGTACCTTTATGGCCCCCTCATTTTAGGTAGCCAATGTCTACATGCCCATCCCTATCCATATCACCTGGATGCTTCACTCTCATCTCTAGCCCTTTGTGGCTATATCCTTGTCCATAGGCTCAGGTGTCCCCAGGTCTCACCATATTTTGGACCAACCAGACCTTCTTCTCTCATCTTCAGGTCCATGGGAGACTACGGAATGTAGTTGAACTCAGCCCATTCCTTCCTTGTTGCCTTTCCCCCTCTTCCACTCACCAGAAGACCAACCTGAGTACCCGCAAGCTTACAGGCCTGCTCATGTGTTCCCATTGAGTTTCAGTCTTAGAGGAAGGTTTATCCTGAAGGAACTTGATTGCTTGCCTTGATGGCTTCCCAGTGAACAACTTTCTTATTCTTTTAGTAGCCAGCCATACTGCCATTTTTTTTTTTGGTGTGTTTTTCCTGTTGATCTTTCTTTGAAGATGTATTTTCTGTTGCTCTAGCTGTTCCAGGCTGGTCTGCTTGCCCTTTCTAGTGTAAGAATTACTTGTTATTGTTTACCTGACCCATGAAAAAAGAATCCAATTCCAAAATCAAAGATTTCTTAAGTCACCTCAAAACTTCAATGATGATTTCCATTGTGTAATACTAGGCGGGGGAATGAAAACCACTCCTTTCTTCTCTTAGGCTGATCTACATAAAAGAGAAAAGGAGCTGAGTCTGGAGAAGGAGCAAAATAAACGTCTGTGGGATCGGGACACTGGCAACAGCATCACCATTGACCACCTGCGCCGTGAGCTTGATGACAGGAACATGGAGGTGCAGCGCCTGGAAGCACTCCTCAAGGCCATGAAGACCGAGTGCCAGGGGCAGATGGAGCGGCAGGTAAGGCCAGATGTGGAAGGCTTTGCTAGTTCTCAGTGGTCTCTTGGGGGTTTTAAAACATGTGTGGGCCTATTTTATACCTGTAGATTCTGTGAGCAATCTACAAAACCTGTTGTACATTTTTATTAAACTAAAAATATTACACTTTTATCTCTCATTTATGCATTGTTGAATAACTGAACTTCCATCCGCTTGTCTTTTTATTCTTACCTAGAAATTGGTAACTGAACAATTGTTAATGTATTCTTCAGAAAGGCAGTCAGTATCAAACTATAGGGTGATCTGAGGTGCAGATGTATTGAAGGAGTTTCCAACAGATGTTTTTGTTTTCTCCCCAAAGAAACTTTTCCCTCTTTTTTTCCCAAAACTGATTGAGGCTTTTGTATACACAGGATAGGTGCACTCAACAATAGAGTTGTGAAGTGCCATTGAGTCGGTTCCAGCTCATAGCCACCCTTTTTGGGCTTTCTGAGGCTTTACATTTTTGTGGGACCAGAAAGCCTCATTTTTCTCCTGTGGGGCTGCTGGCAGGCTCCAACCAAGACTAGCAATAGGAAAATGTGGCATGCTCTACTAACAGCATTGTACCTTCAGTAGTAGAAAGACAAAGTTCTAATGCCAGTTACTGTCACAGAGACAGAAAACATCACAGAAAAGTCTAAGCTCTCCCAAATGTGAAATCAAACCAAAGGGACCAGTCTTGGCTGAGACTCAGACAAAGATACTTCCCTATTCTGTGACCTAACCTGGGCAGGAAGAAAGATGGAAAGAGCAACTGGAAGTTAGAATCTTACTGTTTTTCAAATGTAGATTAGAGAATGGGAAGGCATGTTGAATAAAAGCCCTTATTTAGTTTTTCTCTGCGGTATAATTAAGGGGCAGGATAAGGATAGTTATCCTCAACTCTACAAACTTCCCCCTGTTGCCAGTGTTACCTTACTGTACATCAGTTCAGAATATGTCCTCAAAAGAAACTTCTCAACTCATCATCCTAAAAAGCCATTGTCAAGTAGCTTAATTGTTAAGTCCTTTCAAACCACTGCCGTCAAGTCTATTCTTACTCATAGTGACCCTGTAGGACAGAGTAGAATTGTTCCGTAGGGTTTCTAGAAACAGAAAGCCTCATCATTCTCCCAAGGAGTGGCTGGTGGGTTTGAACTGCAGACCTTTGTGTTAGCAGTCCAGTGCTTAACCCAATGTGCCATGAGGGTTCCTTAAATCCTCTTCATCTTGGTCTAATGATCACTTGTCAGTTTTGGATCTGGAGTTCTGCAATGTGATAGTTAACCTAAAAGTGGACATTTTCCAATTCATGACTTAGTGTTTTTGAGTAATTTTTAAATATTTCTGAAGTTAATTTTTTAATATTTCTACATCTAGCCTCCCAAATCCATGAAAATCTCTTTTCTTTAACAATCAGATGGCAGCAATTCAGGGAAAGAATGAAAGTCTAGAAAAAGTGTCTTCCTTGACTGCTCAGCTTGAATCCACCAAAGAGATGCTTCGCAAAGTAGTAGAAGAGTTGACAGCCAAGAAAATGAACTTAGAGAGCTCAGAGAGGACAGTATCAGACCTGACAGCTTCCCTCCAGGAAAAAGAGAGAGCCATTGAGGCTACCAACGCTGAGATCACGAAGCTCCGCTCCAGGGTCGACTTGAAATTGCAGGAGCTGCAGCACCTGAAGAATGAAGGGGATCACCTCAGAAATGTACAGACAGAGTGTGAGGCCCTCAAGCTGCAGATGACAGAAAAGGACAAGGTGATCGAGATCTTGCGACAACAAATTGAAAATATGACGCAGTTGGTTGGCCAGCATGGACGAACCGCTGGTGCCATGCAAGTGGAGAAAGCTCAGCTTGAGAAAGAGATCAACGACAGGAGACTGGAACTACAGGAATTTAAGGTCTGTAGCATTTCTGGTGGTTTCGCTTCTGAAATATCTTTCTTCTGTAGCTATGACCTAATATACTAAAAAGGAGTTCTCGGAGCTTTTGGATCCTCTGAAATTGTTTAGAAGTATTTGTGTCTACAAGGGGGCTACAGAATCTTCATGGAAAAATCCCATTATCTTTCACTTCCATTTTCCACAAACTGAAGTCCCCATGTAAGTGCATATGTGTGTTTTTGTGAGAAAGGACTCATGCTTTTAGGTAATTCCCAAAGGAGTGCATGGCTCAAAAATATTTCAGAACCTACTAATAGAGAAGAGGAAAATGCAGAAAATCCAGCTTTTCTGTGTGACCTTTCTTGATCTCAGTTTGATGTCTTGTCTCTTTTTTTAAGAAAGCCCTAACTTAGATCTCCATCTCTCACCACTTAATATGGGGGTGGGTGGGGGGGACTTCAAAAACCCATGGAGAAATGGAATGGAAAGACAGTGGAGTTTTTCCTCAGATTTTTTGAAGCCCCCCTCATATCTGTAACACAGTGAACTCTTCTCTGGATATTGAAGGATGAAGCACAGGTTGAGATTACTATCTTTAGTGTTTGACAGACTGGAAAATGGGTAGCATCCTTAACAGAAGAGTCCGAAAAAAGTCAAGAGAGAAAGCGCTCTGCGAGGAGGGACTAGAGGTTGATTTGGTCAGAGTTTGCCAAAGAGCACACCCAACAGAGAATTTCCGGCAGTTCATTGCAATTGCAGAATTAAAGTTTGTGTATTAATATTCTCTTCTCTATTCAAAGATCCAACCAGTGCTCACCACACCGTAGTCTAAGCCACCACCTCTCTGACTTGTACTTGCAGTTAGCTGCCTTCGGCTGATCTTCCTGCTTCCATTCTTCCTCCTGCTTCCATTACTGTTAATTCTTTACATATTTAGAAATGCTGTGTCATGAAAACCTTATATTCTGCCACTCCCATGCTAAAAACTGTCCAATAGCCTCTTACCTCAGAATGAAATCTCAAGTTGTACATTACTTTCAAGTCACTTTGCTTTTGTCCCTGGCTCCCTCTCTGACTGTCTCTCCTCCTACTTCTCTTGAGCTCACCTAACTCCAGTCACACTGGGCGTCATGCTGTACCTCAGACACATTACCTAACTGAGAATTCTCCACCAGCTGTTTACATGCTTGCTCTTTAACTGCTCTTCTTGACCAACAGTGTCAGGATTTCAAAGAAAACCCCCACATTCAGTGATTCACTGGGACAACACTCATGATTCGGAATATATTGTACTCAGGGCGGTGATCGATTATAGCAAAAGGATACAGGGAAATCAGCAAAGGGTCTCCCCCACATGGGTGAAGTCCAGAGGAAATCGGGAACAAGCTTCCAAACTCTCTCAGTGGAGTCACAGTGAACTTGCATAATTCCCCCAGCAATGAGTTGTGACAATACATGAAGTGTTAGCCAATGAGGCCACCTTGTTAAGAGACTCGGTGTCCAGTGTTTCTGTGTGGGGTGTATCCAAATTCCAGATTCCTGGGAGGAAAGCAGATGTTCAGCATAAATCATATTTTTCATACAAATAGTGAGCCCTTCTGACTTTTGTCAGGGTAGCTGAAACCCTCCTGAAATCCAAGTTCCCAGACACCAACCAAGGACCAATCTTGCAGGCAGGCCTTTCTAGAGAAAGCGATGTCAGACCTGATATGTTCATTCTTTTCTGCTCACAGCTTATCTCAAGTAGCAGTCTCTGCCCTGCACATTCAGACTACTTACTCACTCTTCTTTGTGTTTTCCTTTTCACTCTCTACTGGACTTAGTAAATATTTGTTTGTTGTGTATCTGCTCTCGCTAGAATACAAGCCCTGTGGGGACAAGGGCATTATTTGTTTTGTTCACTGCTATACAGGGCAGCACTAGGGGAAGATGAGCCAACATGAAGGGCATCCTCACCCAGCTGCCTCACCGTGTCTCCTCTGGTTCTGGCCCAACTACTGTACCCACAGTGTGTAAAGTAGTTGTTGTTGTTGTTGTTGTTGTTAAGTGCCATCGAGTCGGTTCCAACCCATAGCGACCCTGTACAGGGTTTCCAAGGGTGTAAATCTTTACGGGAGTAGAAAGGCTCATCTTTCTCCCGCGGAGCAGCTGGTAGTTTCTAACTGCTGACCTTAAGGTTCGCAGCCCGATTCGTAACCACTATGCTACCAGAGCTCCTTATGTACCTGGCACAAAATAGGGGATCAATGGATTTTCCTTTGAATGAATGAAAATATAGAAAAGAAACAGTGAAAGACTGTGGCAGGTGTTATTGGGCATTGATACCTAACATTAAAAAAACAGGTAAAACATTTCTTGTTTTCCTCACTTATTATTGGTGCTTTAAAAAAGAATACAAATTCTCTAGATTCATGGAAAGAGAAGGATCTGGGAGCTGATGGTCAGAAGGCAGGCTTGCAGAATGTGTCCTTTGGTGGCGTAAATTATTATATATGCCTGAATGGTTTTTTTTTTTTTTTAAAAAAAAGAACTAAAATGAATAGAGAGAAATACTGCTAATTGATGGTACATGGAGGGGATTATAATAATTGTAATGAAACAAAGTTATGATTTATTGGATGTAAAACTGATGATCTGCCCTGTAAACTTTCACTCAATTCACAATAAAAACTTTAAAAAAAAAAGAATACAAATTTAGTAAGCTAGGAAAGAGTGAAGATTCTAACTATAAATAGGATGCTAGTAGACTGTCATTTATAATTATACATGTACAGATTATCTTGTTTTGTTTTGGGCTTTTTGTACTTACCCATATATTTAGATTTTAAAAGATAAAAAAGATGCGAAGATACGGGAGCTTGAGGCCAGAGTGAGCGACCTGGAGCTGGAGAAGGTAAAACTGGTGAATGCAGGTTCTGAGCGGCTCCGTGCAGTGAAGGACATCAAACAGGAGAGAGACCAGTTATTAAATGAGGTGAAAACTAGTCGGAATGAGTTAAACGGTCTTACAGGTATGTTGTATCCATTCAAATTCTGCTAAAAAACATAGGAGTTCTATCACTAAAATCTAATGTGGATGTTAGGGCTATTGCAAAAGAATGCTTTCTCCTCTCATATTACAAATACAGACGGCTATGCTGCCTCCACGGCATTATTCATGGTCTGAAATCCTGTCTTACATTAAGCAGCAGCTAATTAACTCTACTTAGCCCAGAGCCCATGAAATTCAATATGAGTTTCCAGGAGAAAGGAGAAGTAAAGGGAAACCTTTGATCCTTTCATTCCAATAACTTCATAGAAGTCTAATCATGAAGTAAGGAAGTAAAGAGAATTAAACAAATTTCTTGAAAGAAAAAAAAAATCCAAGCCTTTAAATTAAAAGCTCAATACTGTCAGTTCATGATCGGTATTGGTATTGGTATGATTGTTGTTAGATGCTGTCGAGTCATTTCCGACTCATAATGACCCTGCATAGGGTTTCCAAGATTGTAAATTATGGAGACAGAAAGTCTCATCTTTCTCCTGCAGAGCAGCTGGTAGATTTGAACTGCTGACCTTGTGGTTCGTAAGCCCATCTTGTAACCCGCTACGCTTCTCAGGGCTTCTCAGTATGGTTACATTAAGCACCATCGAATCAATTGTGACTCACAGTGACCTTGTATAGGGTTTCCAAGGAGTGGCTGGTGATTTAAACCATTGACTTTCTGATTCAAACCAACCATATAGTCCAGTGCTTATCCTAAAGCGCCACACCAGGACTCCTAGTATGGTTATTTTGTTGCTGTTGTTAAGTGACGTCAAGTCAGTTCCAATGCATACCAACCCTGTATAGGGTTTCCAAGGAGCAGCTGGTGGGTTTGAACTGCTGACCTTGTGGCTCACAGTCCAGTGCTGTTCCTACAGTACTACAGCAGGAGTTAGTCACTTAATGCACACACAGAGTCAGTGATTACTGAGATTCTATGTCAGAAACTGTGATGGGCCCTGGAAGCACAGACACATATAGAAACGAGTTAGAATGCAGTGGAAGTAAGGTGGGTGAGTATAGCAGAGACGCCGGGTACAGAAGTTGCACCTCTGTCTCCTGTGGAAGATGATGGCTGTGCTGGGTTTGAAAGATGATGGGAGATTGGTAGGTGGAAAATAAGTGAAAGAACAGTCCAGACAGAGAGTTATGGGCGAAAGCATGAAGTCATGAAATAACATGATGTAACCTCACAAGTTCGGTCTTTAGTATCTAAAAACTGAAGATCAGAAGAGTTGTGGGATGACATCAAGATCATCACACAGGAAGAAAGCAAAAGGCCATGGAGAAGATGATGAGAAAGAAAAGACCAAAATGGATGTCAGAAAAGACTCTGACTTGCTCTCCAGTGTAGAGATGCTAAAGCAAATGGAAGAAGTGAGGAGGTTCAAGAGCTGAACAGAAAATTTCAAAGGGCAGCTTGAGAGGACAAAGTCAAATATTATAATGAAATGTGTAAAGACATGGAGTTAGAAAACCAAAAGGGAAGAACATGCTCAGCATTTCTCTAGCTGAGGGAACTGAAGAAAAAATTAAAACCTTGACTTAGAGTATTGAAGGATCCTATGGGCAAAATACTGAATGATGAAGAAAGCATCAAAAGAAGATGGAAGGAATAACCAGAGTCACTGTATCAAAAAGAAATGACCACCGTTCAACCATTTCAAGAGTTAGCATATGATCAAGAGCCAATGATCCTGAAGAAAGAAGTCTAAGGTTCATTGAAGTGATTGGCAAAGAACAAGGCACTGAAAACAAATGGGATAAAAATGGAAATCTTTCAGCAAAGTGAGGCAGCACTTGAGGCATTCATTCATCTATGCCAAGAAATTTGGAATACAACAACCTGGCCAACTGACTGGAAGAGATCTATATTTGTGCCCATTCCAAAGAGAAGTGACTCAGTGGAATGCGGAAATCATCGGACAATATCTTTGATATTGCATGTGAGCCAAGTTTTACTAAAGGTAATAACAGAAATGACTGTAACCATACATTGACAGAGAATTTCCAGAGGTTCAAGCTGGATTCAGAAAAGGACATGGAACAAGGGATATCTCATATCAGATGGATCTTGACTGAAAGCAGAGAATACTAAAAAATGTTTACTTGTGCCTTATTGACTATGCAAAGATTCAAGCTGGTTTCAGAAAAGGACATGGAACAAGGGATATCTGATGTCAGATGGATCTTGGCTGAAAGCAGAGGATACCAGAAAGATGTTTACTTGTGCTTTATTGACTATGCAAAGATGTTTACTTGTGCATTATTGACTATGTGTGGATCATGACAAGCAATGGACAACATTGTAAAGTATGAGTATTCCGGAACATTTAATTGTGCTCATGAGGAACCTATACTTAGATCAAGAGGCAGTTGTTTAAACAGAACAAGGGAACACCAAATGGTTTAAAATTAGGAAATGTGTGTGCCATGGTTGTATTCTTTTACCCTACTTATTCCATCTGTATGCTGAACAAATAATCACAGAAGCTTAATTATATGAAGAAAAATGTGGCATCAGGATTGGAGGAAGATTCATTAACCTCTTCCAATATACACATGCCAAGAGAACTTAAAATACTTATTGATGAAGATCAGAGACCACTGCCTTCAGTATGGGTTGCACCTCAACATGAAGAAAACAAAAATCCTCACCATTTGGACCAGTATGTAACATCATGGTAAATGGAGAAAAGATTGAAGTTGTCAATGACTTCATTTTGCTTGGATCAACCATCAACACTCATGGAAGCAGCAGTCAAGAAATCAAATGACATAGTGCATTAGGCAAATTTGCTGCACAAGACCTCTTTAAAGTGTTGAAGAGCAAAGGTGTCAGTTTGAGGATTAAGGTACGCCTGACCCAAGCCATGGTATTTTCAGTAACCTCATATGCATGCGAAATCTGGACAAGTATAAGGAAGACCATAGAAGAATTGATGCTTTTGAGTTATGGTATTGGAGGAGAATATTGAAAGTGCCATGGGCTGCCAAAAGAACCAACAGATCTATGTTGGAAGAAGTGCAGCCAGAGTGCTCCTTGGAGGCCAGAATGGCCAAACTTCGTCTCTCATACTTCGGATGTATTGTCAGGAGGGACCAGTCACTGGAGAAGGATATCATGTTTGGTAAGGTGGAGGGTCAGAGAAAAAGAGGAAGACCCCCAACGAGATGGATTGGCACAGTGGCTGCATCAATGAGCTCAAATGTAATGATTGTGAGGTTGGCCCAGGATTAGGCAGTGTTTCATTCTGTTGTGCATAGAGTCGGTTTTAGTCGGTACTGACTTGATGGCACCTAACAACAACAAACTGCAGAAGTTATAGGTTGGAGCAAAAATACAAAGGAATGAGGGGTTAAAATTTTGAGGCCAACTAGATAAGCATGTAGAGCTAGCCATGGATATTAAATAGGAAATTGTTGGGATCAGAATTAGAGGACCGAGTTAACAGGTAAATTGGAGAAAGACAAGGCTGAAAGGACAGACATCAGCTTGTTGAGGATTTTGCAGTAGTCTTGGGGAAATATGATGAAGAATTGAACTGTGACAGTGAGAATGGGAGAGGAGGAAAGAATTAAGAATGTTTTAGGAGATTGAATTAGTAGGACTTGATTAGGGGCATTGAGTTTGGACTTCACATTTTTAGTCTGTATTATTGAGAGAAAAAAGAATGAGGCCAACGATGGGAGAGACAACTCACAAGACTCATCAGAGTCTGATGCAGTCAATGTGAGGCGGGCTTTCTGGACATCCACCTGGAAATGTCTGGGTAGATGAGGATGGATTTCAGCAAAGAGGTCTTGGCTGAGTTCCCATTCTTCATAAATCTATCTGTTATATGTAAAGGCATAAATATAGATAAAAAGATACATGAATAAATGTGGTGTGTGTTTTCTAGTACACTGAATGAGGAGTTTCACCAGGTATTTTGTTATATACTGGAAATAAAAATCAGAGAGTACAATGATTCATTTCAGGTTACTTACAGGGTCATGAAGATTCACTGCATATAGATAATAGTTAAATCTGTGGTTGTTGTTGTTGTTGTCAGGTGCCATCGAGTCGGAACCGACTCATAGCGACCCCATGCACAGCAGAACGAAACAATGTCCGATCCTGGGCCAACCTC
>NW_006408687.1:5832530-5833179 GCF_000296735.1 Chrysochloris asiatica | reverse complement strand
AAACCTGTTGTGAATCCTGGTCATCCAGGAAGAAGTTCTAAGTTTAAATAAATGTGACCCAATGACAATGGCTGGGTAAAAGTAATGATAGGTAAGATATAAAAGGGTAAAAATAATGGCTAGAGGAAGAGGATCCACACCCAAACTTACGAAAAAGAAAGATCAGCCAGGCCCCTAGAGGTGTGTGTGTACATCATATTTCTGTAACAGTTGAAGATGTAAGTAAATGAGAATTCTTCCAGCTATGAAATTCTGTGACCATTAATTACAAGACAATACATAGCAGTGGGGTAGAAAAAAGTAACCATCTATATTGATTATCACATTGTACAGAGGACTATGAAGTCTTAAAAAGGAATTTTCGAAACAAAAGTGAAGAAATGGAAACTACCACAAATAAGCTAAAAATGCAATTAAAATCTGCACAGTCTGAACTAGAACAAACAAGAAATACGTTAAAGTCCATGGAAGGATCGGATGGTCATGGTATGCTTTATGAGATTTTTTTCTCCCTTTTCCCTCTGTTTTTTATTTCATTGGGTTTAATTGTACTAAAACGCAAGCAGCACAAAGGCAAGAAGTGAATGGCTTACAAGCTTTCAAGAGAGATCCTAGATTCAGAGGGCATGGAGGAAGGTAGAATCTCCAC
>NW_006408687.1:5829306-5831919 GCF_000296735.1 Chrysochloris asiatica | reverse complement strand
ATTTTCTTTTAATTCCATTTTTCCATGAACTTTTTGAAGCTCCTTTATATTTTCTTCAAAGTGATGAACAAATAATATCAGATTTTGATGACTTTAAAAAAAACAACAGTGAACTGTGCCTATTTTAAGCCCTGTCACCGCTGACAATTTAAACATAAGAAGTATATATATGTATATATATATGTCTTGCAGTGAGAAATTAGGCCTTACATTGCCTCTGATAGCTTGCTTTTCAAGAATCATGCATTTTGTTTTTCTTTTCTACCTCTAAGCTGTAGCTGGATTTGAAGTGTATATTTATCTTGTAGTGAGGAATTAGACCTTTCATTTTCTCTGATAGTTTTTGTTTATCAAGAATGGTGTATTTTATTTTTCTTTTCTACCTCTAAGCTATAGCTGGATCTGAAGTATATATATATATATATCTTGTAGTGAGGAATTAGACCTTTCAATGTGTCTGATAGTTTTTGTTTATCAAGAATGGTGTATTTTATTTGTCTTTTCTACCTCTAAGCTGTAGCTGGATCTGACTCACATCAGTTTCATTTTCAAGCCTCTTTCCTCAGCTCACTATAAGAAACAACGTGAGATCTTCTGACTGAATTTTCAAGCAAGGTTGAGTTTCATGTGTCTTTTCAATGGCTTGCCATGTCTTAAGTATTCAGTGCCTACTGCATGTCTGGAACATTCTCAACCTATCACCACTTTTACAAAAAGAATAATGCGCTTATGCTGGCAATTTGACTACAGACACAGCCAGTGAGTTCTGTTTATAGGACAGTAACCATGGAGTCCTGGTATGGTATTGTGGGTTAATGTGCCAGACTGCAAAGCTGTTTGAACTGCAAAGTCAGCAGTTCCAGCTCACCAGCTGCTCCTCGGAAACCCTATACAGGATCGTTATGGGTCAGAATCGACTCGATGGCACTTAACAACAACAACAACCATGAGAATGTAAATTGATAGCATCGGAATCTTAAGATTATGAATAATAGATTTCTTGGGTGGTGTTTCAAATATGTGTTTCTGAAAAAGTCATTTTAATAAAAAATCTATATACATTATTTTTTTATATGACTTGCTACTTTAGTTAAGTGCCGTCAAGTGGGTTCTGATCCATAGTGACCCTGTATATAGTTTCCTAGGAGCAGCTGTTGAGTTTGAACTGTCAACCTTCTGGTTCAAACCAACCTTGCAGTCCAGGGCTTATCCTATAGCGCCACACCAGGAATTCAACTTATAATTCCTCCTCACTTATTGACTATCTCCCATCTCGTTATTCAACATTTTGCATTTACAACTTTGAAAACCTTCTCAGGTGGTATCTCCAATTGGGCAATTACCAAGTCCAGGGTGCCCTCCAAAGGCCACATGAGGGAAGGCTTTGTCCCATTTGTCTGCAATGTGTCAGTTTAGCCACAGAGGGTGTGGGTGATGGTGGGATGACACGAGATCTTAGACTGGTAAGGGAAGGCTAGAGAAGGGCCCAAAAGTGACAGGGAGATCATTGGGAAGATAAGGAAGTGAGGAGAGAGGGAAGAGGTCTGTGTGAACAGAGGATGAGCAGGGTCCACCTCCAAGCTGTGTGAGGCAGTAGGTGTAAGATTAAGTGGGATCCCTGCCCAGTGTGGGTGCCAGGAGATAACGGGTAATACCCAACCACTACCACCCTAAATTCTGTGGCCTTCATGGTAATGGAGAGGGCATGGTAGAGAAGAAGAGCCAACCATGTTACCTGTATCCCAAGATGTAACAGGAGTGCTCACTGGGCAGTGAGCAACAAGGTTAGGGTGTGGGGAGTGTAACACCAGCTTTAAAGATGGGCTGCAGCCCCCCCGACTCTTACATAATGCTGATTTCTTGTAACAAGCTAGTCTTTGGGCTTAACCACGTCAATGATTGAGGAGTGGGTATGTATATATTTCTCACGTACATGAATTGGGTTAGTATTATTACCATTGGAAATATAGCAATCTACCTTGATCAATGAAAGGAATCCCAGTAGCAAAGAAAACAAGAAACACCATTATTGATGTGACCTTTCCCTTGAAACTGCTCAAGTGTCACAGAGAACCTTGCTTGTTATCTTCTCGTTAAGTTTAAACATCAAACTACAGGGAACCAAAGCCCACTGCTGATGAGTCAATTCCATCTTACAGAAATCTTAAAAACTAAGGCAGTTTGTTTCCTTTTTTCTTTCTCCCCCAGCTATGAAAGTGGCAATGGGGATGCAAAAGCAAATTACAGCCAAAAGAGGGCAGATAGATGCCCTGCAGAGCAAGATACAGTTTTTAGAAGAGGCGATGACAAATGCAAATAAGGTGGGTTCCTCTCTTCATTACAAGATCAATCGCAATACTAAAAACCAGAATGCCTTTTAGCAGAAAAAAGAAAAACTTATTTGTGACTCGGAGGGTGAGGGGAAAGTTCCTAAAGGAATGTTTGAGCAGGATCTTGAGAAATAGTATTGTATGTTCAGTAAATGGGTAGAAGGACACTCCTGGTCAAACATATAAATCACATTACTTTGTTTAAACAAAATAATGTGATTTACATGTTCCTAAATATCACTGCAGAGTCCTGGTGTGGTGCTGTGGGTTAATGCGCCAGGAC
>NW_006408687.1:5820619-5828256 GCF_000296735.1 Chrysochloris asiatica | reverse complement strand
CAAAAGAAATGGTCAGTGTTCAGCCATTTCAAGAGGTAGCTGGACTGAAGTCATTAGCAAAAAGCAAGGATCTGGGAATTTGACAGAATACAAATGGAAACTTTTCAACAAACTGATGTAACACTGGAGGTACTCATCTATGCCAAGAAATTTGGAAGACAGCTACCTGGCCAACTGATTGGAAGAGATCCATATTTGTGCCTATTCCTTAGAGAGGTGACCCAATGGAATATGGAAGTCATCGAACAATATCATCAATATAACATGCAAGTAAAATTTTGCTGAAGATAATTCAAAAACTATTGCAACAGTACATGGACAAGTAACATCAATGTTCAGGCCAGATTCAGAAGAGAACGTGGAAAAAGGGATACATTGCTGATCGCAGATGGATCTTGGCTTAAAGTGGAGAATACCAAAAAAGATGTTTATTTATGCTTTATTGACTTCACAAAGGCTTTTGACTCTGTGGATCATGACAAGCTATGGATAACATTGCAAAGAATGTGTATTAGAAAATAAGAAACTGGTACCTAGGCCAAGAGGCAGATATTTTAACATGAACAAGTGGATACTGAGTGTTTTAAAATCAGGAAAGGCATGTGCCAGGGTTTTATCCTTTGACCATATGTATTCAATCTGTATACTGATCAAATAATCTGATATAATATGAAGAAGAACGTAGCATCAGAATGGGACAAAGACTCGTTAATAACCTGCAATATGCAGATGATACAACCTTGCTTGTTGAAAGCCAAGAGGACTTAAAATACTTACTGATGAAGATCAAAGGCCACAGCTTTCAGTATGGATTATACCTCAATGTAAAGAAAATAACAATCCTCACAACTGGATCAATAAATAACATCATGATAAATGGAGAAAACATTGAAGTTGTCCAAGATTTAATTTTGCTTGGATCCACTATCAACACTCACGGAAGCAACAATCAAAAAATTAAACAATGTATTCCATTAGACAGATCTGCTACACAAGGCCTTTTGTGTTTAAGAGCAAAGATAACAGTTTGAGGATGAAGATGGGCCTGACCCAAGCCATGGTATTTTCATAGCCTCGTATGTATGTCCAAGTTGGACAATGAATAAGGAAGACTTAGAAGAATTGATGTATTTGAGTTACGGTGTTGGAGAAGAATATTAAAAGTACCATGGACTGCCAAAAGAACAATCAAATCTGTGTGAGGAGAAGTACAGCCAGAATACTCCGTAGAAGCCAGGACAGTGAGACTGTCTCCTATACTTTGGACAGGTTGTTAGGAGTGACCAGTCCCTGGAGAAGGACATCGTGCTTGGAAAAGTGGAGGGTCAGAGAAAAAGATGAAGACTTCCAAGGAGATGGATTGGCACAGTGGCAGCAGCAATGGCCTCTTTGAACATGAAGAGAGCCTATTATCATCAAAGGAAAGGGTGTTTCCTCCTCCAACAAAGGAAGAAGACTATAGTATTAAACCCTCTTTCTTTCTGAGACCAATTTGATCGGAAAAGGTAAAGTAATTTGTGTCTAAAATTAGAATGGCAATAAGAATACACAAAAAAACTTACGCACACTTCTGAAACAGCTACTTGCTGCCTCAGTTTACTTCATATAAAGTAAGCCATATCCACCCATATCTGGTGTTACAGAAAATTCTCCTTCTACCACTTCATAATAATTTACAACTGCAGCCCTTCTGAGACATGCCTCCACACCAAAAAATTAACATGTTTTTCAATATAAAGTGCCATACTTATATGTATTTGTTATTGTTGCTGTTGTTAAGTGCTGTCGAGTCGGTTTCTACTCACGGGAACCCTGTGTAAGGTTTCCAAGGAGTGACTGGTGAGTTTGAACTGCCAACCTTGAGGTTCAAACTGACCTCGCGGTGGAGTGCTGATCCTACGGCGCCACACCAGGACTCCACTTGTATATGTAATATGTGTATGTCTGTATTTCTTAACCATTTCACATTTGTAAAACTGTGCTATTAAAGCTGTAAATCTTCATGGAAGCAGACTGCCACATCTTTCTTCTGTGAAGCTGCTAGTGATTTTTGAACTGGTGACCTTTTAGTTAGCAACTGAGCACTGAAGCACTGCACAACCATGGCTACTGGTATGTGATTGTTGTTGTTATTAAGTCTACTGAGTCGGTTCCAACCCATAGCGACCCTGTATAGGGTTTCTGAAGAGCAACTGATGAGCTTGAACCATTGACTTTGCTGTCCAGCACATTAACCCACAGTGCCACACCAGGACTCCTCAGTCCCATTTCACAATAACACTCTCTCTATTTTATGACAACCTAGTTATTGCATGTTTCATGGATTTCATCAAATATTTATTAAGCCTTGTTGTTGTTGTTGTTGTTGTTGTCATGGGCCATCGAGTCAGTTCCAACTCACAGTGACCTTATATAGAGTTTCAGAGGAGTTGCTGGTGAGTTTGGACTGCCAACCTGTGGTCCAAGCCAAACTTGCAGTCCAGTGTCTTATCCTATAGTGCCACACCAGGACTCCTTATTAAGTCTTTTGTTGTTGCTATGTGCCATCGAGTCGGTTCCGACCCATAGCGACCCTGTATAGGGTTTCCGAGGGTGTAAATCTTTACGGGAGTAGAAAGCCTCATCTTTCTCCCGCGGAGCAGCTGGTAGTTTCGAACCGCTGACCTTAAGGTTCGCAGCCCGATTCGTAACCACTACGGTCTAGAAAGAAGTAATAATACTAGCAGTGAGGAAAAGAGAATGTACATGATTAAAGTTGTGACAGTTCTCTAACTCAGGTGGTGGTGGTGGTGGTGGTAGTGCTGTGGAGTTGGTTCTGACTCATAGGGATCCTGCTTAGGGTTTCCGAGGCTGTAAAACTTTACGGGAGCAGAAAGCTTTCTCTTTCTCCCGTGGAACAGTTGGTAGTTTGAACTGCTGACCTTGAGATAGCAGCCCAACTTGTAACCACTACCCTACCAGAGCTAACTCTGAAGCAATTAAGTGGCATATGGATTAACAATGTGTTAGTTCAGCGCTCTTTAAACAAAACTGTTAATATCTCCACCTCTAAGCATCTACATCAACAGATTATTTCTGATACTTTCCCCTCTTGAACAAAGGAGAAGCATTTCCTAAAAGAAGAGAAGAATAAACTAAGCCAGGAGTTGAACACTGTTGCAACAGAAAAAACCAAAATGGCTGGGGAACTGGATGTTCTGCGATCTCAGGAACGTCGTTTGAAAGAAAAGGTTGCTAATATGGAAGTTGCCCTTGATAAGGTAGCTAGTCACTAAATATGCAGTTATCAACTAAATATTGTTAACTAAATAGAATTATTTTCTGAATTGTAAGTCTTATGCCTGTATGAACTGAGTCTGTTAATTTGTATTATATTTTAATCACCCAGCACAAAGAAAATACATCTTGTATTTCTGAATCTTAAAAGCAGAGTCATAATGTGTTATATTTTGAAAACTATCTTTTTCAGCCTAATAAGGTGTAGTTGTATTCATTTCCTAGGGCTGCCTTAACAAATGACCACAAACTGTTGTTTTTGTTGTTGTGAAGTGCTATGGAATCAGTTCCAACTTATAGCAACCCTGTAAAGGTTTTCCGACGAGTGGCTGGTAGGTTTGAAGTGTCAGCCTTGCGGTTAGTGTTCCAGTCCTTATCCTGCATTACCATATTTGGATCACAAACTAGATGGCTTTAAAACAACAGAAATTTATTCTCTCACAGAAGTCTGAAATCAGCGTGTTGGCAGGATGGATTTCTCCCTGAGGTTCTGAGTGAGAATCTGTTCTGTGCCTTTATCCAGGTTCTGGTGGCTGCCAGCAAGCTTTGCCATTCCTTGGCTTGTAGACACATCACTCTGATCTCTGTCTTCATCTTTATTTTCTCCCCTTCTGTCTCTTATAAAGGCACAGTAATCCAGCATGATCTAATCTCCAGTTCTTTGAAGTAATTATATCTGCAAAACTACTTTTTTTTCCAAATAAGGTCAGATTTACAAGTATCGGGGGTCAGAGTTTAGGCATATCTTTTGGAGGCCACAATTCACCCCACTCCATATGGTCACAGAAACTGGTATGTTAGCTGTTCCTGATGCCCTTAGTGGCCTGGATAAATATGCCTCCCTGAGTAACTAATGAGTAACCAATGAATGACCTGGGAACTAGGTGGAATATAGTCTATTCATGTTACTAAAATGATCAAATATCGGTAATGTTTAGCACTTGGGGAGTTTAGACAGTGCAGGTAGAGAAGACAGCTTCAGGAATGAGATGGCACATTGACACTGTAGTTATCATTGCCATTTCTTTTAGAGGAATAAATCTCTCTTCCTTTTATTTAAAAACTCTGGAAGCCTCAAAACCTACCAGAACCATTCCTGTGGTTCCTAAAGCAGCAGAGCCGTCCGTCCTGGTGAGATTAAACAGTCCGTGGTCTCACCTATGCCAGGTTGCTTCTTCAAAACACGATACAGTGATGAACTTAATGAGCTTCAGTAGTGGTTATTTTTGTCAAATCTGTTATATTTTGCTATAACATTTCTTTATATATGTTTGCTCATCTCATTCATCATTCATTCATTCTTTTGAGTGCCCTCCACAACACTGAATGCTGGGTACATGCTAAGGAGCCCTTGTGGCATAGTGCACTGAGCTGCTAGCTAAAAGGTTAACAATTTGAGTCCACCAGGCACTCCGCAGGAGAAAGATGAGACTTTCTGCTCCCATAAAGATTTACAGCCTTGGGAACCCTTCACAGAGTTGCTAAGAGTCGGAACCGACTTGGGTGGCACACAGCCAGCCAGGTCTATGCTAGAGATACAGAGGATAAAAACATGGCCACCATTTGCTCTCAGTTTCCTGAATAAAACTAATAGATCATTGTGGAATGGGAGAAGTTTCCTTGAAGAGACAGCAGCTCTGCCTTTATAAGTGAGCAAAATGAAAGTGCATAAAGATTCAACGGTAAACCACATGTGGTTGCTTGATTGTAGGCATCTTTGCAGTTTGCAGAGTGTCAGGATATAATACAGCGCCAGGAACAAGAATCTGTACGCCTAAAACTTCAACACACTCTGGATGTGAAAGTGAGTTTTCTGTGTTTTTATCTTAAATAGTGATTTAAGCAAAAATAATATCTTTCTTTGATATGCTCTTACATTTTCTTATGGACCTTAAATGCATTCAAGTGTCAAATCTACTTTCAATACTGTCTGCTACTGTTGTTTTTGTTGTTGCTAAATGCCATCAAATTACTTTCTACTTCTAGTGACCCTGTATAAGGTTTCCGAAGAGTAGCTGGTGGGTTTGAACTGCCAACCTTTTGGTTCACAGTCCAGTGCTGATCCTACAGTGCCACACCAGGACTGTTTGATACTAGCAATTTTAAAATTTGTGACAACATTGTTACACCTACCTGTTTTCCATATTGAAGCACATTATTGCTTTATCTGGTGTTTATAAGAGAGTGAAACATAAAAATCCCTGCCTTGGTAATATCTAAGAGTATTCTACACAAAGGGGTCAAACAAATGCAAAGGTCCAAAACAAGAGTGTGTTTGACTTGTTTGAGGAATAGCTAAAGTCGTGTAAATCTGCATGACAGACAAAAACATGTGCTTTAAAAAAAAAAAAATCTGTTCTTTTAAACAATAGCTGTGCAACTCAGTGCCTTGTGAAATGGGCAACATTGAACTCTCTAGTATTTTTCTAATATTAAAATAAACCATCAAAAAGTTCAACACTAGGGCATATGCATAAGAACACCCACACTTGCAGATTATACCCACTTGACCTGGCTTCAATTACTGGATGATCAGAGCTCAACTAGAAGAAGAAAGAAGAGGGGGAAGAAAGAGTAATCTGATCCAATTTGATGAACTTGACCTACCTACACCTATGGATGCCGTAGCTCAAAAGAGGGAACAAATCTTTACAACAAGGATCATTCCCACCCACCCCCACCTCCATACACAGAGTAGATAGAGATGGGCAACTTGGACATTGGCTACCCAAAATGTGGGGCTACAAAGGCAAGAAGTGACTGGCTTACAAGCTTTCAAAAGAGAGCCTAGATCCAGAGAGCACAGAGGAAGGTAGAATCTCCACTGAGCAGTATCCAATCTGTCTGGGTGGGGCTAATGAAAGGAGATGGGGATAGGTCCCTTGTGGTACAATGGTGACTAATTGTTATCAGGACTGACTGTGAGGGTTAGAAATGTAAAGGTAGACATTTTGTAGCAAATGGAGAGGAGTGGAGGTCCCTGGAACCATCAAGGGAGAAGAGTGGAGTGCAGGACCCTATCCAGAAAAGCAGTGATGCCCGAGATGGAAGCAGAGATGATGAAGTGGAGAGATGGAACAGCTGGGGACTCTAGACCCAGAGGGGGAGAGAGGCTGTGTGCTGGCGACCAGGGGGCAGGCTTCCAGGTTATGCCCTTTGGTTGGTTGAGGATGCATGGAAGGGATTGTAACCATGACAATGAAAATATATAGGATAGGATGAATGTAAAGCTAATGTTCTCCTATGTAAACTATCACATAATTCACAATAAATATTTTTTAAAAAAAGTTTAACACTATGCAATTGTTTTTTAAAATTAGAATTTATTAAATTGAAAGAATATTCTACACCACTAAAATAATTGCCCACCACTCATCTGTCAGTTGGTCATATGTTGGTGGCTTGCATGTTGCTATGATTCTGGAAGCTACACACCAGTATTGTGGCTAAATACCAGCTACCAGCAGGGTCACACTTGGTGAACAAGTTTCAACTGAGATTACAGACAAAAACCCACTAGGAAGAAGAAGAGATGGATTACTTCCGAATAATTTGTCACTGGAAACCTTGTGAATAGCAGTGAAACACTGTCAGATAGCACCAAAATATTGCACATTGAAGCATGAGAAAGAGCATCAGAATACTGTCAGACATAGTGTTGAAGATGAGTGTCTTAGGTTGGAAGGCACTCAAAATACGATTGGGTAAGAGCTGCCTTTTCAAAGTAGAGTTCACTGTGAAGATGCAGTTCGGGACCTTAATTTGCTGATGGAAACAAAATGAAGAGAAGCAATTGTAAATAGCCATTAATAATTATAACATGGAATATAATAAAATATGAATCTAGGAAAATTAGAAATTGTCAAAAATGAAATGGAACATATAAATATCTATATCTTAGGCATTATTGAATTGAAATGGACTGGTATTGGCCATCTTGAATCTGACAGTCACATGGTTTACTATGACAGGAATGACAAATTGAAGAGGAATGGTGTCACATTCATCATCAAAACGAACAGTTCAAGTTTCATCTTGAAGTACAATCTGTCTGTGATAGGGTAATAAACATAACACCTAAAAGGAAGACCAGTTAATACCACTATTATTCAAATTTACTCACCAGCCACTAAAGCCAATGATGATGAACTAAAGCCAATGATGATGAACTTAAATTCTTCATTCTGAAATTGATCAAACATGCAATCAAGATATACTGATAATTACTAGCAATTAGAATGCAAAGCTTGGAAACAAAGAGGAAGGAGCGGTCATCAAAAAATATGACCTTGGTGATAGAAATGATGCTGGAGGTAGAATAATAGAATTTTGCAAGACTTTCCTTGCAATACCTTTTTTTT
>NW_006408687.1:5818208-5818762 GCF_000296735.1 Chrysochloris asiatica | reverse complement strand
TTTCACCAGACCCATCTAGACAAGATGAAAACTATTCAGTGGGGCCTCTTTCTTCACCTCCACACTCTTAAACTAAACTCCCTCTTGAAACCTTGTAAGCCAGGTACTTCATGCCTTTATTGCCCCCTCATATTAGGTAGCCAGTGTCTAAGTTGCCCGTCCCTACCTACCCTGTGTACAGAGGGGATAGCATTCATACTTGATGTGAAGACTCCTTACCTCTCTGTTGATATTTAGAGTTACTACTTCCATGAGGTCAGGTTCAAAAAATTGTAGCAATTTACCCTTGTTTCCTTTATCAAAAAAAATATATTTTTTTTTGTTTGTTTGTTTGTTTGTAATCTTCTTCTAGTCAAGTTCTGATTATTAAACCATCGAGGCTAGGTCAAATGGGTACTGTCTGCAAGTTTAGGTGTTCTTGTACATATCCCCTCACTTCATATCACCTGGAAGATTCACTCTCACCTCTAGCCTTCTGTGGCTATGTCCTTGTCCATAATCTCAAGTTTCCCCAGGTCTCACCACACTTTGGACCAACCAGCCCTTCCTCATCT
>NW_006408687.1:5801507-5808183 GCF_000296735.1 Chrysochloris asiatica | reverse complement strand
TCACTATGGGTCAGTACCAACTCGATGGCACTTAACAACAACAGCAACAACAGTGGGCAAAATATTGAATGATGCAGAAAGCATCAAAAGAAAGATGGAAGGAATACACAGAGTCACTGTATAAAAAAAAAAGGTCAATGCTCAATTCAAGAGGTAGCATATGATCAAGAGCCAATGATACTGAAGGAAAAAGTCCAAGTTGTATTGCAGGCTTTGGCAAAGAGTAAGTCTCCTGGAATTGAGAAAATACAAATTGAAATCTTTCAAAAAACTGATGAAGTGATTCATCTATGCCAAGATATTTGGAAGACAGCTACCTGGCCAGCTAACTGGAAGAGATCCCTTTCCAAAGAGAGGTGACCCAACCGAATGCAGAGTTCAGCAGAAAATATCATTAACATTGCATGCAAGTAAAATTTTGCTACAGATAATTTAAAAACTTCTGCAACTATACATTGACAGAGAACTGCCAGAGGTTCTGAGAAGGAGATGGAACAAGGGAATACCATTGCTGACGTAAGATGGATCTTGGCTGAAAGTAGAGAATACCAGAAAGATGTTTACCTGTACTTTATTGACTACGCAAAGGCTTTCAATTGTATATCTCATGACAAGTTATGAATAACATTATAGAGAGTGAGTATTCCAGAATACTTAATTGTGCTCATGGGAACCTGTACATAGACCAAGAAAGAGGCAGTTATTCAAACAGAACTAGGGAACACTGAATGGTTTAAAATTAGGAAATATGTGCACTAGGGTTGTATTTTTTTATTATATTTAATCAGTCTGTATGCTGAGCACATACTCCGAGAAGCTGGATTATATGAAGAAAAACATGGCATCGGGATTGGAGGAAGACTCATTACCAACTTGCCATATGCAGATAATACAACCTTGCTAGCTGAAAGTGAAGAGAAATTAAAATACTAATTAAGATTAAAGACCATAGCCTTCATTATGGGTTGCACCTCAAACAAAATACAGAAAACAAAAGTCCTCTCCACTGGACTAATAAATAATAACAAGATAAATGGAGAAAAGATTGAAGTTGTCAAAGACTTCATTTTGATCAGATCAATCATCAACACTCCCGGAAGCAGCAGTCAAGAATTCAAATGACGTATTGCATTGGGCAAATCTGTTGCACAAGACTCTTTGAAATGTTCAGGAGCAAAGTTTGAGAACTAAGGTGCACCTGACCCAAGCCATGGTATTTTCAATAATCTCATATGCATGCGAAAGGTGGACAGTGAATAAGGAAGACCATAGAAAAATTGATGCATTTGAGTTACGGTGTTGGAGGAGAATATTAAAAGTACCATTGACTGCCAAAAAAAATAAACAAATCTATTGGAAGAAGTACAGCCAGAATGCTCCTTGGAAGCCAGGATGGTCAAACTTGGTCTTTCATACTTTGGGTATCTTACCAGGAAGGACCAGTTCCTAGAGAAGGATATCATGTTTGGTAAAGTGAAGAATCCGAGAAAAAGAGGAAGACCCCAATGAGATGGATTGGCACATTGGCAGCAGCAGTGTGCTCAAGTTTAGCAACAATTGTGAGGTGGCATAGGACTGAGCAGTGTTTCATTCAGTTGTGGACAGGGTCCCTATGAGTCAGTACTGACTCAATGGCATATAACAACAGAAGCAAAATAATTGTGGAAATTATGTACATTCAACAAGTGTTGCTTGGACATCTGCTATGTACCAGTCAATGTGTAAAGTACTTCACAAATTGCTTTAATAAGGGAAAGTGCAGATAATACCAACAACAACAATGTGTTTTTAAAAAGTAATTCATTCTTCACTGGGGGATAACATTACTAGTGTCAGATGAAAGTCAAACTATATATTGCTTTGGGAAAATCTGTGACAAAAGACCTTTATTTAAAGTGTTATAATTCAAAAACATTACTCAGAGGACTACAGTGTACTTGGCCCAAGCCATGGTATATTCAGTCACTTAATGTGCATGTAAAAGCTGGACTATCAATAAGGAAGACCAAAGAAGAATTGAGCATTTGAATTATGGTGTTGACAAAGAATATTGAATATACCATAGACTGCCAGAAGAATGAACAAATAATCTATTTTGGAAAACATACAACCACATACACTTTAGAAGCTGGAATAGCAAGGCTTTGTCTCACGTACTTTGGACACGGTAGCAGGAGGACCAGTCCATGAAAAAAACATAATGTTTGGTAAAGTAGTTGTTGTTGTTGTTATGTGCTGTGGAGTTGGTTCCGACTTATAGTGACCCTGTACAGGGTTTCCGAGGCTGTAAATGTTTACAGCAGCAGAAAGCCTCATCTTTCTCCCATGGAACAGCTGGTAGTTTCGAACTGCTGACCTTGTGGTATGCAGCCCAATTCGTAACCACTACGCTACCAAAGCTCCTTGCTTATGATTATGCAACCATTAAACCAAAAGAAAACCCAAACCTCTTGTTACAATCATGACTATCTTTTCCCAAATTAATCTCTCTGATTAATAGAAACTCAGTTTCCCCTAAGTCATAACCACCTCTTCCCCTGGTAACCAATCCTATGCTTTGTTAAAATATAGGGTCAGTAAAAAACAAAAAAGGAGACCCTCAGTAAGCTGTACTGATGTAGTGACTGCAACAGTAACCTCAGATGTGACAATGATTGTGAGGATGCTGGAATGGATGATGTTCTATCATGTTGTATGTAGGGGTCACTGTGAATCAGGACCAACTTGACAGCGCCTAGCAACAATAAAAATAACACACTTCCCACTAAAGTATATGCCTACTTTACAGAAGTGTCTTTTAAAGCTCTACACATACTCTAAAGACTCAATAATGGATACTTTCATGGGCAAGAGCACTCCATATTTATAAAGAATCTTTATCTGTAGTATGCCAGAGCTGGCATGGAGTCTTTTGTCACAAGTTAGAATCCTATGTATATTTTCACCTATGGAATGCCAGGCAGAAGTGTGAAGGCTTCTACCTAAGTACATACTTTAGTCTTCAGGGTAATTCAGACATCAGGAATCATTTTTCTGTAATACTTTGGGTATATAGCTATTTGTAAGTTCAACATGTAATAGTGAAATTATGTTGAAAAATTTTATTTTCACATTTCTGTATACTTGTGAGTTGGCAGTTATTTTGCTTATATCTATATTGTTTTCCAGGAACTTCAGGGCCCTGGATACACTTCAAATTCTTCTGTGAAACCACGTCTTCTGCAGCTACCATCGGCTGCTCGATCTCATTCTAATGTACCATCTTCCCAGTCTACAGGCAGCTTCCTGTCACATGTAAGTAACTAGTCTTAATAATCCATGAAGGAAATGACATATCATGTAAGTAATGGCAAATATAACATGTAAGTAAGTTTAAATTTCTAAGAATTTCATTAAAAATAATCTGTGTGATTATGACTTTTGTAATTAGTATATTTTAGATTTATATATTTCCCTAAAAATCCAACAAAGATTAGATGAATGAAGCTGTTTTCTTTTCTATTTATTGTTTTCTCTGGGGAAAACAAACATGGATTGTTCAGTAGGAGTAATGTTAAAATAATTACTCGAGTAAAGTATTCATTAGTCATGTATTCAGTTCTTTGGTTATTTCTATCACAAACATGTCAGGATTACAAAGCCAGCATTGAGATGGTTAAAATATGCATCACTTAAAATGCCAATGGTAAATTGCTAGTATGTTTAATTCTCTATCAAGATGAAAATAAGTTTCTCTGTATCATTTTTCATGAAAGATAAGACATTATAATCATAAAAATTTTTAAGTAATAAATACACTTTATTTCCTTAGTTAAAATAGTAGCAACTTCAGAACATTTTCAGTTTCACCTTTCAAACTTGTAAAGTTCAAAATTATATGGGTGGCTCCATAGGATAAGTACTGGACTACAATCCAGAAGGTCAGCAGTTTGAGCCCACTAGCTCCACTGGATAAAGATAAGGCTTTCTGTTTCTGCAAAGATCTAAAAAAGTTTTGTTAATCCTATACAGAGTTGCTCTGGTAGTGTAGTGGTTACGAATTGGGCTGTGAACCTCAGGACAGCAGTTCGACAGCTGCTCCGTGGGAGAAAGATGAGGCTTTCTACTCCCGTAAAGATTTACAGCCTCGGAAACCCTGTACAGGGCCGCTATGAGTCGGAACCAACTCCACGGCACATAACAACAACAATACAGAGTCGCTATGAATCAGAAAGAGTCGATGGCATGTAACAGCAGCAATAAAAATTCAGGCTTTGTTTTCTTTGCAGAGAGTTATTTATGGAACCATAAGTCCCATAGTCAACCAGTGATCAAGCTCAAACTTGAAAGAAATAAGACTGATTCCCTAAATCAATACTACAGGTGTATGGTTTTATAGCGATACTTTTTGACTGACACTTGTTAACTAATCAAATCACAAAAACCTTAAGTTTAACAATAACACTGTAGCTTATACTCTTCTCCCAAAACCAAACTTTTACATTTATCATCAAAAAGAATATTTCAAGATCTATCTCGAAATATTTGAAGCATACAGAATGCTGTGTTAGGATGTTGTTGTTGTTAACTTCCATCAAGTTGATTCTGATCCAGAATGACCCTGTATTTCCAAGGAGCAGTTGGGGAACTAGAACCACTGACCTTGCAGTTCAAAGAATTTTGCAATCTGACACATTAGCCCACAGCACCACATCAGGACTCCTGTGGAAAGAGAAGGTGGAAAAGCTCCATATCATCAGCCAAAACAAAGCCAGGGGCAGACTGTGGGATAGATTATCAATTGCTCATATGAAAGTTCAGATTGAAGCTGAAGAAAATTAAAGCTAGTCCACAAGAACCAAAGTATGACCTTGAACATATTCTACCTGAATTTAGAGATCTTCTCAAGAACAGATTTGAATTATCCGACACTAATGACAGAAGACTAAAAAGTTGTGCGATGACATCAAGAACATCATGCAGGAAGAAAGCATAGATCATTAAAAAGGCAGGAAAAAAAGAAAAGACCAAACTGAATGTCAAATGAGACTGAAATTTGTTCACCAGTGTAGCAATGCTCAAGCAAATGGAAGAAATGAGGAAGTCAAAGAGCCAAATAGAAAATTTCAAAGAAGACAAAAGTCAAGTATTATAATGAAATGTGAAAAGACCTGGAGTTGGAAAACCAAAAGGGAAGAACATGCTCAGCTGAAAGAAATGAAAAAAATTAAGCCTCAACTTATAATATTGAATGATTCTATGAGCAAAATATTGAATGGCACAGAAAGTATCAAAAGAAGATGGAAGGAATAGACAGTCTGTGCTGTGTACCAGAAACAAATGATTACTGTTTAACTATTTTAAGAGGTAGCATAGAATCAAGAGCCAATGATACTGAAGGAAGAAATCCAAGAAGTAAAATCCAAAAAGCAAAAACCTCTGACCCTTCAGGAATTGACAGAATACAAATTGAAGTCTTTCAACAAACTAATGCAGCACTGGAAGCAGTCATTCATTTGTGCTGAGAAATTTAGAAGACAACTACCTGGTCAGCCAATTGAAAGAGATCCAATTTATGCCCATTCCAAACAGAGGTGACCCAAAAGAATGTGGTAATAAACAATAGTATCATTAATATCAACTATCAAGTGTAATTTTGCTGAAGATAATTTAAAAATGTCTATCGAGAGAGAACTGTCAGAAATTCAAGGTGGATTCAGAAGAGGACATGGAACTAAGGATCTTAGCGGAAAGCAGAGAATACCAGACAGATAATTTACTTGTGCTTTATTTGTTATGCAAAGATTTTTTACTGTTCTCCATTTTATCCATGGCAAGCTATGGATAATATTGTGAAGAAAGAGTATTCCAGATTATACTCATGTGGAACCTTTACATAGACCAAGAGCTGATTGTTAGAACATGAAAAGGGACTACTGAATGGTTTAAAGTGAGGAAAAGTGTTCACCAGGGTTATATTCTTTCACCATATTTATTCAGTCTGTATGCTGAGAAAATAATCCAAGAAGCTGAATTTTATGAGGAAGAATGTGGCATCAGGATTGGAGGAAGATTCATTAACAGCCTGCAATATGGAGATGATACTACCTTGCTTGCTTGAAGAGAAGAGGACTTAAAATACCTATGAAAATCAAAGACTACATCCTTAGTATGGAATGTACCTTAATGCAAAGAAAACAAATACCTTCACCACTGGACCAATAAATAACATCATGATACATGAAGAAAAGATTGAAGTTGACAAGGGACTTCATTTTACTTGGATCCACAAACAATAATCATGGAAGCAGCAGTCAACATTCAAATGACATATTGCATTAGGCAAATCTGCTGCACAAGACCTCTATAAAGTGTTCAAGAGCAAAGGTGTCACTAAGGTGCGCCTAATCCAAGCCCTGGTATTTTTAGAAGCCTCATATACATGTGAAAGTTGGACAGTGAATAAGGAAGACCATAGAAGAGTTGATGCATTTGAGTTATGGTGTTGGAGGAGAATATTGAAAGTGCCATGAACTGCCAGAAGAACAAACGAATCTATGTTGAAAGAAGTATAGCCAGAATAGCTCCTTAGAAGTCAGGATGGCAAGATGTTATTTTTTGTACTTTGGACATATTATCAGGAGGATCTAGTCACTCTGGTAGCGTAGTGGTTACGAATCGGGCTGCGAACCTTAAG
>NW_006408687.1:5794754-5797767 GCF_000296735.1 Chrysochloris asiatica | reverse complement strand
GGAAACAATTCAAAACCTACAGAAAGAGGTCCAAATGATTAATAATAGAATATCAGAAATGGACAATACACTGAAAGGGCAAAGGAGTAGAATTGAAGAAATAGAAGCCAGAACTAGTGAGCTAGAAGACAAATCCCCTCAACATTACTAAGATGGAAGAGCAAAAAGGACAAAACTTCTGAAGAAGGACTAAGATTCATGTTGGACAACATAAAGAGGTATAACTTAATAATTATCAGCATTCTGGAACAGGAAGAATCACACAAGTCCACAGAGGAGATAGTTGAAGAGATGCTGCAAGAAAATTTTCCTAACATCATGAAAAGCAAAAAGATAACCTCAATGAACCCCAGGAAGTATAGACCCTAAAGGACAATCACCAAGACATATAATAATCAAGGTCTCCAAAATAAAAGATAGGACAGAATCCTAAAAGCAGCTAGGAAAAAGAGAAGTGTAACAAAGGCAAGCAAATCAGATTAAGCTTGGATCTCTCAACAGAAACCATGCAGGCAAGAAGGCAATCAGGAGACATATATGAAGTCCTGAAAGAAAAAAAAAACTTCTGACCAAGAATCTTCCACCCAGAAAAGCTGTCAATCAAATACGATGGTGTAATCAAAACATTCCAGAATAAACAGAAGCTAAGGGATTTTGGCAAAGCCAACCTTGCTATGAAAAACATCCTAAAGGAAGTTCTGTGGACTGAGAACCAACAAGAACAGACAACAACCAGAGAATGATGTACATGGCAGCATCACTGTAAACTCAATCAACAAATGGAAGAGTCAAGAACCAAATAAAATTATAAGAACAGAGGATCTGGGAGGTCAGTCTATGATCAAAACAATTACAATGTTAAAGAAGTTAAACACAGAGGAATAGAGATCCAGCCGGTGAGAAGGTCAGGTAGATTACAGGGTAAAATAGACTGTCTTAAATGGAGCGAAGAGTTAATGGAATATAAGGTAGCCACAACAGTGGGGTTGGGGTGGGGGATTTAGTTTGGGTGTTGGGGAGGGCAATACAAGAAGGGGGAGGAGGTGAAAGAACAAGATAGATAGAGGAACACTGAGACAGGTTTGCATGGACTAAGTGGAACAGAGGTAAATAGTGATGCATGCTCAACCTTGGAACAACAGGGCTCTGTGATACAGGGATCTAGGCATAGATTGAAGAGGGAAAATAATACTAAAATCCTTGACTGCCTTGTGAATTTTGGTTTCCTATGCCTACTATTGTAAAATAGATACTTGAATGGGATGGAAAGGAATGTAGGGAAACATGATTAGAGAAAACTTGTAAGCCCATCTTCAGCCTATAACTGATTGGAATACCTAAAAGGGGTTCTAGAACTTGCCCAGTGAAATAGGCCTCTTGCAAAGCCTTTGCAGAGTATAGGACCTTTGGTGGAATCCTCAGTCCCATCCAGAATATTCTGATGTGGGACATTCCTACTAGCAAGGACAAGCACACCAGCCTGTAACAGCTAGGGCAACAGAAGATACATCTTCAAAGAAAGATCATCAGGAAAAAAAACAAAACAAAAATGTCAGCAGGACTGGCTACTACAAGAATAAGCAAGCTGTTCGCCAGGAAGCCATCAAGTCAAGCAATCAAGTTCCTTCAGGACAAACTCCCCTCTAAGAGTGAAACTCAAAGGGAACACATGAACAGGCATGTAAGCTTGCTGGTAGACATTGGTCTACTGGTGAGTGGAAGAGGAGAAAGGCAGCAATGAAGAAATGGGCTGAGTTCCACCACAGACCATTGACTCCCGTTGACCTGGATATGAGAGAGAGATGAGGAAGGGCTGGTTGGTCTAAAGTGTGGTGAGACCTGGGGACACTTGAGAGCATGGACAAGGACATAACCAGAGAGGGCTAGAGCTGAGAGTGAAGCATCCAGCTGACATGAAGTGAGGGGAGATGCACAAGAACACCCAAACTTGTAGACAGTACCCATTTGACCTAGCCTCGATGGCTTGATAATCAGCACTTGATTAGAGTAAGATTTTAAAAAAAAAAAAAATTTTTTTTGATAAAGGAAACAAGGTAAATTGTTACAATTTGACACACCTGACCTATACTTATGAAGGTAGGTAGCAACTCTAAATACCAACAGAGAGGGAAGGAGTCTTCAAGTATCAATGCTATCCCCATTGTACACAGGGTAGATAGGGACAGGCAACTTAGATATTGGCTACCTAAAATGAGGGGGTGATAAAGGTATGAAGTACCTGATTTACAAGGTTTCAAGATGGAATTTAGTTTTAGAGTATGGGGTGGGGGGAGAGAAAGAGCCCCCAGTGAAGTTTTCATCTTGTCTAGATGGGTCTGGTGAAAAGAGATGGGGATAAGATTCGTAAAATTCAATAATGAATAATTGTTATCATGACTAGATGTGATTGTCACAATTGCAAAGGTAGAAGTTTTGTAACAAAAACAGGAGAGTAGTTAGTCTTACAATCCAAAAACAGAGGACCCTAGGACCATCAAGGGAGAAGAGCACAAGCAGAATGCAGGACCTTATCCAGAGAAGCATTGACGCCAGAGATGGGGGCAGAGATGGGTTCGTAGAGAAGGGGAGCGGCTGAGGACACCAGATTAATGGGAAGAGAGGGACTAAGAGCTGGTGGCCAGGAGGCAGACTTGCAGAATGTACCCTTTAGAGGTGTAAATTATTACATATGCCTGAATGGTTTTTTTGTTTTGTTTTTTTTAAAAAAGCTTAAGTGAATAGAGAGAAGTACTGTAAACCGATGGTACATGGCGGGGATTGTAATCATTTTAATGAAACAAGGTGTATGATTTGTTGAATGTAAAACTGATGATCTGCCCTGTAAACTTTCACTCAATCCACAATAAAAACCCTTTAAAAAAAGGTAATAGAGGTAAATACTATTAGCTGATGGTGCATGGTGGGGATTGTAATCATTGCAATGATTTGTTGAATGTAAAACTGGCTTGCAAACCTTCACTCACTGAATTCACAATAAAATTTAAACAAACAA
>NW_006408687.1:5793641-5794229 GCF_000296735.1 Chrysochloris asiatica | reverse complement strand
AAAAAAAAGTTCATGGAAAAATTCTGTTAACTTTGAATTCCATTTTCCATGAACTTTTTGGAAGCCCCTCATAGTACCTTGATTTGATTGTCCCTTTTGAATGGATTGTGTAGAAACATGATCACTGCAGCTGTGGTATTTTTGTAATTTTTATACATTAAAAAATCATGGATCATTTTCAACACAATGTATAAAGATAATGATGTCCAGAGACTGTGATGATCAACCCGTTCTTTGCCTGTATCAAGCTTGCATTTTCATAGGAGGAGCAATACATGCTTCAGAAGTTTGAGAAAATGTAAGGATGAGTTCATAATAAAATGTCAGAGGGCTGATTATGTCTAACTACTAAATGAACTGAAAATACATATTGTCAGGAGGGACCAGTTGCTGGAGAAGGATATTATGTTTGGTAAGGTGGAGGGTCAGAGAAAAAGAGGAAGACCCCTGACGAGATGGATTGGCCAAGTGGCAGCATCGATGAACTCAAGCGTGGCAACAGTAGTGATGTTAGCCCAGGATAGGGCATTGTTTCGTTCTGCTGTGCATAAGGTCGCTATGGGTCGGTACTAACTCAAGCAAGTAAAG
>NW_006408687.1:5778729-5792869 GCF_000296735.1 Chrysochloris asiatica | reverse complement strand
TCTTCATTTGGAAGTTCTGTAACTACATTATTCCATCTTCTTACTTAGGGTTTTTGTTGTTGTTAAAACTGTATCTCTGGTTCTCAAGTTTCAGTTTTATTAGTGTGTTTGTCTCTAAATATTTCCATATGTGCATTGAGTCTAGATGATATTGGCATGTATGTTAGTCTCAGGTTGTTGTCCATTGTTACTAGTTCTGTATCCCAAGAAGTTCCTTTAGTATTTTTTGTAAGATTGGTGTGGTTTAAAAAATTTTTTTCAATTTCTGTTTACCTTGAAATGACCTTATTTTGCCATCATATTTGATGGATCATTTTGCCTGATACAGAATTCTTGGTTGACAGTTCTTTCTTTTTCAGAGTTTTATTTCCATTGTCTTCTTGCCCACATGGTTTCTGCTGAGAAATCAGAGCTCAGTCTTATTAGTTCTTTGTAGGTAACTTTTCATTTTCCCCATACTGCTCGCAGGATTCTTTCCTTGTCTTTGGTTTTGCAAAGTTTGATTGTAATATGTCTTGCTGTTTTTCTTTTGGGGTCTCTCCTATTTGGAGTTAATTCCATTCTTGAATGATTATCTTCTCATTCTTTCATCATGTTAGGCAAGTTTTCTACCAACAACTCTTGGACAATATTTGCTAGGGTCTTTTTTTGTTCTCTTTGGGGTCTGGAATTCCAGTTACATGTAAGTTCTTCCTCTTGATAGTGACCCACATAAAGCTTAGGCTTTCTTCAGAATTTTGTTGTTGTTGTTGCTGTTCTTTTTCCTAATTATTCATATGTTGTTGTTGTTATGTGCTGTGGAGTCGGTTCTGACCCATAGCGACCCTGTACGGGTTTCTGAGGCTATAAATCTTTACGGGAGCAGAAAGCCTCATCTTTCTCCCGTGGAACGGCTGGTAGTTTCAAACTGCTGACCTTGTGGTTCACAGCCCGATTTGTAACCACTACACTACCAGAGCTCCTTAATTATTCCTATAGCAGATGAATATTGAATGATTTTTCTTTAAACTTGGTAATTAAACCTCCCATTGCTTCAACTCTTCTTCTTTACCCTTTCAGTGTATTATTACTTGCTTGAAGCACTCTGTATTGTTTCTCCATGTAAGCTGAAATTGTCTGTTTTCTCTGAGACATTGTTGTGTTATATTTATATTTGATTGGTGTGTTCTCAGGTACTTACCACCTGACATAATGGATATTGTAGAGAGAGAAAGTGTGAATGCAGTTAGTTCTCTGTTAACTGTGTAGTGTAGTTCAGGGTAGGTTCATGTGCCTCCAACAACAGGGCCTCTGTGCCCAATACCAAAGGAGCTCTGGTAGTATAGTGGTTATGAATTGGGCTGCTAACCTCAGGGTCAGCAGTTCGAAACTATCAGCTGTTCCACAGGAGAAAGATGAGGCTTTATGCTCCCATAAAGATTTATAGCCTCGGAAACCCTGTACAGGGTCACTATGAGTAGTCGGAACCAACTCCATGGCACATAACAACAACAATAAATGCCCGATCTCTGATCCCAGGAAGAGCAGAGGCTGTGCAGGATGGGGTGCTACTGGCTGCTGGGCTGGTGAGGATGGGAACTGGTCATGGGAACAAGGGAGAACTGTACCCCTTGCCACCAACCTCTAGCCGCATACTGTCTTGTGCTCACAGGTCACTATATCCCCTCACAAAAGCTGAAGATGGCTGCGCCACTCCACACCAGCCCACAATCTGCCCATTTTTCTTCTCTCTGACTGCTCCTGTTCAAGTCCACTGCTCTATCCTATCTCCTGATGCTCAGGGTTCTAAAATCATATTCTGTATTTGTTTCGCTTGGTATTACAGAGGGTTGTCTCAGTGTGTCTGACTACTCCACCATTGTGCCCTGGCTTTGGTAAAACTTATTAGATAAATTTTTTAGATGGCAGAAGATTCAAGGTCTAGGTGCTGCACTGAAATTTCAAGGTTAGAACTAAAATGACTGAATTTTTATAAGATAAGTTGTTTTTATAAATCTATAAAATAAATAACCTGCAATATGCAGATGATACAACTTTGCTTGCTGGAAGTGAAGATGACTTAAAATACTTACTGATGAAGATCAAAGCCTATAGCCATCAGAATGGACTGCATCTCAGTGAAAGAAAAACACAAACAAAAATCCTCACAACAGTACCAACACATTACGATAAATGGAGAAAAGATCGAAGTTGTCAAAAACTTCATTTTGCTTGGATTCAGAATCAACACTTATGGGAAGTAGCAGTCGAGAAATCAAACAACATTGCATTAGGCAAATCTGCTGCACAAGACCTCTTTAAAAAAGTGTTCAAGAGCAAAGATATCAGTTTGAGGACTAAAGCACATCTGACCCAAGTCATAGTATATTCAGTCGCTTCATATGCATATGAAAGTTGGACAATGAATAAAGAAGACTGTAGGATTGATGCATTTGAATTATGGTGTTGGAGAAGAGTATTGAAACTACAATGGACTGCCAGAAGAACAAATAAATCCGTGGTGGAAGAAGTACAACCAGAATGCTCCTTAGAAGCCTGAATGACCAGACTTCATCTCTCATACTTAGGACATATTATCAGGAGAAACCAGTCCCTGGAGAAGGACATCATGCTTAGTAAAGTGGGGGTCAGCAAAAAAGAGGAAGACTCCCAATGCGATGGATTGTCACAGTGACAGCAGTAATGGGCTCAAGTGTAGCAACAATTGTGAGAATGGTACAGGATTTGGCAGTGTGTCATTCTGTTGTGTGTATGGTCTCTCTGAGTTGGAGCTGACTCGACAACACCTAGCAACAACATAAAATTTTATTCCACATTAGTTATGGCTACCAGGCTAAGATCAACACCAACAGTATTTGGTTAAACTGGATCATCTGCTTGAATATCTTCAGCTGGATAGTATGTGTGGTTTGTCAGTGAGGTTTGGGAATGGGAAGAATGTAAGCATTATATCATTTAGCATCAGCTCTTAATTGGCATGAAAAAGTCCCAAGAAAATTGTTTGTTTGCAGTGTTCATCCTTAGTAGCTAATCTGTGTGGTACATGGAACCCAAACTGGGATGGACACCTCAGGCTAGAATAACTTGATACTTGATGACTCATCTACCTGCTCACCAGCTTACTTCTGACTATGAGTTGACTTCTCCTCTTGATGAGCTTACTAAGAGCATACTTGTCTGATTCTTCATTGGAGGGACACTGGATATAAGTCTGAAAATTGTCATATCTTTCTCTCAAATGCCAAGTCACACAGTTTGAAAAAGTTGGAAATCTCTTTCCTTCTAGGTAAATGTGGAACATCTCTAAAGAGTTCCACTAAAATTCTGTTGCTTTATAAAATTAATTTAGACAATACTGACATTATTTTAATGGATATAGTAGAAAATATTTAATAACATGTTAAAGATATTCATATATATTGTCCAAACTTTTTAAAAAGAGATCTGTATACTTTGACCCCAAATATATGTGTGGATAAATGTACACAGTTAACGAAGCTCTGATAGCGTAGTGATTACGAGTTGGGCTGCTAACCTCAAGGTCAGCAATTTGCAACTAATGGCTGTTCTGTGGGAGAAAGATGAAGCTTTCTGTTCCCATAAAGATTTACAGCCCTGGAAACCCTTTCGCAGGGTCACTATGAGTTGGAACTGACCCCACATCACACCACCACCATATGTACACACTTAAGCATATGTAAATTAGATATAGAACTGTATTGATTAAGGGGGTTTGGTGGTACAATGGGTTGAGCATTGGGTTGCTAACTGAAAGGTTGGTGGTTCAAGCCCACCAGCTATCCTGTGGGGGGAAAATGAGGCAGTCTGCGTCCACAGATATTTATAGCTTCAGAAACCATATGGAGCAGTTCTCCCTGTCCTAAAGGGGTTGCTATGCCCCAAATTGACTCAACAGCAGGGGGATGGTACCATATTGACAATTGATTAATTTTTAGTGATTTTCTCTGGGTAATGAGATACCATCAATTTTTGTTTTCTTTTTTTGCTCTGCCACAATTTTGAATTACTTGGGTTAATTTTGTAATAGGAAACAGCATGTGAATTTGGAAAAATAATGTGTGTTTATTTTCTATATCTCTTTATTTTTAGCACTCTATCAAATCTAACACACTGAAGGAAGATCCAACGAGAGACCTGAAACAACTTCTCCAAGAGCTGAGAAGTGTAATCAATGATGATCCCTCTGTGCCTCTGAGCAAGTCTGAGGACGATGGGAGAACGCCATCTCTAGGAGGCCTGTAAGTGACTGTGTAATATCAGTATGTCCTTCAGCATGTGAAAGCTTCTCTCACGAGTGGTTTTCTGTTAGGTTTTTCCATGTGTTACATCATCAGAGTGTTGAGATTTAAATAAATTTGAAAAGTAGCTGATGTTACCAAGGAAGACAATATGAATGTGGAGGAGTTCAGTAAAAGTAAAACAAATTGATATCAAAGAAAAGCAGTAGAGTCATTCTATTCAGAAAGTAGTCAGTGCAAGGTGGTACCCAAAGTTCCATGAGTATGGTAAATTGTAATTCTTAGCAGACTGAATATGTGTTACCTTATTTGATTAACACAATAACCCTTTATACCAGGTAGGGTTTATTTATCACATTTTACAAATGAGGAAGAAAAGTTTCAAAAGGTTAATTGACTTGCCTACAATCATACAGTTGTAGTTCAGAATCTAGAACCTTGGGGACTACTTACTCCTCCAGGCATACCCTAATAGGAATCACCTTGATTCTCTAGGTATTCATGCCAATGATTTATAACAAATTAACAAAAGACCCGATCCAAAAAGGAGTCAGCCAGTTCACCAGCCCTTTACTACACAAACCAGCAGGAAGCAATAACATTTTCATTTTTTTTCTAATTATATTTTCTTCCTTTATTATATACTGTTATTCAAATAAACCTACTTTAAAGCATTTCAGTATGGTATATGTTATATTTTAAGTGTTATAATCTTATAATACTGATTTTTTGATTATATGGAAAATATCTAATAGTAATATAAACAATCTTTAGTTTCCTAGGATGTTCAATTAGTATGTATTCAGCCCAAATTTCAAAATATTAACTAGATTTATCTGTTATTAATAGTAGTATTAGTATTAATAGTAAGATATTGATTAGCAGTTTAGTTACCAAGTGCAATCTTGCACTCTCTGAATCACTTAATTTCTAAAATGTTCTATTGACTACTCCCTCAAAGAATACTTATATTTGCAGGGCACATTTCTAGTTTCCATAGCTCTATAATATGTCTTGAAAGCCAGTGTAGTCGTATTGTGCTCATTTGACAGATGAGGAAATTTAAGCACAGATTGGCCTGTGTTTTCCTATGAAGCAAAGAGGCAAAGCCAGGCTAAAAGTGAGGGTCCCTGGCTTCAAGCACTAATCGTTACACAAGGTTAGCAGACTGCCCTGATCAGATTTCCATCACCTCAACCACTAGTTACTGGCTTGAGCTGCAATGAATTGTAGTGAACATGAATACATTTGGCTCCTGCCTTTTGAAAGTTTATGTTAATTTACTGTCATTCTATGAAAGAACTTGTCACCAGCACCTAAACTCATGGAAGGAAAGCATTTCGAAGGGCTACTGCTATGGCAGCACTTTGCAAACATTTGCTTGGAGACATAAAGTCTACTGTTGTGGCTTAATGAAGATGTAAATACATATGAGCAGTTGCTTATTCTAAAAATACATGATATCTGGAAGTTGTTCCTTATACAGTTGACTATGACTTATATTTGTCTTTACAGAGATGATAGAGTAAGAGATTGCATTACTGAATCAAGTCTGAGAGCAGAGATATGCCATAGGTAAGAATATAACCTGAGACTCTGAATCTAAGTAATTAGACTTGAATTTCATATGTGGCCAAGTAATTTGAGAATTCTGCTTGGACAGTTTGCAGGAGAATTGATGGGAATATTAGATTAGTTGATAGGAAACTGTTAAGCATTCAATGGAATCTAAAATAATTTAACCAAAAATAACTAAACCCATTGCTGTTTAGTTACTTCTAACTCATAACAATCCTACAGAATAGAGTAGAACTTCCCCCAAAGGGTCTCAAAGGATGTAATCTCCTGGTGTGATGCTGTAAGATAAGCACTGGACTGCTAATCCCAATGTTAGCAGTTCAAACCCACCAGCCGCTCCTCTGAAACCCTATACAGGGTCACTATGAATCAGAACTGACTTGATGGTACGTAACAACAATGACAACAACAGTCTATACAACTAGACTGTCACATGTTTCTTCCATGGAATAGCTGGTTAGCTCAACCCACAAACATTTTGATGAGCAGTCAAATGCTTAACCAGTGCATCACCAGGGTTCCCTAAAGTAATATATTTTCTGAAAATCAGCTTCATAGGGGGTTGTTGTTGTTGCTAAGTGCAGTCGAGTCAATTCCGACCCATAGCGACCCTGTATAGGGTTTCCAAGGAGCAGTTGGTGAGTTTGAACCACCGACTTTGCAGTTCAAACGGCTTTGCAGTCTGGCGCATTAACCCACAGTGCCACACCAGGACTCCTCATAGGGGGTATTGCTTGTTAAATTTTGTTGATGTTTACCTGTATGAATTTATTTTTGTGGTAGCATATAAAAAAGTGGAAGAACCTTTTCTACTTTTACATTCATTTACAGTGGCTTATAGAACTTCTGAGAGAAGAGTGGGCCAGAAATTACACCAAGATCAATATAGGATTGTAAGAACCTACTGAAAATGGTCCTGTTTTCATCAATCATTGAATATAGCTAAAATTGTAAAGAAATGAAATCTATAACCCAAAGCAAGACTCTAAAAGAGGACACACTTAAACCCAAAGACAGGGGGATGTGGCCCTAATTAATATTAATCTGTTGCTCATTGAAGACACAGAGGCGGCTGCCTGAGATTCTTCAGTAGCTCCTCACTGTCTGCTGCAGAACTATGTAGCCCCTCAGTATGGCGTGGAAGAAGCTCTTTCACTTGTCACCAGCCTTTTCTGACTCCTGCATTGGTTCCTAAAATAAGTTTTTCTTTTAAAATTTTAGGTTATTAGATAACTTTATAAAACAAAACAAAACAGAGGGAATGGAAGCAAATGCTGTTGAATGAGGATGCATGGAGGGGACTGTAATCATTGCAATGAAACGAAATACAATAGGATGAATGTAAAGCTGATGCTCTCCCATGTAAACTGTCACTCATCTCACAATAAAAACTTTAAATAAAAAAAAAAGTAAGACAAGCCCTATGATCCACTTTTATTACATTGCAGCCATTGAAACTCTATTGAGTGCAATCCTACTCTGAAATAATACATGGATTGCAATAAATGGGAACTGACTTGACAGCAAAAAATAAATAAATAAATAAAAGATTGTTGAGGCTGTGCATGGCAGTGCATACACTAGTTCGAACATTTCTACAGGTGCAATTCAGTGATGCTGAGTCCATTCTTTGAGTTGTGCAGTGATTCTCATTCTCCTTTACTGTGTTGCTCTTCCCCCATTAAGGTTCATTTCTTCTTTTCCTTAAAGCTTCTCTCCATCAGTAACAGTCAGTGCCCCATCCTCACTCTTGAGTCTGTGCCTGTCCAAAAGTTAAGATCAAGAACCACTTTCATTTTATTATTAAGCTCAGACTTCCAACCTACCTAGCTACCTGTCAGATGATATCACTTCACCATCTTAGATTAAATGATTTTTCTAACAAACCTTCACTACTGTGTTGGTAAGAAAATGCCGTTATGTTGTCTTTACTTTCTCCCACCCTTCTACCAACAGAAGCAACAACTCACTGAGGGACTCCATGGAAGGCAGCAAATCAAGTGAAACTCTTAGCAGGTAAGAGATCATCTTACCAGCCCCTGGTTTTCACAACGTACAATTAGTTCAAAGGACTTGTACTGCAATGTGCCCTGAGAACATCCCAGCGAGCCACACAAACATGGCCCCTTCCCCCACGTTGTTTATCATCAAGAGGTCTATTTGCTGACTACCTGAAAAACAAACAAATTTGTTTTTACCTCTTCTATTTCACCACCTATAAAAGAATGCCAAAATATAAAAATGATTTCTATTGTTTAACTTCCAGTTACTCACTGCCATGGAGTCAGTTTTGATGCATAGCAAATCTTTACAGCAGCAGAAAGTCTTATCTTTCTTCCACAGACCAGCGGGTGGGTTTGAACTGCTGACCTAGCAGTTAGCTGTCCAGTGTTTAGCCTACATCATCATCAGGGCTCCTAAAGTTCCGTTGCTGTTGTTGTTAAGTGCCGTTGAGTTGATTCCGACTCATAGCAACCCTGTATAGGGTTTCTGAGGAGCAGCTGGTGAGTTTGAACTGCTGACCTTGCAGTTCAAACCGACCTTGTAGTCCAGTGCATTATCCCACAGCACCACACCAGGACTCCAAGTTCCACTTAGGCAGGGGCTTATTCATTTCTGTGTCTTCACCATCACATGTAATGTGTGCCACATAGTAATCATTCAGTATATATTTGCCTAGTGAATGAATTTGTCATTGTAGTTTACTGGCATCATGTCAGTTCTGACTCATAGCAACCCTGTGTAGTGTTTCGGATGGGTTTAAACCACTGACTTTGTGGTTAGAAGTTCAGTGTTTATCCATCAGTGGTACACTGAATTAAGACAGTGTAAATAGATTCTGTCTCTGCTACTTAGTCAGTATAGAGTGAACTTGACTTTATAAACAATTTTTGCTTAGTCTAAAATTGAAGAGAAGGCTTTGATTTCTTTCTTACCTGGAAATATAGCAGTATATTTTATCATAAATAGCAACTATTTACTGCATATTTTTATTCTTACTATTTTCCAAGTGTTTTAAACTTACTTAGTTTATTAATACATGAGGCATTAATGTAGATTAGGAAGTGAAGACAGATTGCTTACCCAACTTGCCAGGATCACACACCTTTTTAAAGCAGGGGTGGAGAACCTTTTCTCTACCAAGGGCCATTTTTATATTTATAACCTCATTCAGAGCCATACAGAATTATCAACTTAAAAATGAGCCTACTATATTTGGTCAAACATTTAATTAACCCTTCTGTGGCACTGTACGATAAGCACTGGACTGCTAACTACAAGGTTGGTGTTTCAAACCCACCAGCCATTCCTTGGAAACACTATACAGGGTCGCTAAAAGTCAGAATGACTTGACAGCACTTAAAACAACAACAACAATATGATGGAGTCCTGGTATGGTGCTGTAGGATAAGCACTGGACTGCTGACCCCAAGGTTGGTGGTTCAAACCCACTAGCCGCTCCTCGGAAACCCTATACAGAGTTGCTATGAGTGAGAACCGTAACAACAACAATGAAATTAAGGATAACATGATGATTTCACAGGTCTTATACAGCCGGATGTTCCCCTCCTGAGCTCATATTCATGTTGACAACCACACATTGCCACTGAGTTACCTGGGAAAGGGCCTAATGCCAGGCCTGGGGCAGAAAAGAGCCAGGCACTGGGTCCTATAGATAACCAGAGCTCTATTATAGAGCTTGTCTGTGGTGAGAAGAAAATGCTGATGGGTCAATAGCAGGGCTGGTGGTACAAGCTCCAGTGCTCAGCAGGCTTTCTTCAGCAATGGTGTGTTTATAAACAGGTGAGAATCATGGTGTGATTCCCATGGAGATGGCATCTGCATTCAAATTGGGAAAAGAGATTTTAATGCTTAATAGGAGCTCTAAAAGGTATGGGACATAAGCAAAAATATTTCAACTGTATGTGAATGTTCTGTACTATGAGAAATTGGACATTTGAAAAACTCAGACTTGACTAGCCTGAGAAAGAATACCAGGATTGCTGCGTGGCCACATTTCTTTGTAATTGCAGCACATCTCTTTAATCAGCATCTTAATGCTTCTGACTCTAGAAACCTCTTCAGCCAAATCATCGAAAGCAGCAACTGTAATCCACACACACAGAGCAAAATAACAAATAAAAGCAACTAGTAAAGGAGCTCTGGTAGCGTAGTGGTTACAAATCGGGCTGCGAACCTTAAGATCAGCGGTTGGAAACTACCAGCCGCTCCGCGGGAGAAAGATGAGGCTTTCTACTCCCGTAAAGATTTACACCCTCGGAAACCCTGTACAGGGTCGCTATGGGTCGGAACCGACTCGACGGCACTTAACAACAACAACAAGTAACTCTTGAGAGTCATGTTTGTTTTGTGGAGAACTGACTTTTCTTATTCTGTTATGTTGCTACTTAATACATAACATGCTAAGTAAAGTTTCAAACAAAGGCTACAAAATACCCAGCTCCCCTTAAGCATCCCCTGGATGCTTAAGCACTGCAGTCCTAGAGTGGCTCTGTGGGATAATGCACTGGACTGAAAAATTGGTTTGAACTGCAAGGTTTGCAGTTCAAATTCACCTGCCACTCCTTGGAAACCTATACAAGGTCACTATGAGTCGGAACCAACTCGATGGCACTTAACAGCAACAATGGATGTTTTGGAGTCCTAGTGTGAAGCTGCAGGATAATATACTGGACCGCAAAATCAGTTTGAACTTACCAGCCGCTCCTCAGAAACTCTATACAGGGTCCAATGAGTTGAAACCGGTTCGATGGCACTTAACAACAATAATGACTATTTTAGGAGCACCTAAGGAGCTCTGGTAGCGTAGTGGTTACGAATCGGGCTGCGAACCTTAAGGTCAGCGGTTCAAAACTACCAGTCGCTTCGCGGGAGAAAGATGAGGCTTTCTACTCCCGTAAAGATTTACACCCTCGGAAACCCTGTACAGGGTCGCTATGGGTTGGACCCGACTCGATGGCACTTAACAACAACAACAAAGGTTCATAGTGACCAATGATCATTCCACAGAATCTCTTCCATCTCTATCTTCTATATCTGTAAGTGGCACTACACTTTCTCAGGCACTTATGCCCAAACCTTACTACCGCTGGTTTTTCCCTGGTCTCACATCTCTAGTCATGAAATCTTACTAATTCGGACTCTAAGATATTTCTCAAATTCTTGGAACTGCCTTCAGCCTTTTCTGTGGATACTGTGGTGGCCTTTTTGGTGTTTATTGTGTATACATGTTTTCATCAATTCAAAGTGATCTACCTACTCCCCAGTCCAAAAACCTTCAAAGACTCCCCATTGCCTCCTCCAGGAAGAATAGACTCTGACATCCACAGTATATTCTGTAGGATGGAACATTATGTGGTTTGGATGTTGTGTGAACACCATATTATATAGTACATATGCTTGTATATATTCGATATTTGTTGTTGTTGTTATTAGGTGCCATCGAGTCGGTACTGACTCTTAGCGACCTTCTGCACAGCAGAACGAAACACTGCCCAATCCTGGACCAAACCTCACTACTGTTGCCACGCTTGAGTCCATCGATACATGTATCAAAATAACCCCCTTGCAAGCTGCTCTGGCTCTCCATTAACTTGAGGTTTGCAAACTTGCACCTGAAATTGGCTGCCTCTAGGGGAGCAGTGCTCTCTGAGCAGCTCGTGGGGAGCCTGGTCAGAACCAAGGGACTGAGCTAAGCAGCCACAGCCCAGGGTCTCCCCACAGGCACCGACCCACAGTGTTGATAAGCAGCGCACAGACCAGTGGCTACCACGCCCCATGGCGTGGGTGCTGTAAGCAGTGCTACAGCTGAGCTTCGGGCCGCAGTTCCGGCTGCCACCGCAACACAAACACAACACTCTCCCACCTCCTGGCTGCCTGCCCAACTAGCCCTTCCTTCTCAGTACACAGATGCTTAAGCAGTCGGACATTGCTTGAGTGGACATTACATGGCACATGGCTGTGACCTTTCTTTCTAGGGCTGTTCCTCTCAATTAACTATTCTCAAATGTTTTGGTCTCGGGACCACTTGACACTCATAAAAGTTACTGGAGACTCCAAAGAGCTTTTGTTTAAATGGGTCATTTCTCTCAATATTTTTAATATGAGAAGATGAAACTGAAGCTTTAAAAATACTTATTAATTCATTTAAAAATATTAAAGGGAAGTCTATTATATGCAAACATTAATATTATTATGAAAATTGTTGTTGTTAAGTGCTGTCTAGTTGGTTCTGACCCATAGAGACCCTGTATAGGTTTTCAAGGAGCATCTGGTGAGCTTGAACCACCAACCTTGGGGTTCAAATTGACTTTGCAGTCCAGTGCATCAGTCCACAACACCACAGCAGGACTCCTTATTTCCAAAAAAATAATAAATAATCACTGACAAGTTATTGTTTTGTATTTTTTGCAAATCTCTTTAATGCCTGGCTTAATAGAAAACTAGAGGCATATATCTACTTCTACATTTAGTCTGTTATGATATTATATATCGGGTTGTTGTCATTAAAAAGTTGGTTGCAACCCATTTAAGTGCCGTCAAGTCAATCTGACCCATTGTGACCCTGTCTAGGGTTTCCAAGGAGTATATGGTGAGCTTGAACTGCCTACCTTGTGATTCAAACAGACCTTGCAGTCGAGTGTTTATACTACAGTGCTACATTCTGGAAAACTCCATTATTCACCTCTGGTAGCGTAGTGGTTATGAATCAGGCTGCTAATCTCACAGTCAGCAGTTCGAAACTACCAGCTATTCCGTGGGAGAAAGATGAGGCTTTCTGCTCCTGTAAAGATTTACAGCCTCGGAAACCCTATACAGGGTCGCTATGAGTCAGAACTGACTCCATGGCACATAACAACAACATGAGAGACTTAGAGTTTAAAAACAAGTAACATTGTGCCTCAATGTAAAGAAAACAAAAATCCCTACCACTGGATATCTAAATAATAAGATAAATGGAGAAAAGATTGAAGTTGTCAAAGATTTCATTTTACTTGGGTCCACTATCCACACTCATAAAACAACGGTCAAGAAATAAATGACAGGAGGCAGCACTTGATGGCAGTTAGGGTGGAAGTGCAGTGAAGTTCGCCATCAACGATACCACAGGCAAAGCAGATCCAGGGCAGAGCTCCAAATCTCAGAACCACAGAGATAGGAGTATTTAAAAGGTTTGAAGGATTATAGGTAGTGAATTTGTAGCAAAAGTAAGAAATTGCATACTTTGAATCTGCTGGGCTCGGCAGACCCAAGCCAGCTTGAGCAAAACCAAATGGCAAGACCAAGTGGGGGAGCAAACACACCACAGGAAAACGCCGCAGAAACCTCAGAGCAAAAGTGGACAATACACTTTGTCGGTTTTGCTTTGTTCTGATTTTCTTTTTTATTTTGGTATCTGTTCATTGGCCCCCCAACTGTTTGTGCACCTCTATTCTGGTGACTGAGGGGGGAGGGTGCCTGAGCAAGTGGACACCCCCCACCCTCACCACTGGTGGGTTCTTCTGCAACCTATGTGCACAGATACTCTCAGCCTAAGATCTGGCCCTGAACTGAATTTTTAAATATGGGAAAGACCAGGACAGGGAAAGAGAATTTAAAAACAAAACAGGCTGAAAGTTCAATCAAATCCTGAGGTACAGCATAACAGCCAACAGTGGCATCTTGAAATCTCTCAGGCAGCTTTGAAGGCAAGAAGCTGGAGAGAGGACATTAAAGTTATACACATATTAGGCTACAGATTTTTTTCCCCTCTCCCTCCTCTCCCTTTTCTGTGATTATAGACTACAGTATTCAGTCTACTTTTGTCTTTTTGTTGTTGTTGATGTTGCTTTTTTGTTTTTGTTTTCTTGGGTTTTTTTTGCTGGTGCTGTCTTTCTGTTATATGCCCCCCCTTGTGCTTTTGGAGGACTCTTTGTCTCCCTATATTACACAAGAAGAGTCAGCAACCACTGCCATAAAGCCAAGCTACAATCACACTCTATAAAACACCAAAACCCAGGCAAGAGCCAATACCAACTGCCATATACCAGGGAAACAGACAATACCTGTGAAAGTGACTCTGAGTTAAGCAATAAGAAGAGTGAAAAGGGAAGCCCACATCCTGATCACATCTTCCTGGAAGCAACCAGAAAGCATAAAAAAATTAACAAAACACATACTCAATTAAGTATTAAGGCCACAGATAAACATTAAACATGTCCAAGAAGCAAAAGCAGATGACCATATCAGCACATGTCCAGAAACAAGATAAAATGTCTGAGACAAATGACCTAGAAGTAGAC
>NW_006408687.1:5762485-5774724 GCF_000296735.1 Chrysochloris asiatica | reverse complement strand
AAAAACAGCAATGAAGCTGCAAGCTAAGCCCTACCATGTTCAATAGACTCCTGTGAACCCAGGTGGAGACCTGGTTGGCCAGCAGTGTGGCAAGACCTAGGGACTCTTGGGCCCAGAGTCAGTGACATAGCCACAGAGGACTAGAGTGGAGAATGAAGCATCCAGCTGATAAGAACGGAGGGCCTATGCACCAAACACCCACACTTGCTTCATAATAATACCCACTTGACCTGGCTTCAGTGACTGGATGATCAGAGCTCAAGCAGAAAAAGAAGAAAAAAAAGTGTAATCTGATACAATTTGATGAACTGGACCTACACGTATGGATGCAATAGCTCAAAAGAGGGAAGAAATCTTTACAGCAAGAATCATTCCCACCCCCTCCACACACAGAGTAGACAGGGATGGACAATTTGGACATTGGCTACCCAAAATGGGAGTGGGGGGCTTCAACATCAAGAAGTGACTGGCTTATAAACTTTCAAGAGGGAACCTACTTCCAGAGGGCGTGGAGGAAGGTAGAATCTCCACTGAGCAGTATCCAATTTGTCTAGACGGAGCTGATGAAAGGAAATACAGATAGGTCTCTTGTGATAGAATAGTGAATAATTGTTATCAGGACTGATTGTGAGGGTTGGAAATGTAAAGATAGATGTTTTGTAGCAAAAAGGGGAGTGATTAACTTTGCAGTCTAGGAGCAGAGGTCCCTGGGACCATCAAGGGAGAAGAGCAGAGAGCAGGACCCTACCAAGAGAAGCAGTGATGCCAGAGATGGAGGCAGAAATAATGCTGTGGAGAGATGGAGCAGCTAGGGACTTTAGACACAGAGAGGGAGAGGGGCTATGTGCTGACGACTGGGGAGTGGAAGGGGCAGGCTTGCAGGGTATACCCTGTGGTTGGTTGATGATGTATGGAAGGCATTGTAACCATGGTGATGAAACTCTATACGATAGGATGAATGCAAAACTAATGTTCTTCCATGTAAACTATCACATAATTCACAATAAAACATAAAAAGAAAAAGAAATAGATGACATACTGCTTTAGGCAAATCTGCTTTGTTCAAGAGCAAAAATGTCAGTTTGAGAACTAAGGTATGCCTGACTCAAGCCATGGCATTCTCAGTAGCCTCATATCCATGTAAAAGATGGACAATGGATAAGGAAGACTGCAGCAGAATTGATGCATTTGAGTTAAGGTGTTAGATAAGAGTATTAAAAGTACCATGGGCTGCCCAAACAACCACATCTGTGTTGAAAGAAGTACAGCCAGAATGTTCATTAGAAGCAAGATGGCAAAATTTTTTCTCTCATAATTTGGACATATTATCAGGAGGGACCAGTCCCTGGAGAAAGATATCATGTTTGGTGAGTTGGAGGGGTCAGCAAAAAAGAGGAAGACCCCCAATGAGATGGATTGGCACAGAGAGAGCAACAGTGGACTCAAGTGTAACAGCAATTGTGAGGATGTAGAAAACTGGGCAGTATTTCATGCTGTTGTACATAGGGTCACTATGAGCCGAACCTGACTTGACAACACCTAACAACAACAACAACAATGTATTTACATTCTGCAAAATTTTTATGGATATTGAATGCATAAAGACATACAACTTTGGTTCTTTCTCAGTAGGGTCTGCTAGGCCATCTGCAGTTTAGAGTTATGATTGTATTTATCATTTTGAGTTTATATTGTAAGTCATCACTTTTGATTCTGTCCATAAACCTTAATGTGCTATGTGTGTGAAATGGAATGCTGACATGACTCCCCTTCCACTTGCCTTTCCAGAGAGCCAGCCACGTTACACACAGGAGACATAGAGGACCCTTCTAGTTGCTTCACATTCCCCTCTACAGGTGAGTTGTCAGCAAAAGTACAAAAATGGGGCCTGCTTAAAACCCTCTGGTGGCTTCCTATTTACATGAGAGCAAAAGGCAGAGTCCCTAGAGCAGTCTTAAAGATCACATTAACTTTCTAATTCTGTTTTCTACCACCCCATCCCTCTTCTTTCATTCTGATTTTATCATCCTTGCCTTCTCGTTGTCATTATTGAACATTCCAGATGCCTTCCACATTAGGGCCTTTACACCACTGCTCCATCCTCATGGTAGCCCCTTACCTCCTTTAGAACCTTTCCTCAGCTATCACCTTCTCAATGAGACCTACCTTCACTACCTCATGTTAATGTCTCCCTTCCTTTCTTCTTTCCTCTTTTTTTAGCCAGTCATCTTTTAACTTACTGTATAATGTATTTGTTTTATTCATTATGTGTCCTCTCTTGTTTTTTTAAAAAAAAGCTGCACTGATAACTCCATTTATCTGGACATTATCTGTGTTTTTTCTCTTGATTTTGTGTCTCCTCACATGTCTGATTTTGTGTGTGTGTGTGAATGTCATTATGTGTGAAATTGTACAGATAATTTGAGGCTTAGAATGAGGTGCCCTTCTTCCAGAGAGCATTCATGAGAGAGCTGAGAACACCAGCAATCCCAGATCCCTTTAATCTGTTGTTGTGGAGTGCCATCAAGTCCGTTTTGATTCGTAGCAACTCTGTATAGAATGTCTGAGGAGTGGCTGGTGGGTTTGAACTGCCAACCTTGTGGTTAGCAGTCCAGTGCTGATCTTACACCAGCACCACACCAGGACTCCATCAGTGTGAATTTAGATCTCAGGACCTCCAAGGGCAGTTGTATCTCCTGTTCACTGTTGGTTAGTTCTAACCCAAAGCCTGAGGTATTTACCGCGTCAGCCTTTCTCTTATTACTGGGAACAGTTTCTCATGAAAGCTCAATTGTTACGAGGTGCAGTATGCTCTTTAATTTTTTTAATTAAAAAAATTACACCTTTTTTACTTTTGTCCTTGCAAAATTTCAGCAAGCCCATCTGTGAAAAATTCAGCTTCTCGTTCATACCATACTTCTTCTTCCAAGAAGTCTCCAGTGCATTCACTCCTAACTAGTTCAGTTGAAGATTCAGTAGGTTCCACATCACAGTACAGATCCACCAAACCTGTTCATTCACCTGATTCTGTCAAAGGTGAGTATGAGATGATTTTGTTGATTCGATTCATTGGTGAATTACAAGTGCTTTTCCATATTCAGAATGAATACGGTTTTTATATATAAGCACTATTTGATGCTGCCTAACTTAAGTGAGTTTTATTTAAATAATAAGTATAAATATTGAATAGGTATACACACCTTACTAAATATGCACATAGATACTATATGTATATATTATCCGTGTTTTTCTCTGATATGAATAAATGCTGTGGCTGCCAGATGAGCAACTAAATGCCACTGAATGCTGTGACTAACTTTTCTTTCTTAGTTACATTTCTCAAAATCATGACTGGCTTTCAGTCTCTGCTTTTGTAATTACAAGCGTCCATCTTGAAAATGTTTTTTCTTAGTTACTACAAAAATGTCATGCATGGGGTAGCATCTGACCTACTCTAATTTAACAAGGTGGGAGGAGGAGCATCACCATCTGCATCAGTCCAAGGCCAATTCCTATGGCAGAGGTCAGACATGCTGCCATCCTCCAACCTTTTTACTCATTTAACACTGATTGTCTCTCCTGCAGCAGTCTGCTGGGTTTGATAATCTGTTGCAATGCCAACACAAAATGCACAGGCAGGTTACAATTGAAGATCAGGAACACTCAGGATATCCTTCAGGACAGCCTCCTTCCTCTCAGCCGTGTTCTCAGGCAGCCCAGGCACTCGGACCCATGGCTTGCTTGGGCAAGTATTAATTACAATGTTCTTTTAACTCTCAGCCTTTCAGCTCCATAGCCCCTTGACCTCTGCCCTTCTTGAACAAATGTAACTCTACAAATTCAGCACCCACCAGTAAGCCTTAGCCCAAAGGCACTCAGCCCTAGCTCCCTGGGTTAGCAGTGTTAGCTGCCCCTAATTAAGGTCCTAATGTGGCACTGCAGGATAAGCATTGGACTGCTAACTGCAAGGTCAGCAGTTGAAACCCACCACCCACTCTTCAGAAACCCTATACAGGGTCTCTTTGAGTTGGAACTGACTTGAGGGTACTTATCAACAACAGCAGCAATTAAATGCCTGCAGACAATCCACTCTACCAGCAAGTCTCCTGCCTGAAGAGAACCCGCTTTCTTTCTCTGTGGGTCAGGAAGCCCCCTGCTCTGTCCTGGAGGTGTCATTCTGCTGCTGCCATTTCTTGCTATCTCTAGTGTCACAGTTCTCTGGTCCTGGTTCAGCTCAGGAATTATGGGGTCCAAAGGGCATGCTCATTCCTGGCCTTTCTTTCTTGATAAGTGGAAGCTCCCCTTTCTGATTCTGAATTGGTTCATTTTCAATCTAGCAGGATGGTAAAATTAACCAATCCCCTCATTAATGTCCCATATACCTCACTTACATGATCCTATCCCACAAAGGTGTCTTACAGTATATTTATATTATGAGCAAGTATTCAATCCCCTAGGTGGGCCACAAACACCTTGCATTTTCATAGTCCCGCTCAACCATTTGGTGGTGTTATTGTTGTTAATTGCCCCCAAGTCGGTTTCGACTCATAGCAACCTGTGTAGGGTTTCCAAGAAGCATCTGTGAGTTTGAACCACCAACCTTGCAGTGCAAACCAACCTTGAAGTCGAATGCCTATCTTAAGGTGTCACACCAGGACTCCCAGTCATTTGGTAGGAATTACAAAGACTATGGCTAGAAGAGCCATATCAAGTAATTCACTACACACAGGTATGAAGTGCCACTGTAAGTAGAAATAGCGTTAACAAACAGCAGTGTATCCTCTCACAGGTTAAGAGCACTGGCTCAAGAAGAAGGCGTTCTCTCCTTGAGGAAGGTCCTTGTTTCCTTTCAACATTTGCGAGCCTAGCATTCCTTCGAGATCTCCACGTGTCTTCCATACCGGGGACCCCATGTCAGAAGGACTCCTCACTCCTGACTCTTCTTTCACTGCTCACTTGTTTAATCACTTTTACATCTCAAAAGAGACTGACTCAGCATACAGCCTAATCTAATTATTAGCATAATGGCCTCTATTCCTGCCTTATTAACTTCATCATAGTTAAGATTTACAATAGGATAATGACATAGATCATAAAATGGACACTATTTATATAATGCTGAAAATCATGGCCTACTCAAGTTGGTATATATATTTTTGAGGAGGGACACAATTCAATAACACTTGTCAAAATAACACTTTTCAAAACATCCAAACAATTGTAGGTTTGTTAGTAGCTGACACACATGGGGAGAGTGATTTGATTTCAAATGCTGCTGGTGCTGTTGTTGAGTACTCTCTAGTCAATTCTGACTTAGGGCCATCCTGTATAGGGTTTCCAAGGAGCAATTTGTGGGTTTGAACTGGCGAACTTGTGGTTCAAACCGACCTTGTGGTCCAGTGCTTTATCCCACAGCACCACATCAGGACCCCTGATCTATAATAAGTAGGTAATCAATATATGAAGAGGCTTCAAAAAGTTTGTGGAAAAATGGAATGAAACATAATGGAATTTTTCTATAAACATTTTGAAGCCTTCTCACATATATACTGAACGTAAACTTTTTTTCATAATACATAACATGGCTCAAAACAACCCAGTGCTCTATGGTACCATTCCTGTTGATAAGAGAGGAACTGGACAGGCTGTTGCTTCATTGTCAGATCCGTTCTTGGTCTTTCAAAATGCTGTACCTTCCGTACTTCTGCTGTTGATGTTTGGTTAGGTGCGGCCGCATCAGTTCCGACTCCTAGCCACCCCTCTGCACAACAGAATGAAACACTGCCTGGTCCTGTACCATCCTCACAATTGTTGTTACACTTAAGCTATTTCTGCTACCGCTGTGCCAGTACATCTAGTTGGGCTCTTCCTCTTTTTTGCTGACCTTCCACACTTTACCTTCTTCAAGGATTGTTGTTGTTAAATGCTGTCGAGTTGATTCTGACCCATAGCAACCCTATATAGGGTTTCTGAGGAGCAGCTGGTGAGCTTGAACTGCCGACTTTGAGGTTCAAATGGTTTTGTAGTCTGGCACATTAACCCACAGTGCCACACCAGGACTCCTCTCCAGAGATTGGTCCCTCCCGATACTATGTACAAAGAATGGGAAACGAAGTCTGACCATCTTGGTTTCTAAGGAGCATTCTGGCTATTCTTTTTCCAAAACAGATTTGTTTGTTCTTCTGGCAGTTCATGGTACTTTTAATATTCTTCTATAGCAACATAATTCAAATGCTCATTTCTAGATCCTAAAAATATACAAAAATCAGAATTGGATGATAGATATATTTTCTTTTATAACTCTGTTTTTCCTGCATTTTCCTCCTTCATATCTTTCATTTCTAAGCTATTCATATTGTATTTGAAACAATTTAAAGTATCAAATTATTTAAGGTATAATGGTGATTCTTGCAGGACTAGAGCAATGCTACTCCTTCCCACCTTGTGATTAATTTGTGCTAGGACTTGGTATGGTGCTGAATGAGCACTGGACTGCAAACCATAATCTGCAGTTCAAACCCACCAGCAGCTTCTTGGAAACCCTATACAGAGTTGCCATGAATCAGGACTGACTCAACATCACTTAACAACAACAACATATAGTAGCATAGCACCTCCTCTTCCCCTCTGTTATCAGATCATTACCAAACATCATTATTTCATGTTATTTTTGTTAAAATCTTTCTCTAAGAAGCTCAATATTTTTCATCCTTCGAACTGAAATAATTTCTACTAATATTTGTAATGGAAAAGGTGCTTTGCTTTTTTTTAACAGTGAAAATAGTCACCAAATGTTTTCTTCAAGATTCTACCACTAGTTGTTGTTGTTGTTAAGTGCCATCAAGTCAATTCCGACCACTAGGTAGTAGGTTATGCTTATTATAGACTAGCTTGCATGCTTCTAGCCCCTCTTTCATCCCTGCTGCCCCATTTCTTCCAGGTCCACTGCTGCCATGTCAGCTTCCATGATGTCCTCTCCCATCATGCAATACCACCCTCAGCCAGGTGGTTGTAGCCAAAGTGGACCCTGCCCATCCCCCCTATGTAAAAACATTGCAGTGTCCACATCAGACCCTGCTGTCCCAAATCATCAACTGACAGAGTGTCACACTGTCATATGAAAAGCTGCCATTTGTAATAGACCATTCTTTTTTTTTTTTTTCCCCCAGTTATTATTGTGAACTGAGGGATAGTTTACAAAGGAGAACACTGGCTTTACACCGTCATTTCTTTGCAAAGATTACAGTCTCCTCAGTGCATTATTATTTAACATTATTTGCTTCTATTCCCTATATTTTTTTGTTTTTTTTTGTCAGGGGACAATGGAAGGATGTACACAAAAACATTCAGGAATATATAATAATTTAAACAACCAAAGGGCACATTCTGAAAGCCTGCCTCCTGGCTTCCAACACCCATTCTCTCTCTTTCCAGGAGTCCAGAGTCCTCAGCTGCTCCCTCTCTCCATGTCCTCATCTCTGTCTCCATCTCTGGTGTTGCTTCTTCTGTGGGTAGGGTTCCACATTCTACTTGTGCTCTTCTCCCTTGATGGTCCTAGGGTGCTCTGCTTCTGGTCTGTAAGATTAACTTTTTTGTTTGTTACAAAACTTCTGCCTTTACAGTTGTGACAGTTGCAATTAGTCATGATAATATTTACTGACTATTGAATCATAAGAATCGTATCTCCATCTCTTTTCACCAGACCCATCTAGACAAGATGAAAACTACTCAGTGGGGACTCTACCTTCCGCTGCACACTCTGAAACTAAACTCCCTCCTGAAAACCTGCAAGCCAGTCACTTGGTGCCTTTATCACCCCCTCATTCTAGATAGCCAACATCTAAGTTGTCCATCCCTATCCACCCAGTACACAGAGGGGATAGGATTGATACTTAGTGTGAAGACTCCTTCCCTCTCCATCGGTATCTTGAGCCACTACATTCATAAGTACAGGTCAAGTTCATCAAATTGTAGCAATCCACACTCATTTTCTATATAAAAAAAACTTTTTTTATCTTCTTGTAGTTGAGTTCTGATCATCAAGCCATTGAGGCTAGGTCAAATGGGGACCACCTGCTAGGTTGGGCATTCCTGTATTTCTCCCCACCGACTCCACACCAGCTGGATGCTTCACTAGCAGCTCTAGCCCTCCATGGCCATGTCCCTGTCCATGGGCTCAGGAGTCCCCAGATCTCACCACACTTCAGACCAACCAGAACTTCCTCTCCTCTCTCTCATCTCCAGGTCAATGGGAGTCTATGGAATGTGGTTGAACTTAGCCCATTTCTTCATTGTTGCCTTTCCCCCTCTTCCACTCACCAGCAGACCAAAGTGGTTACCAGCAAGCTTACATGCTTGTTCATGTGTTCTCTTTAAGTTTCAGTCTTGTAGGGGGGTTTGTCCTGAAGGGACTTGATTGCTTGCCTTGATGGCTTCCCAGTGAACAATTTGCTTGTTATTGTAGTGTAGCCAGTCGTACTGTCATTTTTTGTTTTGAATTTTTCCTTTTGATATTTCTTTGAAGATGTATCTTCTGTTGTTCTACCTGTTCCAGTCTGGTTGGCCTGCTTGTCTTTTCTAGTGGAATGTCCCACCTCACAAGGTTATGAATGGGGCTCAGGATTCCACCTAAGGTCCTATACTCTGCAAGGCTCCACAAAAAGCCGATTTCACTGGGCAAGTTCTAGAACCCCTTTCAGGTTTTCCAATCAGTATAGGCTGAAGATGGGCTTATAAGCTTTCTTTAATTATGTTTCCTGACATTCCTTCCTATCCCACTCAAGTGTCTATTTTTTTTTTTTTTTTAAGTTTTTATTGTGAATTATGTGTCAGTTTACCTGGGTGGAATGGACCATTCTTGGTCCTTAAACTTGAAGTGCTTGTCTTACCTATCCTATTCAATACTGTTGTTAAGTGCCATTGAGTCAGTTCCAACCCATAGCTGCCCAGTGTAGGGTTTCCAAAGAGTGGCTGGTGAGCCTGAACTGCTGACCTTGCAGTTGAAACTAACATTGCAGTCCAGAGCATTAACCAACTGCTGAGCCACACCAGGACTCCTGTGTAGTTAAATATAAATCAACAGGATTACGTCGGGACTCCTGGTGTGGTGCTGGAGGATTAGCACTGGACTTCGAACCACAAGGTCAGCAGTTCAAATCCACCAGCTGCTCCTTGGAAACCCTATACAGGGTTGCTGTGCATTTGAATCGACTCTATGGCACTAGCAACATCAACAACAGGATTGGTTCAAAACAAATTCAAATAAGTTAGTACTGTAATATTTCAACCCATTTTTAATTCCTTCTAAAATAGGAAAAGTGTAATGTTTTCATTATTTTAAAGGAAAGATTGCCTAATCTGTTGTCAGATTTATAAGAAGAACATTTGAATAAACTGTTACTCTCACATCTAAGCAATTTTCTAATAGCTTCACAGTCTCAGCCGATAGAAACAACAGGAAAGACATGCAGAAAACTCCAGAACAGACTGGAAAGCTTACAAACTCTGGTAGAAGATTTACAGCTCAAAAACCAAGGTAAAGTGTGCATTTTTGGAGAGATCTTTCTTTTCTATAAGAATACTCCCCTTTCCTTCTCTTGATGTTGTTAAGTACTATGGAGTTGGTTTTGACTCAAGCAACCCAGTATAGGGTTTCTGAGAAGTGGCAGGTGATCTTACAGTTAGAAGTCCAGTGCTTATCCTACAGCACCACACCAGTTTCTGTTTGTCCCTGGAAAGGATAGTGAATTAGCAATTCCAAAACTGTAGTCAAAATATAAGAGTTTTAACAATGACTAACCCCTACATGAATTGTGTGACCTAAACAGAGTCACTATGTGTCAGAACCAACTGGTGGCACACCACCACCACCACATAGCTCTCTTTAATGCTGCCTATTCTTTCTTGGTGTGGACTGGACTGCTAACCACAAGGTTGGTCGTTCAAACCCATCAGCTGTTCCTTGGAAACTCAATACAGGGTCACTATGAGTTATAATTGACTCAATGACACTTAACAACACTCTTTCCTTTAATAGGAATGAGAATTTGAGGTTGTCCTATTACAATACAAAATTATAAGAGAAAACTGCAGGTATTGGAGAAAATTGAATTTTTTATGTTCTAAATGCATTGATCAAGATTAATCATTGCTGACCAACCCTCAGCAGTCAGTACACATGCTCTGAGTGGTTTTTCACTTGAATCTTGTCTTTCTCATCCCTATCAGTTCTGTGTAGAATCCATTTGATTAAAGACAGCTAGAATAGGATAGCAGTCGATAACCAAAAAGCAAAATAATTACATTTAGCCTTACACAGGATTTAAATTAGCAGAGTGCTGTGATAATTATGTTGTGTTGTGAAGTGCCGTTGAGTCAGTTCCAACCCATAGTGACCCTGTATAGGGTTTCTGAGGAGCAGCTGGTGAGCTTGAACCACCGAACTTGCAGTTCAAATGGCTTTGCAGTCTGGCATGTTAACCCACAGTGCCACACCAGGACTCTATGATAATTATGCCACCCAGTAAATGACACAATAAAAAGATAAGTCATTTCTAAATATACTAAAGCTATTTGAATAAGAAATTACTATAATCTGCAGGTGATGGACAACTTTGGGTGGGATGTAAGTTCTAAGAACAATGGCTATGGGAAGGCTGTTGCATTTTCTTCTCTGAGATAATGCCTTCAAAAATCCAGGGGCCAAGTAAATTACTTAGCCTTTTCCTTCCTTTGTCAAGATGAAATTAACTTTGGAGTACATGCTATTCTTAATTTCATTTTCCTGCCCCTAAAGAATGTAAATTGATATATAAATGAAAAGAAATATTTACCTAAGAACCAATCCTTATAAAAAGAAATTCGACCTGATTAATAATAATAGTACTATTAGAGTTTTGGGGGTGTCGACCATCAGTGTGTCAGGGCCTGTGCTCAGTACTTTGGTTACAGTTCCTTCACAACTACAGTGGGAGATGAGTACTATTGTTATGTCATTTGAAGATGAAGAAGCAAGATAAGAGCATAGTAAGTCCCTATGTTCTAAGTCAAAGAATAAGTGGCAGAGCTGGGACTTGACTCTTGCAATTTCTGACTTCTGAAGTCTTCATTTTTAATTCAGGGAAACCCTATACTGGGTAGCTAGCTATGAGTTGAAACAGACTCAGTAGCACTTAACAATGACAACAACAGCAATTATATTAAACTGTTGGAAAAACATTCCAAATTCCTTTGCTAACCAGAGATCCCATGTACATACACATCAACAGTGTTTCATTTTCATTTTTTTGAATATTTAAGGAAGATTCATTATCTTATTGCCCCCATTTATTTTCACACTAACTTACAGTCTATGTTCGTTTGATTAATGCCACCCTGAAACATGCCAAGTGCAAGACACGTATTAATTTTAAAAATCAAAAGACCTTTCTATTGGATGGAATATCTGAATGGAATTTTTCAATAGATATTCTTGATACAAATATTTTTTTCAGAATTATCCAAAAAAATTATGGAATTATTAATCAAAATTTAAAGTGCATATAAAGTGATCCAGAAATTTTACTTGTAACAATTTGTTCTACAGGAAGTGGTTGTACAAATGCACAAAAATCTCTCTTCAAAAGTATTTACTTGTTGTTGTTGTTGTTAGGTGCTATCCAGTCGGTACCAACTCATAGCAACCCTATGCACAACAGAACGAAACACTGCCTGATCCTGGGCCAACCTCACAATTGTTGCCATCCTTGAGCCCATTGATGCTGCCACTTTGCCAATCCATCTCACTTTTTTTCTCTGATCCTCCACCTTATCAACATGACATCCTTCTCCAGTGACTGGTCCCTCCTGACAGTATGTCTGAAGTATGAGAGACAAAGTTTGACCATCCTGGCCTCCAAGGAGCACTCTGGCTGCACTTCTTCCAACATAGATCTATTGGTTCTTTTGGCAGCCCACAGCACTTTCAATATTCTCTTCTAACACCATAACTCAAAAGCATCAATTTTTCTTGGTTTTCCTTATTCACTGTCCAACTTTTGCATGCATATGAGGTTATTGAAAATACCAAGGCTTGGGTCAGGAGCTCCTTAGTCCTCAAGCTGACATCTTTGCTCTTCAACACGTTAAAAAGGTCTTGTGCAAAAGATTTGCCTAATGCAATACATCATTTGATTTCTTGACTGCTGCTTCCTTAAGTGTTGATAGTTGATCCAAGAAGAATGAAGTCCTTGACAACTTTT
>NW_006408687.1:5760225-5762385 GCF_000296735.1 Chrysochloris asiatica | reverse complement strand
TTGATAAGAATGTTGTTTATTGGTCTGGCGGTGAGGATTTTTGTTTTCTTTACATTGAGATACAATCCATACTGATGGCTGTGCTCTTTGATCTTCATCATTAAATGTTTTAAGTCCTCTTCACTTTCAGCAAGCAAGGTTGTATCATCTGCATATCGCAGGTTGTTAATGAGTCTTCCTCCAATCCTTATTCCACGTTTTTCTTCATATAACCCAGCTTCTCAGATTATTCACTCAGCATACAGGTTGAATAAGTATGGTGAAAGAATACAACCCTGCCACACACCTTTCTTAATTTTAAACCATTCAGTGTTCCCATGTTCTGTTGGAACAACTGCCTCTTGGTCCATGTGCAGATTCCTCATGAGCACAATTAAGTGTTCCGGAATACTCATACTTCGTAAAGTATTTACTACAGCATTGTTTATAAAGAAAAAAAAAATGGAAACAGCCTTTTAAAAATTTATTTACTCACATTTTGGTATGCTCACTGAATTACTGTAACATCATAACAAAACATGAGCTGAACTGGGAAGATATTGGCACTTAGCTAAGAGGGGGGAAAACAAGCTCTAGAACAATTTATACCACACATTTCTTTTTATGTAAAGAAAAAAAATGCTGTGTTTGTGCACGTGTCATGCACAAACATGCATATGCTAAAAAATGTATTTATTAACCAAACTGTTTACAGTAATGACCTCTGAGGGGGGAGGTCCAACCTCATATGGGAACAGATAGACCAATGAGACTTCTGAAATACTTGTATTATTTCAAATGATTATGTAGGTAGCATAGTGGTTACAAATTGGGCTGCAAACTTCAAGGTCGGCAGTTTGAAACTTGCAGCTAGCTGTTCCACAGGAGAAAGATGAGGCTTTCTGCTCCCGTAAAGATTTACAGTCTCAGAAACCCTGTACAGGGTTGCTATGAGTCAGAACCGACTCCGTGGCACATAACCAACTACCACCATGTATTACTTCTGTAATGAGCCCTAGTGATGCAATGGGCAAACACTCAGCAGTTAACTGAAAGCTCAGTGGTTCAAAACTACCAGCAGCTATTCCAGAGAAAGACCTGACGGTCTGCTCCCATAATGTTTACAGCCAAGAAAATCATACAGAGCATTTCTAGTCTGTCATATGAGTTGAAATTGACTCAATGGCACTTTACAATGACACTTCTAATGATAACCATAGTGCATACTTTAGACCACCAGAGGAATACAGACTTACCCTGAGATCTGGTGGGGAGATCGGTTATATAACACCAGACATTGAAAAAATATGTATGATATATTGTCATTTTTAAGAAGGTCTTAAGTTCAAAATGTATGTATTCTGCAGTAACAAACTAGGCTTTTAAGAAGCAGTTAATGGGATGTAAAACCTGAGCATAGTGTGTATTCTCACTTTGTTTTATCAACATTTTCAGCAATGTCTTCGATGATCAGAAATCAAGAAAAGAGGATACAGAAAGTGAAAGACCAGGAAAAAATGTTACTAAAATGATACTTTGTTTGCCTATTCTTTGAAGAGGTTTGATGCCCAATTAATTGTGGTGTTACTTGTAATTAGTGCCCTGTGTACTATTTTTTCTTTTTATGTGAAAGTTTAATAAAAGATATCCTGTCCAGAAAACTTATTTTGAACTAAATTATTCATGAATGTTCTCACTATAAAATTTCAAATAGTAAAAGCTAGATTTAAAAGTATCCATATCTTAGAGAGGGACTTCCAGCGCTTCCCTGACCGGACAGCACAGAGTAGACACTGGAGAGGGAGAGAAAGGAATAGTCAGAAACACCACACTAGAAGGCTTGTAAGTCCGTCTTCTGCCTATGACTGATTGGAATACCTAAAATGGGGCTACAGCGTACCCAGTGAATGAGGCTTCTTGCGGAGCCTTTGCAATACATAAAACTATAGGTAGAAACCGGAACTACATCCAGATCTCCAGATATGAGAAAGCTCCACTTGAAGGGACGAGCAGACCAGCCTGGAGCAGCTAGAAGAATAAAAGATACCTCTTGAAAGAAAGATCTGCAGGAAAAATGGAGGCAGATGGGCTGTTACTACAAGAACAAACAAATCGCTTCCCTAGGAAACATCAAGGCAAGTGGCCAGGTCCTCTCAACACAAACCCCCTTCCAAGACTAGG
>NW_006408687.1:5755060-5759195 GCF_000296735.1 Chrysochloris asiatica | reverse complement strand
ACCATGGCAATGAGATGATATACGATGGAATGAATGTAAGACTAAGGTTCTCCCATGTAAACTATCATATAATTAACAATAAAACATTTAAAAAAAAAAAAAGTATCCATATCTTATGAGAGGAGCTCTAGTGGTGCCATGGTTAAAGCGCTCAACTAGAAACTGATTGGTTGGAGGTTTGAACCTACCAGAGGCTATGCAGGAGCAAGAGGTGGCAGTCTGCTTCTGTAAACATTACAGCCTTGGAAATTCTATGGGGCAGTTCTACTCTGTTCTATAGAGTCCCTGTGAGTTGGAAGCGTTTTAACAGCAGTGTGTGTGTGTGTATGTTTATTTATATATTGTTGTTGTTGTTGTTATGTGCTGTGGAGTCAGTTCCGACTCATAGCGACCCTGTACAGGGTTTCTGAGGCTGTAAATCTTTATGGGAGCAGAAAGCCTCATCTTTCTCCTGTGGAACAGCTAGTAATTTCGAACTGCTGACCCTGAGGTTAGCAGCCCAATTCGTAACCACTATGGTACCAGAGCTTATATACTTATATTATGGGCCCTGGTGTGGCACTGTAGGATAAGCACTAGACTGCAAGCTCCTGTTTGAACCACTGATGGTTCAAACTCACCAGCTGCTCCTAGGAAACCCTATACAGGGTCTTTATGAGTCGGAACCGACTTGATGGCACTTAACAAATTGTGATAACTTAATGGATGTTGTTGTGGTTAAGTGTTACTGAGTCATTTCCAATTCATAGCAACCCGGTATAGGGTTTCCAAGGAGTGACTGAGGAGTTTGAACCGCCGACCTTGGGATTCAAACCGACCTTGCAGTCCAGTGCTTTATCCGACAACGCCACACCAGAACTCCCATAGGGTTTCCGAGGCTGTAAATCTTTACAGGAGCAGAAAGCCTCATCTTTCTCCCATGGAACTTTTGGTAGCTTCTGACTGCTGACTTTGAGATTAGCAGCCGAACTCGTAACCACTCTGTCACCAGAGTTCCTTTACTTACATATTGTTGTTGTTAAGTGTCATTGAGTCGGTTCCAACTCATAGCTACCCTGGATAGGGTTTCTGAGGAGTGGCTGGTAAACTTAAAATGCCAACCTTGCAGTTCAAACTGACTTTGCAGTGCAGTGCATTAACCCACAGCGCCACATCAGAACTCCATACTTAAATATTGTCGTTGTTGTTAGGTGCCATCGAGTCAGTACTGACTCATAGCAACCTTATGCACAGCAGAATGAAACACTGCGTGATCCTGGGCCAATCTCACTATCATTGCCACAGGTAATAATTTGTGCTATTAAGACCAGTATATGTTGAAATAATTACACATTTTTATAACTTCTTCTACTGGTTCTGAGAGTATGAAATGTGATCTTTTTCCCCCCATCAAGTTGATACTTAATGTATTCACAATGTTGTACCACCACAACATCTCTCTAGTTTCAAAAAACATTTTTATCACTCTGGAAAAAGCACTCAATATCTGTTAAGTGGAGTACTGGTACGATGCTGTAGGATAAGCACTAGACTGCATGGTTGGTTTGAACTACAAGGTTTGCAGTTTGAACTCACCAGCTGCTCCTTGGAAACAGGGTCTCTATGAGTCATAACCAACTCTACAGCACTTAACAACAACAACATCCATTAAGTTATCACAACCCATTTCCATTCCCCCAGCCTCTGGTTGCCACAAATCATGTTTTGTGTCTATGAATTTGCCTGTTCTGGATAGATTTAAATTAGGAGTTTTTGTATGTCAGCCTAATACAATGAAACAAGAACAGATACAAAAATGTTTTAATTGTTCCAAAAATACCAGAGACAATGTGGCTGCTAAAAACAACAATAAGAAACACAAATGTGCTCCATTTTCACAGTACTGAATTGTCATCAAAACACAGCTGCCGGCTAGGGGCTCTGTTCTGTTGATGAGCCACACCTCATTCACAGATAGGTGTGCCACCTGAGCCATCCCATCCTCGTCACTCTGTGTGTGGCATTTCCAAATGTGGCATTTTCAGGTTATTTAAATGTTATTTAATAAGCTTGTGTGCTTTTCTGCTTTTCCTCACTTTATTTGCCCTTCCAGTACCTGACTGTAGAGTGAGGACCTGCTACCAGGAACAGCAGCCTCAGACCGCTCTGTGAGCATGAAATGTACTTCTGCTGCTGCAGCCTTCTGATATAATTGGTGTCTGTTACAGCAGCTAGCAACAGCCCTAACCCATCAGTTATGAAACTACGCAAGGCATACAGACTTTCAACAAGGAAACTTAATTGTTTCTGCTGTCAATGCCAAGGAGATGTTAGCTCTCTTGTTGTTGTTATATGTAAGTTGGTTCCTACAACTCATAGTGACCCTGTATAGGGTATCCAAGAGTGACTGATGGGTTTGAACAATCCAGTGCTTATCCTAAAGTGCCACATTAGACACAAGATTCTGACCACATCCAAATTTAAATAGCATGTTTTAAAAACTTTTAATTGTGAATTGAGTGAAGGCTTACAGAACCAGATCAGTTTTCCATTCAACAATCCATGCACATTTTGTTTCACCTCAGTAATTTCAGTCCCCACAATGTAACATCATTCATCCCACTTTTCCCCTGTGTTTCTGGTTTCCATTCCTCCTTCTTTCCTAACCCTTCTGAACTTTGTCCTTGAGTAAATGCTGCCATTTTTATCTCAAATGGTTGATGATTCTAAGATGTATGTGTCTCCCTAGTATAGATCTATTGATTGCCTGAAAATTGAATCATGGAGTAACTAAGAGTAACTAAGGAGCGATACCACAGAATACCAGGCAAAGCAGATCCAGGACAGAGCTCCAAAACTTGGAACCACAGAGATAGGAACAGTTAAAAGGTTTGAAGGCTTATAGCTAGTGGAACTTGTAGCAAAAGTAAGAAATTGTGTACTTTTGAATCTGCCAGGCTTGGCAGCACCGTGCCGACAGCTTGGGTGAAACCGAACAGCAAGACCAAGCAGGGGAGCAGACACACCGTGGAAAAAGGCTGCAAGACACACCTCGGAGCAAAGGTGGACAATACACTTTGTCGGGCTTACTTTGTTCTGATTTTTTTTTTCTTTTTCTTTTTTGGTATTTGTTCATTGCCCCTTCCCCCCCACTGTTTGTGCACCTCCATTCTGGTGACTAGAGGGGGTACCTGATCAAGTGGACACCCCCAGCATCAACACCGGTGGGTTCTTCTGCCACACATGAGTATAAATACTCTCAGCCCAAGAGCTGTACCTGAACTGGTGTTTTTTTTAAATACAGCAAAGGCCAGGATGGGTGTAGAGAGGCCAAAAACTATATTAAGTCCTGAGGTACAGCATAACAGCCAACAGTGGCATCTTGAAATCTCTAAGGTAGCTTTGAAGGCCAGAAGCTGAAGAGAGGACATTAAAGTCACACTCATGTTAGGTTACAGATTTTTTTTTTTTCCTCTCCCTTTTCTGTGATTATAGACTACAGTATTCAATCTAGTTTTGTCTTTTTGTTGTTGTTGTTGCTTTTTTGGCATTTTTTGTTTACTTGTGTGTGTTTTTTGCTGGTGCTGTTTTGCAGTTGTATGCTCCCCCTTACACCTTTGGGGGACTATTTTTCTCCCTATATTATCAAAGAAGAGACAGCAACTGCTACCATATAGTCAAGCTACAATCAGACTCTAAAACACCAAAACCCAGGCAAGAACCAATACCAGCTGCCATATACCAGGGAGGCAGACAACACCTGTGAAAGTTACTATGAGTTAAGCAATAAGAAGAGTGAAAAGGGAAGCCCACATCTTGATCACATCTTCCTGGAAGCAATCAGAAAGCATAAAAAAATACCAAAACACATACTCAATTATGTATTAAGGCCATAGACTAGAGAATGACGTACGTGGCAACATCACCCTGAACTCAGTTGACAAATGGAAGAGTCAAGAACAGAATAAAATTATAAGAACAGAGGATCTGGAAGGTCAGTCTATGATTAAAACATTTACAATGTGAAAGAAGGTAAACACAGAGGAACAGAAATCCTGGGGGTGAGAAGGTCAGGTAGATTACAGGATAAAATAGACTGTCTTAAATGGAGGGAAGAATTAATGGAATATAAGGAAACCACAACAATGGGGTTGGG
>NW_006408687.1:5753069-5754665 GCF_000296735.1 Chrysochloris asiatica | reverse complement strand
TAGGTGGAATCCTGAGTCCCATCCAAAACCGTATGAGGTGGGACATTCCCACTAGAAAGGACTAGAAGACCAGCCTGGGACAGCTACAATGACAGAAGATACATCTTCAAATAAAGATCATATTTATTTAAATGTCATCATGACTGGCTACTACAAGAATAAGCAAGCTGTTCACCAGGAAGACATCAAGGCAAGCCATCAAGTTCCTTCAGGACAAACTCCCCTCTAAGACTGAAAATCAAAAGGAATACACAGACAAGCATGTAAGTTTGCTGATGACCACAATGGTTTACGGTGAGTAGAAGAGGGGGAAAGGCAGCAATGAAGAAATGGACTGAGTTCCATCACAGTCCATTGACTCCCATTGACCTGAAGATGAGAGAGAGAAAAGGAATGACTGGTTGGTCCAAAGTGTGGGTGAGACCTGAGGACACTTGAGCCCATGGACAAGGACATAGCCACAGAGGAGTAGAGCTGAGAGTGAAGCATCCAGCTGATATGAAGTGAGGGAGATGTACAAGAACACCCAAACTTGCAGACAGTACCCATTTGACCTAGCCTCAGTGGCTCGATAATCAGAACTCGACTACAGGAAGATTTAAAAAAAAAAAATAATTTTTTTTTTTGATAAATGAAACAAGGGTCTATTGCTACAATTTGATGTACCTGACCTACACTCAGAGAGGTAGTTATTCTAAATACCAACAGAGAAGGAAGGAGTCTTCATGTCAAATATCAATGCTATCCCCTCTGTACACAGGGCAGACAGGGACAGGCAACTTAGACATTGGCTACCTAAAATGAGGGGGTGATAAAAGCACGAAGGGACTGACTTACAATGTTTCAAGAGGGAGTTTAGCATGGTTGAAGGTCTCTCACTCCCCGATTTCAAACTTTACTATACGGCTACGGTGGTCAAAACAGCCTGGTACTGGTACAACGAAAGAGACATTGATCAATGGAATAGAATTGAGAATCCAGATATTAACCCAACCACTTAAAGCCAAATGATTTTCAACTAAGTGCCTAGACACAGTGCATGGGGAAGAGACAGTCTCTTTAACAAATGGTGCTGGCAGAACTGGAAAGCGATATGTAAAAGACTGAGACAAGACCTTTGCCTCATACCCTATACAAAAATGAGCTCGACATGGATTAAAGATCTAAATGTGAATCCTAAAATTATGAAGATCATCAATGAAAAAACAGGGATGAACGTGAGGGCGCTAATTCTGGGAATATTCAGACTGCCACACATTCTGAAAAACACACAAACAAAAATAGACAAGTGGTACATAAAAAAATTAAAAACTTGTGTACATCAAAAGACTTCACCAAGAGAGTAAAAAAGGGAAGCCACAGACTGGGAAAAAATCTTCTACAACGACATACCAGATAAGGGACTCATCTCTAAAATATATAGGAAATTACTACACATCTACAAAAACAAGACAAATAATCCAATCAAAAAATGGGCACAGGCCTTAAACGTGCCATTGTCTTTGCTCTCATGTCAAGAATCACTGCATTAATAGGAATTGGTACCTTTTTTTGCCCTGCCCACCATGTAAATCAACTGTCTAGGGATATTAGTCT
>NW_006408687.1:5745890-5746700 GCF_000296735.1 Chrysochloris asiatica | reverse complement strand
AATTCCTCTACTTGGTATTTACCCACAAGAAATATGAGCCATAACACGAGTAGATATATGCACACTGTTCATAGCAGCACTATTTACAATAGTTAAAAGATGGAGACAGCCAAAGTGCCCATCAACTATAGAATGGATAAACAAACTCTAGTATATACACACAATGGAATATTATGCTACCTTGAAGAATAACAAGGAGGTTGCAAGCCACAACATAACATGATGAACCTTGAGGACATTATGTTGAGTGAAATTAGTCAGTCACAAAAGGAGAAATATTGCATAAAGCCACTACTGTAAAAGACTAAGAAAAAGAACCCATACTAAAGGGGTGGGGGGATTCTTTGCTGGCTACTGGGATGTGGGTGATGGGGTGAGCAGAGGGAGGGGAAGGTGGAGCACAGGGTAGGGAATAGTCACAGGATAGTTTGGGTGCTAGGGAAGGGGGCAATATACAAGAAGGGGGAGAGAAATGGAAGAACATGGGAGAACAATTAGGCGGATTTGCATGAGCTAAGTGGTACAGAGGTAAAGAATGATGTATACACAACCTTGGAACAACAGGGCTCTGGGATACAGATATTGAAACATGGTTGGAATGGGAAAAAGGGGGGAAAGAATGTTAAGATGCTTGGCTGTCTTATGAATCTTAATTTCCACTTGGAAGGACAAGCAGACCAGCCTGGAGCCACTAGAACAGAAGATACTTCAAAGACCGACACAAAGGAAGGAGGGGATTATTAAGACTTGGTACAGAAGTGAAATGTGATTAATCATTCAAAACAGGACAAAATGATTTATAGGAACAAA
>NW_006408687.1:5734967-5745570 GCF_000296735.1 Chrysochloris asiatica | reverse complement strand
GTTTCAGATACCTGGCTTAAGCTTTCAGGAGGAAGGAGAACATATAGGTCAAACTGATTAAACCCAGGGTGGTCTGAGGGAGTTGCCACCATTGTCCTTTAATCCAATATTCCCAGAATTTACCACTCCACCTCAAGTGAATACCCCGGGCAGTTCCTCTCCAGAACCTCCCTGCTTAATTCCAGTAAACCTGTCCTTGTTCGTCCTCTGAGGAAGTTTTACTGCCTCAGTTCTAGGGGGAAATTTGGTTGTACATGGATATCAGGAGCTCATGTTCTAATATTAAACATAACTGAATAATCAAATAAGGAGCAGTTCTCACACTTTTAAAGTTTTATGAGGCCTGTAAGCCTTTTGGTCCCCAACAGTCGGGTCCCCTCAGAGCAAACCTCCTTCCAAGACTAAGACTCAATGGGAATACATGCTCTGATTGGTGACCACATTCATCACGAATAAGTGGAAGTGAGGGAAAAACAGTAGTGAAGCTGCGAACTAAGCCCTACCGTGTTCAATAGACTCCTGTGAACCCGGGTGGAGACCTAGTTGACCAACAGTGTTGCAAGAATTGGGGACTTTTGGGCCCAGAGTCAGTGACATAGCCACAGAGGACTAGAGTGGAGAGTGAGGCATGCAGCTGATAAAAAGAAAGGGCATATCCACAAGAACACCCACATTTGCAGATAATACCCACTTGATCTGGCTTCAATGACTGGATCAGAACTCAGCTAGAAGAAGAAAGATGGGGGAAAAAAAGTAATCTGATACAATTTGATGAACTTGACCTACACCTATGGATGCAGTCACTCAAAAGAGGGAACAAATCTTTACAGCAAGGATCATTCCCAGCCCCTCCATACACAGAGTAGACAGGGATATGCAACTTGGACATTGGTTCCCCAAAATGGGGGCACGGGGGTGGGGGGTGGGTGCTACAAAGGCAAGAAGTGACTGGCTTACAAGCTTTCAAGAGGGAACCTTTCAAGAGGGAACCTAGATCCAGAGGTCATGGAGGAAGGTAGAATCAGTCTGTCTGGGCGGGCTGATGAAAGGAAATGCAGATACGTCTCTTGTGATACAATAGTGAATAATTGTTATCGGGACTGATTGTGAGGGTTGTAAATGTACAGGTAGACATTTTTGTAGCAAGGATGGGAGTGATTAACTTTGCAGTCTAGGAGCAGAGGTCCCTGGGACCTTGAAGGGAAAAGAACGGAGAGCGGGACCCTAACCAGAGAAGCAGTGATGCCTGAGATGGGGGCAGAGAGGATGACATGGAGAGACAGAGTGGCTGGAGACTTTAGACCCAGAGAAAGAGAGCGGCTGTGTGCTGATGACCACGTGGGTAGGGGGCAGGCTTGCAGGGTGTACCCTTTGGTTGGTTGATGATGCATGGAGGGGATCGTAACCATGGCAATGATATATGATAGGATGAATGCAAAACTAATGTTCTCCCATGTAAACTATCACGTAATTCACAATAGAACATTTTTAAAAAGAAGAGTAACTAAGGACTAGTGTCCCAGAGATTCTTAGAGGAAGTGGTTTTGAGTTTTACTCCACATTTCCCTTCCACTCTATTCAGGCCCTTCTATGTGATCTTCTCAGAGCAGTTGGGAGTGGTAGCTGGGCACTGTCTAGTTCTTCACATCTCAGGATTGTGGAGGCTAATGTTTGCATGGCCCGTTAGTCCACTGGTCTCATTCTTTCCATTAAATAGCAATTTTAATACAATATTTGATTGTGTATGTATACCTGAAAGCAGTTGACTTTACTGTAATTTTTTAGTTCCTCAGGTAATGATAAAATGACTACTGATAGAATTATAAATAGATTTTTACTGTAAATTGCTTAACTTTTATCTAATAGAAATGACTTGGATATTCTGTGCAGTAGCACATGCAGAATGTTATATGGGTACGACAGTCTATATAGTAAATGCCTTGTAAGGTAATATAAAATTCATTAAGTATGTAAGAATGACATAAGAATTAACATAATAATGTCAGAAGCCAAAAACTATCTTAGTTTATTTAAGCAGTTTTAACACTATTTTTGGAGTCCTGCTGTGGCACTGTAGGATCAACACTGAACTACTAACTACAAGGGTGCAGCCGCTCCTCAGAAACCCTATACAGGGTCGCTGTCAGTCAGAACTGACTTGACAGCACTTAACAAAAATACTATTTTCAGGAGTCTGTGGGTGGAGTCATGGTGTGGCGCTGTGGGTTAATGCACTGGACTACAAAGTCACTTTAATCTGCATGGTCAGCAGTTCAAGCTCACCAGTTGCTCTTTTTAATCCCTATATAGGGTTGCTATGGGTCAGAATCAACTCGACAGCACTTAACAACAACAACAACATGCTAATTGATGTTTGGTTTCTTCAAAGTCTTATTGAGGAAAACATTAGTATTTTATTTTGCATCTAAGCTGTTATGATACTAAGATTAAGGCAAATAATTCAGACACTTAATAAAGATAGTGATATTCAGATTTTATTACTTCTTCAGTTATAATAACTTAAAGTTTGAATTTTTGTATCTTTTCAGAGCACAGGTGTACTTCTGTCTTACTGTCATGTATAAATCTGTTAGCCAAGATGGTAGTGATATAAGAGAAGAGGGAAGAGGGTGAAGATTAGAAGACTGTTCATCTGATCGTCAGTTCATTTCTGGTCTGAGGGGGTGGCAGTGGGGAAAGATCGCCCTACATCAGCCTCATTTATAAATGAGGGGTTTCCCTCCTTGTAGTCTAGGATGTAACTATTCCTCCAGGTCCTCTAGAAGTATCTTCAGCCTGCCTCCCCCAACCACATTCATGCTCCCTTTTCTCTTATTTACTTATTCTGATTAGGCCTCTTGTTTCTATAACAGCCTTAAAGTATAAAGACAAAAACATACTTTTATTATTTTGCCCATAACATGCCCATGTAATTAATGAGCACATACACATAATACACTTAGCAATCATAAGAAACTGTGAGGGACCTTCAAGGTCTGAAAGACCCATATAATGCATAAAAATATGGGACTTACTGCTTTTAAAACCAAATCTGGCCCAATAACTGGGGAGCCTTAAAGCATTACCTCATATCCTTCCTAATAAACACTGGAGACGAGATATTTTCGGATCATAGCCCCATACAGTATTAACTATTTCTAAATAGAAAAGGTGCATGTAGTTCTGTGTTCCTCCAGCAGTACAGTAGGTATCTGATGATCTTTTGGATGAGGCATGTTTTACTTCCTTGGTTTAAGGTTCACCCAGAGGCTCAAGCTTGAACTTAAAGGCATTAAAGACACATGTGAACACATGATTGATTCATTTCTATGTTCCATGACCACAGTCTGCACCCTCAAGTTTAGGCAAGTCACATTCACCAAGGGAACCAAGTCCTAGAGTAATGATGGGTCAGCACATATCTGTCAATCAATGTACAGGTTAAAAACCAGTGCACATGTTCACTGGAAGCATCAGCTACAGAAACATGAATTCATACACATTAATAAACAAAAGGCACTAGCAAATTTGAACCAACTCTAATGACTCAATTTGGAGCCACAAGTCATTTAAAATTCTTTGGTGTGTTCCACAACCTTAGCCTCTTTGTCATTCTGCAACAGCTTCTCTAGGACCTTGAAAATTCAATCAAAGAATCCCCCACCACTCTTCAATCATTTTATCCTCAAGGCCAGTCTCTAGGAATCTATTGCTGCATTCTTCCCAGCGGGTGACCTCCCCATTCTCAACCACCACAAACTTCCACTGCACCACTGTATTGGCAGGCAGGGAAACAGAATGCGACCAAAACCCATCCTTGTCATACTGCAGTGGGATATAAGCCTTCCATCTCCCAAGACTCTCATGGTCTCCAGTTACTGCAATGAATTGCTCACCAGTGCCTGTGATATAGTGAATCTGGAACCTGACACTAACTTGCTGAGACTCTGGAAACCTTGCTATCCTTTTTGTTCTCACTTCTACTTCCTGTCCTCTTGTTTCCTCACGAACATCTCTGCCATAGTCCAATCCTTGACTTGGGCTTAACAGGAGAGCCTCAAGACTATCACCCACACCAACATCTCCCCAAGATGAATGTCTGGACACCATTTCCCAGTCATCCTGGTCAGCCAGTTCTGAACTGTCCGAATGTGGGAGACTCACTTCTTTAGTTCTGTCCATTAGCAGGTTGCTAGAAAGCAACTTCTCTGCAAAACATGTAGCTGCCTTAGCAGGCATCTGTTGTCCTTTTTGGACTCCCCATTCTCCTATAGGATCATTTTTTGAAACTTCAATATAACCTTTAGAGTGACCAGTTGCCAAGGTAGTTAGAGATTGTGTGTCTAGAGACTGTCCAGAAAGAACATGCTCTTGTGAACTGTCACCATCACTGTCTCCTCCAGAAGAACTCTTCAGTCTCCATGCTGCTTCCTGCAGGTCACCTAGGTTACCAAGGCCTTTGGTCTCTGAAATCAAGCATCCATTGCTTTCTTGAAGGTGCTCTAAGAAACAAAAGAAAACCTTAATAGTGTTAGGTCTTGTAGAGTTCTGAGAAAATAGACTTTGTATCTGTAGTTCATAAAATTTCTCTCTTAAAATCAAGCACTCGATTATCTAGTGTTTTCCCCACACTGTACTCTAAAAATATACACGGCTTTTCCATAATAAAAGGTCCACCTAGGAGTTTATGTGACCGGGTGTAAAGGAAGGGGTAAATCGTAGGGGCATAAGGACAGCCTTGTTATGGTCCTCAATTCCAGCAGTTCATGCCACACTGGCATGTAACCAAAGCCAATTTGCTTGGCTCTGATCATCCAAAGTGTTGACCAGCCTGTGGGTCAAAGGGCTGCGTGGTCACCCTACAAAAGAGTACACTTGTACCTCCAGGAACAAATGCAGGTCATTTCTTGCCTCGTGCTGGCAGATTAACAGCAGCTGCCATTATATGGCAATACAAAGGACAGCAGTGGGTTGGGGAATAGGCCAAAAGTAGGGTTGGGGGATAGGGCTGGTTTCTCCTTGGCAATCCCACATGCATCAGCAATTTCTAACAAACTGTAAGGCCTTTTGAATGCCTTCCCACTAAGGTCCCTAAAGGCACTGCTTCCTTCTTGGTCAATAACAGCTCCTTAAAGTTCAAACTCTCCCAAACCGTACAATCAACACAGGTGAGATTGGTTTGGTTTGGGGGGTGGGGTGGTATAAGTCTGGTTTCTTTGTAATAGTCGGTTTGGAAGAGAGATATGAATAAATGTTACTTTGAATTCCTAGTTTTTTCAGTCTAAAACATGAGGCTAGGCTTCAAAAAAAAAAGATCAACGAGCTCTGGGTTCATCTCAAAACTAATCGCACTAAAGGCACACGTGAACACCACCCCACTAAAAATAAAGTTTACCGAAGTCATTTTCATCATCAGGCTGGAATCCAGTATGAGGAGCTTGCCAAGGGAGGGAGGGCTCCGGAAAGCAAGGTTTTTTTTTTTGCCAGTGCTCACTCTTTCCCTAGTGTGTAAAGTCTAAAATTACAGGTTTAAACCAAATGTCCATTCTACTCATCAGAGTTGGGGTTCCATTAAGTACCGAAATAAACAGACACTCGCCTTCCCCAGGCACTATAATGGATTGCTCATGCTGTTGGGAGTGTGGACAGGGCCTCTCGGTTAGAGTCTAAAGATCTGGAAGGGAGATCAGCACACAGCACACAGTCCCACGGCTTCAGCCGTGGCCTTCTTGGCCAAACTCCAATCTGAACTTTGCCTTCCTGTCAGAAGCGTCCAGATAGCTCACAACTCGGCAATTACTAAACCCAGCCCTTCTTAGGGAGTGAGTGATGGACTGGGACCGAGAAAGTGTCCCTGCTCATCCCGAGGTTGAAGAAGCTCTGCTCTCCGAAGGCTTGGGAAGGGGCATCGCAGCTGCACCAAGCGCAGTCAGATGAAGGGGTAAGGGCAGGTCTTCAGGCGCTAGCACCCGGAGGAGAAACTCAATGGGGCACGGACCTTGGAGGACTTCGCAGGGCATCTCCACGGCCTCCCTGGGAGACCAAGAAGCCTGATCTGCGCGTGCGCACCAGCCTGGGCCATTGGGGGCAAACGGAAAGGGTCTTGCCCCTTGAAGGGGAAGCCAGTCCGTTAGGAAGGCTTGCGGTGGATTTCCCCACCCCCTTCCTGGTGAACTTCAGAACCCCGTGGTAGTGCGACCCTCGAGACATGGTAAGAAAGAATACCTGATGGTTTGGTGATCTGTTCCTGCCCGGGACTCGATTTCCCTCCGCCATCCTGCTCGCCTCCGGAAGAACCGCTCCATAACAGCCAAGTGAAAAGCGCCCCGGCCAGACTGCCTCCGACCAGCAGGGCGGACCACACGGCGCCCATGGCTGAGAGGCTGCAGTTTCAGACGGCGACAGCGACCGCGACGAGAGCTCAGGTCACGCAGAGCCACACCTACCCCTCCGGCTCCAGCCTTTTACGGTCCCTGCCGACGGGCGCTCCAACGCAGAGCCCAGCCCTCCGCAACGAAAACTCAACTTTCCCAGCTCCGCCCCATCCTCTGCCAGGGCCGCAGCCCCGAACTCTAGTCCCAGCCTCGACTAGAGCGCCCTTTTCTTTCAACACTTTTCATTCGGGGTTCCGCCTATCTCGAGCGCGACGGTAGCCGGTTCAAAGTGAGTCCCGCGTGCGTAAAGCGCCCAAGTGCGCACAGGTACCGGGCGCAAACCCGGTCCCGCCCCAGGGTCCTTCTAGCGCCTGCCCAACCTCCTCTCACTGACGCTGTGGTAAAGCGACCAGCCGGGGGCCAAGGGCTTCCAGGAACTTGGACTCTGGAGAAGCCGATTTGCGTCAGTGACGCTCGAGGCTGGGGCTGGATTGGAGAGGTAGCGTGGCTCGATGGGGTGGGGTAAACTGGGAAGCCTGCGGACACAAGGACCGGAAACTCGATACTGAAAGGTTGGTTCCGGAGATCAGTTCATTGAATTTAACCTTCCCAAGCTTCTTATTGGTAAAGTGAAAGGGCTTGAATAAGGACCCATCCACCTAGAAATGAGAATCATCTCAACCACATCCAGTCGTTATTTCTTCTTTGACCTCTTTCCCGGGTGTATTGTAGCAGTAAAATGCGCACCCTCATGCCTAGATGTTGTCCTGGGGCAGGCTCTTGTTTAGTGCCGTTGAGTCGTTTCCGGCTCATAGCGACCCTGTATGGGGTTTCCGAAGAGCGACTGGTGGGTTTGAACCTTCAATCTTACGGTTAGCAGTCTAGTGCTTATTCTGTATCTGGGGCAGGCTCTTACAGATGAGTTTATGAATAAAAGCAGCAACCCTTTGTTAGTGCTTGTACCACTTAAGTCCCTGGGTGGCGCAAAGGGTTAAGTGGTGGACTACTAGCCGGAAAGTTGGCTGTGTGAACCCACCTGAGGTGCTTCTTAAAGATCACAGCCTAGGACACCCTATGTTGTTAATTGTCGTCGAGTTGGTTCCGACTCATAGCGACACTGTATAGGATTTCCTGCAGCACCACACCAGAACACCCAGTAGTTGTTGAGTGCCACCGAGTCGATTTTGACTCACAGTATACGGTTCCTGTAAATCTTTACAGGAGTAGAAAGCCTCATCTTTCTCCCATGGATCAACTGGTAGATTTAAACTGCAAACCTTGTGGTTCGCAGCCCAGCTCGTAATCCACTATCAATTCTATACACATGGGATCACCATGAGGCAGAATCAAATCATTAGCAACAACAAGGTGCCAGGTGCTTTAGGTATTTGATTTGATTGTCATAAAAACCTGCAAGCTAGGAATTATACACATTGTTTTCTCAGCTCGTGCCTCTGCCAATCACCTCCTGATGCAGTTCCTGTTCTCTCACCTCTGCACTCCCATATGCAGCTGTTGAAGCCAAACTGGCAAATACTCACCTTGAAATAATCACCAAAATGCCTCCCTCTGGCAGGACAAGTCATTAAAACTGGTCCAATGATCTGAGCAGTGGGTAGTCACTGACCCATCAGGCTCAACCATTGGAGGTATAGGGGTGCTGTATGAATTGCAGTTCCCTTGGGTACACTGGTGCTGGTCTCAATCCTTATAGTCATAAGGAGAGTCCTAGGAGTGACATACCAAAAACCAAACCTGCAGTCCTCCAGTCAGCTCTGATTCATGGTTATCCCAGGTGTGTCAAAATAAAACTCTGTTCCATAGGGTTTTCAATGTTTGGTTGTGTTTTGGAAGCAGATCACCAGGCCTTCTTCAACGGTACCTCTGGGTAGACACAAATCTGCATCCTTTCAAGGCAGCCAAAGATGTTCAAGGAAAGCAAAGAATGTAGGAAATGGAGAAGAGGTCACCAAGAGAAAGTGACATCTCCCTCATCAGTTGTGTTGACTTTAGTGACAGGTCTCCTGTGTTGCTCCCTTCATTGTCATTTCCAGTGCCCTCGCCTCATTCAAAACCAACCTGTCCAAAAACGACAACTGCATCCCAGTTCATCTCTGTGCCTCTGGGTACAGACAACTATTACTAATTTAAAATACAGTCCTGAGCATTGTATTTCTTCTGCTAACAGATTAAATTCAACCCTCATCTTAGCCTCCACTGTCTCCTGTAACACAACCTCAACCACTCACCATTTGCTTGCACTTCAGCCAAACTGGATCCTTTACCCCATGATCAAAATACTACTAAAAGCCACTTGTTTCCCTTAAACTTTTCCCCAGTCCAGTCCTAAGTACCATTCCCCAGTACCTATCCTTTACAATGAAATGAGTAGTCTTTTCTTTGTGCTCTGAATACATATTGTAATTGCCCAACTTTCTTTGGGCAAAACATAAGGTTTGTTATTTTTGTAGTTTATTCCCACATGAGATCATAAATTCCTGGAGGGCCAGAACTTGTTCTCCATATAATCCAGCATCTGGAATGATCCCAACCAACCTGTCATCTGATAGTCCTCTTCTTTTTCTTTTTTCTTTTTTTTTTTATTATTTAACTGTGTTTATTGAATAATATATGCTGACAGGAAAAAGATAAGGTTTTATGCTCTTGTAAAGATTTAGCACCTCGGAAACCCTATATAGGGTCACTATGAGTTGAAGTCAACTCCAGAGCACACAACAACAACAACAGTATATGCTGGCATTAGGCTAAAGTGCTTCATAAGGTTTATTAGCACTGTAGGATAAGCACTAGCCTGCTAAATTCAAGGTTGGCAGTTCAAACCCACCAGCTGTTCCTCAGAAACCCTATAAGAGTCACTATGAATCAGAACTGACTATGGCACTGAGAACAGCAGCAACAGCATCTCATATAAGGCCCTGAGAGTATGTATGCTTACAGCCATACAGATAATACATGATACAGCTAGGATTTGAAGCTAATGTTCTGACTCAAGACCCATGCTCAGAATCTCTGTTGTTTTTTTTGCTACCCTCTGTACAACAGAATGAAACACCACCCAGTCCTGCACCATCCTCACAATTGCTGCTATGCTTGAAACCATTGCTGCTGTCACTGTGCCAACCTACACTAATCTCCAATATTATTATTATTATTATCGCTACACTAAATTCCACTCTTATTAAGCCATATCCAAATTTCAAAGCATACATTTTAGGAATCAGGCGTAAATCTTAATATGTAATACCAGAGAACCTTGCCAGGAATATTCTAACATTTATGGTAAATTCAGACTTGCTCCTGGTTTGTAACTCCTCTTATTACAAGCCTGCACCTCCTTAGAGAAATGTACTTATCCCCACCAGCACCTGTCTGCTGCTGTCAAACCTCTGGCTCCTGTTACTCCACATAACATTAGCCACAAATAAAACCTTTCTGCAAAACCATCACAGGGATAGCTGCCCAGGGTCAGATTTCACAGAGACATTTTCTTACTGCAACTCCGTTCGGATCTCTGACTCATCTTAGTTCCAGAATAGACTCAAAACCAAAATCCTTTATGCTGAATGATGAAACCTTTTGAAAAGGAAAATCAGCTCAGTATAGAGAGAAAAATAAAATAGATCCCATGTGGAATAAAGTTATAAATGTCAATGGTAAAACTATAATAAAATCCAGGAGATGACATTGTGATACTGCATAAACCAGAAGACAAAAAACAAAAATTTGATACCTTCACAATAAGGCAGTTTGGTCAGGGAAGAATGCCGTAAACAACGTTAGCAGATAGGCCCAGACTGGGAGAAGACACAGACTAATATCTAGATATAGAGTGAACTCTTAGAAATTGATAAGAAAAAGACATGAGTCCATGAAATCGAACATAAACATGCACAAGGGATGGCACATGATAGGCACAACATTTTTGGTTGAATGAATGACTAGCAAAAACACAAAGAAATGTTCAAACTCACTACTAATCAGATGAATACAAATAGAAACATTCCTATTGTTGTTGGGTGCCATCCAGTCAGTAACTGACTCATAGTGACCTTATGCATAACAGAATAAAACACTACCCAGTCCTGTACCAACCTCAATTGTTGCTACACTTGAGCCCAATGCTGCTGCCACTGTGCCAGTCCATCTAGTTGGGGATCTCCCTCTTTTTAGCTGATCCTCCACTTTACAAAACACGATGTCCTTCTCTA
>NW_006408687.1:5733466-5734392 GCF_000296735.1 Chrysochloris asiatica | reverse complement strand
AGCAAGCAAGGTTATATCATCTGCATATCTCAGGTTGCTAATGAGTCTTCCTCCAACCTTGATGCCACATTTTCTCTTCATGTAATCCAGCTTCTCAAATTAGTTACTCAGCATACAGATGGAATAAATATGGTGAAGACCATTTTTCAAAGGAGCCATGGTGGAGCAGTGGGATAAGCATTAGGGTGTTAACTGAACGGTTGGTGGTTCAAACCCACCAGCCACTCTGAGAGAAAAAAATGAGGCTTCCATAAAGATTTATTCTCAGAAACCCTGCTTTAGCCTATGAGTTGGAATCAACTTGATGGCAGTGGATATAGACTTATCCCAATATTTGCTTCCACCAGAGCAGCACATACAGAAAGACCATGTGGCACTGCTGGTGGATGAGTAAACAGGTACGAACAGTTTGTAGAACAAGCTGGAAGAATTTTGTGAAATTAATTATGCATTTATCCCATGACTCAGGAATGCCACTTCTGATCCTATAGAGCCCAAAGGAAAATTTGCACAGATGGTGAGGGAACATGCAGTGTTGTTTGGGACAATGACAAGTTTGAGGTTACTAAGCTGCCCATCATGGGAAGATAGCTAAGTAAAATGTGGCAGATGCATATGAAAGCCTATGCAATTACAAGAATAATGAACAAGACCAACCTACGAGGGGATTTCAAAAAGTCCTTGAAAAAATTCTATTTTCTATGAACTTTTTGAAGTCCCCTTGTACACCAAAACAATTAACGGTAGCATAGTGGTTATGAATTGGGATGCAAACTGCAAGGTCAGCTGTTCGAAACTACCAGCTGCTCCGTGGGAGAAAGATGAGGCTTTCTGCTTCCGTGAAGATTTACAGCCTTGGCGCATGGAGACCCCAGCTGATCTCCTCCCTCCCTGCCTTCCTCGGATGGCGGCTGTTTATGCTGGAC
>NW_006408687.1:5731210-5732436 GCF_000296735.1 Chrysochloris asiatica | reverse complement strand
GGGGATAATAATCAATGTAATGAAACAAGCTATATGAAGGTTGAATGTGAAGCTGATGATGTGCCCTGTAAACTTTCACTCAATGCAAAATAAAAACATTTAATTAAAAAAAAAAACAAAACCTTAACTATAACCTTGTCAACTTGGCACCTGTAAACCATATGCATAATCTCAAAATAAAAACAATTGTTAAGTCAAAAAAAAAAAAGATTTACAGCCTCGGAAAACCTGTTCAGGGTCGCTATGGGTCAGAACCAACTAGATGGCACTAACAACAACAACATAGGATAAACACTGGTCTGATAATTGCAAGGTCAGCAGTTCAAACCCAGAAGCCGCTCCTCAGAACCCCTATAGAGGATTGCTATGAGTCGGAACCCACTCAAGGGCACTTAAAAATGGGTATACATGTTGTTAAGTGCCATTGAGTCAGTTCCAAATCATAGCAACCCTGTATAGGGCTTCAGAGGCTGTAAATCTTTCCGGGAGTAGAAAGTTTCAGCTTTCATCCATGGAGCGGCTACTGTGCTTGAACCACTGACCTTGTGGTCCAGTGCTTATACTACAAAGTCACCGTGGTCCCTGCTAGTATACATAATGTTGCCAAAATAGTTAATGGTAAGATCTATAGTGCAATTATAGTATGTCAATTAAAATATATACTCAAAATAAAACTCCTCAGGTTTCAAAGACATGCGTATGGACAGGTATTAAACATATTAATAGAGTGTCTTTGGTGGATAGAGGGTGGGGTTGGAGTAAAATAAAGGAAGAATGAATAAATAAAGTACTTATGTCAGGGCTCTGATTTCTTGGGGATCTATACTAAGTAGCAGGATTGCTGGGTCATACGGTATTGCTATTTCCAACTTTTTGAGGAAGTCCATACTGTTTTCCACAGGGCTTGTACTATTTTATAGTCCTTCCACCAATGAAGGAGAATCCCTGACTTTCTATACCCTCACAAGCATTTGTGGTTTTCTGGCTTTTGAGCTTTGCTTTTAATTCTGGGGTGAGATGCTATGTCATTGTTGCTTTCATTTGCATCTTTCTAATGGCTAAAGAAGGCAAATATTTCTTTATATATTTGTTGCCTGTCTGAATGGATTCTTTGGTGATATGTCTGTTCATGTCCTCTACCCATGTTTTTTTTGTTTTTGTTTTTTTAAGTTTTGTGAATTATGTGATAGTTTACATGGGAGAACATTAGTTTTACATTCATTCTA
>NW_006408687.1:5688016-5714826 GCF_000296735.1 Chrysochloris asiatica | reverse complement strand
ATATGTTTGTTCAGATTTTTTTAACCTTTTACCTGCTTGCTCTTCTATCTTAGCAGTATTGAGAGATTTGTCTTCCAGCTTGCTGGTTCTGGCTTCCATCTCTTTATTTCTGCTCCTTCTCCCTTTCAATGTATTGTCCATTTCTAATATTTTATTATTAATCATCTGGACCTCTTTTTGCAGGTTTTGAATTGTTTCCAATGCTGCATCGATCTTGTTTGATTGCTCTTGTAGTACTTTCCTGACTTCTTCCTTGTTTTCCTCCACCCATTTTCGGAGCATTTGAATTTATTTCCATATCATTCTTCTGAATCCCTTTTCAGGCAGATCCAAAACCTGCTCTTCCTCTTCTGGAGAGCCTTTGTCTGTCTCCAGCGCATTTGTCTCAGTTACTCTTTACTGGTTTTGGACATGTTTTGAGATCTTTTGTTGTGTGTGTGTGGTTTTTTTTTTGTGTGTGTGTGTGGGGGGGTCATTTTCAGTAGTTTTGTGGGTTTTTAATGCTTAAATGGATGTTTGTTGCTGTGTTGTTAAGCTTACTGGGTGTCTCCTGGTGGATATGATCAGGAGATAGGCTTCCCTTTTCACATGTATGCTTAGCAGCTGTTATTGGCTCTTGTCTCAATGGTAGAATATTATGGAGTATGCTTGTAGCTTGGCTGTATGGCCACAATTACTGTCTCTTCCTGGGTAACATAGGGAGAAAAAGCTCCCACCTCCTTGAAAAATGAATGATCAAAAGGACCCAAAGCAGAAGCAATATAAAAGCAAAGACAAAAACCACCACTTTGAAACAAAAATAAAACTGTGGCCGACTGTCCAGTTGCCTTGCTACACAGGCAGTGCATGTGCACTGTTGACGCCTCCAGTAGTGGGTGGGGGTGTCCGCTTGCTCAGGCCTCTCCTCTAGTCACCACCATAGAGGTGTGTAGATAGGTATTGAGAAGTTAATGGGAAAATGATTGTCTCCTGTTTTTGTCTCTGAAGGTCAGTTAGGTATCTGCGTGTACACAGCGAAATTCTCAAGATAGTTGCGTCCTTTTACATTAGGGTTTTATAGATTGTTCATATGGTTTGTCTGTCAGGCCTGACAGGCCTGCTTTTTTCTTGCTGGATATGCTGGAGTAAAGAGTCCTCCACAAGTTAATTTTAGGGCTGTGTGCAATTAGTATTTTGTAGTTTTCTTTGTATAAGTTTTTTGTTTCTCTGACTAGATTATAAGTATTGCATCTTTTGGGTGACTATCGTAAATAGTATTGTTTTCCTGATTTCCTTTTGTAAGCTCTCTTTATTAATGTAAAGGAATCCAACTCTTTTTTGTTTGTTGCTCTGTAACCAGCCACTTTGCTGAATCTTTCAATGAGTTCCAACAGTTTTCTTACTGAGTCTTTGGGATTTTCTATGATTAGGATCATATCATCAGAAAATAGAGTTTTATGTCTTCTTAGCCAATTTGGGTGCCTTTAATTTTACTTTCTTGCCTTATAGCTCTGGCTAAGACTTCCAATACAGTACTGAACAGGAATAGTGACAAAGGGCATCCTTGTCTGGTTCCTGTTTGCAAAGGGAAGGCTTTCAGTTTCTCTTCATTGAGAGTAATGTTTGCTTTTGGATTTGTATATATGCTCTTAATTATGTTGAGGAATTTCCCTTTTATTATTATCATGGCGAGTTTTTTTTTTTTTTTTTTTTAATCAGGAATGGATATTAGATTTTGTCAAATGTCTTTTATACATCAATTGATATGATCACATGCTTCTTTCCTTTCATCCAAAAAGAAGTCATAACTTTATTAATGATAGAAACAGTACAAATTTCAAATCAAACTGCAGTTACTCTTCTGAAATACCAAAAACAAATTCCTTGTTTTCAGATGGTTACATTAATTTCATAATGGCATTTATAAGATCTTTACTGTTGTTCCTCAAAGCTCAGACTGCCTTTGCTCTTGATTCATTTGCTTGTGACATGACCAATTAAATGCCCTTAACTTCCACACCTGTTTCATCAATGTCTTCCTCTTCAATTTCCTCTTGTACACAAAGGAGCTCTGGTAGCGTAGTGGTTACGAATCAGGCTGTGAACCGCAAGGTCAGCAGTTCGAAACTACCAGCTGTTCCGTGGGAGAAAGAGAAGGCTTTCTGCTCCCGTAAAGATTTACGGCCTTGGAAACCCTGTACAGGGTCGCTATGAGTTGGAACCGACTCCACGGCACATAACAACAACAACACACTTGGGAGTTTGTGTGTTTTCCTTAGTGATCAGGACAACTTCACTCTGAATTTTGAATTTTTCAACAGCTCCTAGCTGTGCTTACTGAGAAAAATCCTCGATCTTGGCTTCTCCAAAAACTATATAGATATCTGAAGACGTACTCTTGTAGACATCTGACTTTTTGATGACAAAGTAGATATTCTTCAGTTTCCCAATATTGACTCTAGTAACCCCTGTGACGTGTTGAAGACCCAATTTGGACTTTGCCTTCCATGCCTTCTTTTCACTTTGACTCTGTTTTGCTTTACTGATTGGTCTTTCATCAGTTTCAGTTGCTGCTGCCAGCTGGGCTTGTTGTGTGGTTGCCTGTGTAGAATTCTGTTCCTTGAGCTCTGGTACTGCATCACTGTCAGATTCTGTTCCAGTCTCTGTCTCAGCCTGGGGCTGTGGCAAATCCTGCTCTGTAGCCGCAGTGGTTTCTGTGGCTTCACCAGGCATTTTGTACAGAGAATACAGAACCAAGATGGTGGCAGAAAGAGCCTTTTCCTTTCTTTTATTTATGTGGTGATTATACTGATTGTTTCTCTAATATTGTACCATGATATGAATCCCACTGATATGAATCCCACTGGTCATGATGTGTTATTTTTTTCGTATGTTGTTGCATTCTTTGTAGGTAGGATTGCCTTGAGGATTTTTGCATCTATGTTCATTTGAGATATTGGTCTGTAATTCTCTTTTTTAATGTTGATTTTGCCTGGTTTTGGTATGAGGGTTATGCTGGCTTCATAAAGTGTATTGGGGAGTTTTTCATCCTTTTCTATGATCTGGAACAGTTTTAATAGAATTGGTGTCAGCTCTTGTCTGAGTGTTGTATAGAATTCACTGGTAAAGCCATCTGGGCCTGAACTGCTTTTTGTTGAGAGTTTTTTAATGACCTGATCAATTTCCTCTGTTGTTGCAAGTATGCTCAAGTTTTCAATTTCTTTCTATGTTAGTTTAGGTAGGTCGTATTTTTCTAAAAAATTGTCCATTTCTTCTAGATTTTCAAATTTGTTGCAGTACAGTTCTTTGCTGTATTCTATTACTATCCTTTTTATTTCCATTGATTCTGTTGTAACATCACCCATATTGTTTCTTATGCATGTTATTTGCATCTTCTTTTATTTTGTTAGATTTACTAATGGTTTCTCAATTTTATTAATCCTTTCAAAGAACCAACTTCTTGTGTATTCTTTCTATTGTTTTTCTATTTCATTTATTTCTGTTATAATCTTTATTATTTATTTACTCCTGTTTGCTGTAGACTTACTTTGTTGCTCTTTTTCTAATGGTTGAAGATGTTGAATTAATGTGTTGATTTTGGTTCCTTGCTCATTTTGGATATGTGCACTTATTGATATAATTTGCCCTCTAAGCACTGCTTTGCTGTGTTCCAGAGGTTTTGGTATGTTGTGCCTTCATTCTTTTTGATTCAAGGAATTTTTAAATTTATTTTTAATTTGCTCTATTACCCAGTAGCTTTTAAGCAGTGTGTTATTCAATTAACATTTCTTTTTTTCTCTTGATCTATAATTGCTTTATAATTTAATAGCATTGTGATCTGTAAAGGTGTTTTGTAGTATTTTGATGTTTTATAATTTATTGAGGTTTTCTTTGTGACCTAGCATATGGTCTATTCTAGATAATGTTCCATGTGCACTGAAAAAGAATGTATATTGAGTTGTTGTTGAGTGCTCTGCATGTGTCTGTGAGGTCTAGTTGATTCATTGCATTTAGTTCTTCTGTGTCTTTGTTGAATTTTTGTCTAGTTTTGCCCCTCACTGAAGTGGTTTATTAAAATCACTTACTATTATTGCAGAGTTGTCTGTTTCTTTCTTCATTTCTACTAGAGTTTGATTTATGTATTTTGAAACTCTCTCATTGGAAGCATAGATATTTATTATGGTTATGTCCTCTTGTTCAGCTGATCCTTTAATAATGAGATAATGATATTGTTTGTCTCTTATGCTGATCTTTGCCTTAAAGTCTATTTGATCAGAAATTAATATTGATATTCCTACTCATTTTTCATTGTCATTAGCTTGCTATATCTTTTTCAATCTTTTCCTTTTTAATCTATTTTTGTCTTTGTGTGTAAGATGTGTCTAATAGACAGCATATTGAAGGATTCTGTTTTCTTATTCATTTTGTCACTGTCTCTTGACTTATGTTTTTAATCATTGACATTCAGTATAATTATTGGTAGTTCTGAATTGATTGCTGTCATTTTGCTATGTGTTTTTTAGTGTTGATGCTGATTTCTTTGTTCTGCACAATTTCCTATGTTGTATTGGTTTTGGTTGTGCATTTTGTCAATTTCTTCATTGCTGTTGTTTTAATGTTTACTAAATATTTATGGTTTTCCTTTTTCTTGATTTGATATGAAGGTGTATTTGTTGCAGACCGTGTAAGACTAGTCAGAGGTTCGAGGCCCTCTACGGCCGAGTGTAACAAATGAGGCTACTGGCAGTTAATGGCAAATTGCTTTCATATTAATATTCAGGTATATATATTAAATTAATACACTGGAGCCTTTGACAATCCACAGATAAATGTGATATTTTCCTAAAGCCGAGACTAAAGGTTGCAAGGTTAAACCTTTCTCCAAAGGATTAACTAAAAATATCTTAGCTACTTCTCGGTTCTTTGTTCTATAGACAAAGAACCCATCCTCCCTAATCCCTTTTCCAGGTGCAGCCCATTCACCTGGGCGTCTCCTGCAGAACTCTCACCTTCCCCTAACTGACCTCAGGGGCTATAGATATGTTAATTGGGCTTGAGAATCCAAGTTGCTGGCCTGGGATTCGAACCAGTGAAGTACAATGTAAAGTTACCTGAATGTCTGGAAAATTACTGATGTTAGCTGTATCCTGTTTTAGTCCCTCCCAGCTTGGTGTGAAACTCCTCCCCTAAATAAAACAGAGGCCCGAGCCTCCCCAGGTGTGCATTACTAGTTGAAAGGCTTGGAGTAAAGATTGCAGTGCATTGCTGGTTGGGAGGCATAGAGTAAAGATAGCAGTGCATTACGGGTTGGAAGGCATGCAGTAAAGATTGCAGGGCAGTGAGTTGCTGCCTGCAGAGGCCACGATGCCTGTACTCCCAAGCCTGCCCACAAGTGATGTATCCACCCTGGCTTTGGGGTGCCTCATTGTCTCCCTTCTTCTGTTTGTCTGTGTATTCTTTCGCTATCCCTATCGCCGCTGGATCTCCCCTCCTCGTGAACCAAACACGCGTGACAACTATGTCGAGGGAAAACTCCAGCAGTGTATTAATTTCTTTGAGATTTCCCTGTAGTTTATTAATTTCTTCTCTCTCTTAAAATAGCCTTGACTTCAGTAATCTTGAAATCTACTTGACTTCATTGCTATTTGGAAGTTTTGTAACTACACTTTTCCCTCTATTTGTTTTGTAGTTGTCTTTATTGTAAATTAATATCTGTGATTCCCTATTTTCAGTGTTGTAGGTTTGCTTTACTTTGGATACTTCTATACCTATATTGAATTCTGGGTAATGTTACTATGTATATCAATCTCAGGTTGTTGTTTGCTGTTGTTGGTTCTCAGTCTAGAGGACGCCCTTTAGTATTTTTGTAAGGTTGATTTGATTATTAAAATTCACTTCATTTCTGTTTGTCTGGAAATGTTCTAACTTTACCACAATATTTGAGGAAGAGTTTTGTTGAGTATGTGATTATTGGTTGGTATTATTTTTTTCTTACAGAGTTTTGTATATGTCTTCCTAAGCCTTCTTGCCTGCATGGTTTCAGCTGACGAATCATAACTTAATCTTATTGGTTCTCCTTTGTATGTAATTTCTCGTTTTTCCCAAGATGTTCTTAGTATTCTCTCCTTGTTTTTGATTTTGAAGAGTTTGATTATGATATGTCTTGGTGATTTACTTCTAGGGTCTGTTGAGCTCTTGAATGCTTATCTTCTCATCTTTCATTATGTTAGGAAATTTTTCTTTCAACAACTCCTTTATTATCTTTTCTGTGCTTTTATTTGTCTCTTACTCTTTTGGAGTTCTGATTACCCATAAGTTATTCTTTTTCATGGTGTCCCACATGAACCTTAGACTTTCTTTGGGTTTTTCGTTCTTTTTTCTTATTATTATTGTAGCTTACTAGTATTGAGAGATTTATCTTTAAGCTTACTGACTAGGACATTCATTGATTTAAATCTAATCTTTGCTCTTTCAATGTATTGTCCATTTCTGGAAGCTTAGTATTAGTCTTCTGGATTTATACATACAGAGTTTGTATTGTTTCCAGTCCTTCATCTGTTTTGTTTGTTTATTACCGTAGTGTTTCCCTCAATTCTTCCATGTCTTCCTCAACCTTTCTTTCAATCATTTGGAGGTACCTGAATATCCTCTTGAATTCTTTTTCAGGTAGTTCTAATACCTTTTGTTCCTCCAGTAGAATTTCTAGTTCTGCCTCTTGGTCATTTGTTTGAGCCACTCTCTCTTGTTTCTCTGTGTGAACAGAAATTGTATGTTACTTCCAAAACACTGTGGTGGTGTTGTATTTGTATTTATTTGTTGTTTGTTGGTGTGTTCTTAGGCACTCACCAACTGCCTTCTGGTGGGTGTGTTTAAGGAATGAATGTGTGTACCATTCTCTGTTTGTGCATCTCAGTTTTGGATGTGTTTGGCTGATGTTGGTTATTGTTGTTGATAGGTATATAGCAGCTGGTATTGTCTCTTACTCTGTGGCCAGTTGGCATAGATCATGTCTCATTTTTTTCTTTTGCTTCCGCATCTGTTCAGCTGCTTTTCCTAGTTAGGCCCAGTCCAGGACTGACTAGTGTTGGCTCTGCAAGTTTGGTACAGGGATCATGCCATGTCTGACAAATGGCTATACTCCATAACCCACACGGAGAGATTAAACACAAGTAGGGGCAATGGGAGATTAGAAAAAAGGAAAGACACAAAACACAAAATGAAAATAGTAACGTTGGACCAGGTGAGACACAACACTCTGATGGAGATACTGTGACACAGACCTAGATTTAGTTCATTTGTTATATACCCAGGAGGTGCTGGGGACAGGAAAAAGAATAACATCTGGTGTTATTGATGCATGCATTAAGTGGGACTTTATCAGAAGAATGTAGTTGTGGTTGCTAAGGAGACAGAGATAGAGCAAGATGTTTTTGTAGACTTGAACTGAAGGTGCAAGTTCCGAACTGCAGATGTGATGAATTGAGGTGGGACAGACTCTTGCACGAAGAGGTGGAAGCCTGAGCTTAGCACTGAGCAAGCAGAAAGAAATCGAAACCATAATGTTCCCATTACCTTGGATATGTTAATGGAGACTGGAGATTATGCAGTAATGGCCCAACAGCTATGTTTTACTGTTGAGACATATCAGCAGATCAATATAGCTGCACTAATGGCTTGGAAGGAACTATCCATAAAGGGAGAAAGATCTTTGGACATATCTAGCATCAGACGAGGTCCTGAAGAGCCTTTTCAGGAGTCCGCAGCTCGCTTATTAGAAGCAGTGGGACTGACTATCTCCAATGCCAGGCCTAATGCTAAGGACAGCAGAGCAGCCTTATAGAAGATGTGGGTATCTAACCTTAGTTTGATTACCTACACACTTGTTGTTTTTTTTACAAGAAAAGAAATATTCTTTGACATGCTTATTTTAGGTTTTCTGTTACTTGCAGAAAAACTTAAACCTAACTGAATAGAAATATAGAAGGATGCTCAAAATATTTTAACTCAAAAAGAACATTATTAACTAGAAAGTAGGCATGGATTCATTCTTAGTAAAATGGCAAATACCCCTAGAAACCCTCTGCCATCAGGTTGATTCCAACTCACGGCAACTCTACTGGATAGACTAGAACTGTTCCTGAGGGTTTCTGAATCTTCACAGGAACAGACAGCCTTGGCTTTCTCCTGTGGAATAGCTGGTGGGTTAGAACCACTGCCCATTACTTAACCCACTACCCCACCCAATGCCATTGAGTTAATTCTGACTCATAGCGACCCTACATAGGGTTTCTGAGACTGTAAATCTTTATGGGACAGAAGAGCAGCTGGTGGGTTTGAACAGCTGGTGCTGTGGTTAACAGCCCACTACTTATTCTACAGCACCACCAGGACTCCTTAAATACCATTAGTGGATAGTTTTCATTTGTTTGGCCAACACCTGACCCCTCTGAAGTAGACCCTATCTCCCACCAGAGACACTAACATGCCAGATACTTGATTTCTTAGTCTCCCTTGCAGTTTTGATGCTGATACATGTCCTATGCTGCACCTACTAGTCAGAGACATGTGCTCCAGTCATTGAATCAGATGCCAAGACAATAAGGTATTCTTTGGGATTTCCTACAAGAATCTCATCATTGCAGTTGTTGGGTAGAGAAAGAGACAGAAGGGAAAAAGCGACTCTTCACGTTGATGAACTGTAGTATTATTTGAATTCACAGCTTTGTCTGATCTCTGATGAGAAGTTAGAGTTTTCATTGTTGTTGTTGTTAAGTGCCATCAAGTCGGTTCCGATTCGTAGTGACCCTGCACAGGGTTTCCGAAGCTGTGAATCTTTACGGGAGCAGAAAGCCTCATCGTTCTCCCATGGAGCAGCTGGTAGTTTCGAACTGCTGACCTTGTGGTTCGCAGCCCTATTCGTAACCACTACACTACCAGAGCTTAGAGTTTTCATTGGAAGACCTTAAATGCTGGAACAGAAGATTCAAATACTCCCAACCCAAAAAAGCACTGTTCCGATCTCCTGCAGCAGGATGCGTGTTGGGCTACTGGGCCTAGCTGCCCCTTTGGACCCATCACCCTTGCACTGAGGCTATGCAGCCTGTGGGCTGCTCCCAGTCAATGACTGGGCATGGTACAAGTACCAAGGCAGGTTCATTCTGGTAAAATAATGAGACTCTTCCTTGGGCAACTTGGGCTTGACAACTCCCTACTGCCCTGTTGTTAAGTGATATCAAATCAGTTCTGACTCATAGCGACCCTGTATAGGGTTTCCAAGAAGTAGCTGGTGGGTTTGAACCACTGACCTTATGGTTAGCAGTCACTCCAATGCTGATCCTACAGCACCATACCCAGGACTTCCCTCACTGTCCTTATTGTTAGGTGCCATTGAGTTGGTACCGACTCAGTGACCATATGCACAGCAGAATGAAACACTGCCTGATCCTGGACTAACCTCACTATTGTTTGCCGGGGTCTGGCCCCGACATAGTTGTCACATGTGTTTGGTTCACGAGGAGGGGAGATCCAGCGGCGATAGGGATAGCGAAAGAATACACAGACAAACAGAAGAAGGGAGACAATGAGGCACCCCAAAGCCAGGGTGGATACATCACTGGTGGGCAGGCTTGGGACTACAGGCATCATGGCCTCTGCAGGCAGCGACTCACTGCCCTGCAATCTTTAATGCATGCCTTCCAACCCGTACCGCACCGCAATCTTTACTCCATGCCTTCCAACCAGTAATGCACCGCAATCTTTACTCCATGCCTGGCTACCAGTAATGCACTGATCTTTACTCCATGCCTGCCAACCAGTAATGCACGCCTGGGGAGGCTCGGGCCTCTGTTTTATTTAGGGGAGGAGTTTCACACCAAGCTGGGAGGGACTAAAACAGGATACAGCTAACATCAGTAATTTTCCAGACATTCAGGTAACTTTACATTGTACTTCACTGGTTCGAATCCCAGGCCAGCAATTTGGAGTCTCAGGCCCAATTAACATATCTATAGCCCTGAGGTCAGTTGGGGGAAGTTGAGAGTTCTGTAGGAGATGCCCAGGTGAATGGGCTGCACCTGGAAAAGGGATTAGGGAGGATGGGTTCTTTGTCTATAGAACAAAGAACCAAGAAGTAGCTAAGATATTTTTAGTTAATCCTTTGGAGAAAGGTTTAACCTTGCAACCTTTAGTCTTGGCTTTAGGAAAATATCACATTTATCTGTGGATTTTCAAAGGCTCCAGTGTATTAATTTAATATATATACCTGAATATTAATATGAAAGCAATTTGCCATTAACTGCCAGTGGCCTCATTTGTTACACTCGGCCCTAGAGGGCCTCGAACCTCTGACTAGTCTTACACGGTCTGCAACAATTGTTGCCATGCTTGAACCCATTGATGCTGCAACTTTGCCAAGCCAGCTCACTGGGGGTCTTCCTCTTTTTCTCTGACCCTCCACCTTACCAAACATGATATCCTTCTCCTGAGACTGGTCCCTTCTGACAATATGTCCGAAGTATGAGAGATGAAGTCTGGCCATCTTGGCCTCCAAGGAGCACTCTGACTGCACTTCTTCCAACACAGAACTGTTGATTCTTTTGGCAGCCCATGGCACTTTCAATATTCTCCTCCAACACCATAACTCAAAAGCATCAATTCTTCTAGGGTCTTCCTTATTCACCTCACTGTCCTGGTTGAGCTTTTATTTGATCTCTCCAACAGAGTGAGATGAGCTGTTGTTTTTATCTGTGCTTTTAGGTTTATTTATGTTAGTTATATCTGTGTGAAGAGTGTTGGTAGCACAGTGGTTAAGTGCATTGCTGCTAACCCAAAGGTTGGTAGTTCGAACTCATGAGCCCATTCCAGTGAAGAAAGCTGAGGCAGTCAGCTTCCATAAAGAGTTACAGCCTGGGGCACCTGTGGAGCTGTCCTATGCTGCCCTTCAGGATTGCTGTGAGTTGGAGTGGACTTGATGGCCGTGAATTTTGTATCTGTATGATGGATAAATGTGCTGCTTGTGCTTCTGTTTGGATTTGGGGGTTTCCATTCATTCCTTTAGTCATCTGAGAGGTTGCCATCTTTGTGTGTAGACTGTGGTCCAGGAAACCCTGCCTTGTGATACAGTAGGCTGAGGATGCTAGAAGCACCTACGGCTGTCAGGGTTGCTGGTTGGAGCTTTGGCACATCCAGAAAGGATGATCAGACCACAGGCTCCAGGATTCTGCAGCCAAGTCATGAACTCTGTGGCACAGAGGGCTTCTACTTTTGAGAAACTGATGCTGGTTGGTTGCTGGGCACTAGTAAACAACTGCAGCCTGAGCATGACACATCAGAGACCCATGTGACTGAGGCCCATCATAAACTGGGAGTTATCTGCTCCACCAAGCCGTAAAGTCATAAAGATATAATAGCTAACATTTAGCATGCAGGCACAACATGCCAGGCTCAGTTCTAAGTACTTGCAACAGTTCCTTTAATCCTCACAAGGAGCTCTGGTCGCGTAGTGGTTACGAATTGGGCTGTGAACTGCAAGGTCAGCAGTTTGAAACTACCACTGTTCAGCGGCAGAAAGATGAGGCTATCTGCTCCCATAAAGATTCACAGCCTCGGAAACCCTGTTCAGGGTCACTATGGGTCGGAACCGACTCGATGGCACTTAACAACAACAACATAATCCTGGGAGGTAGTGTGGTTACTATTGCTGTGAATCCCACTTAGATGACAAAATTGCAGCAAAAAGGGTATAAGTAGTTACCCACAGGTACATAGGTAGTAAGTGGCAGAGCTTGCTTTGAACCTAGGTGCTCTAGCTTCAAGATGAACACATTTAATTGCAAAATTATATTGTTTCTAATGACCAAATAGGAGTCCTGGTGTGGTGGTCTGTGGTTCAAGCTCACCAACTGCTCCTCGGAAACCCTATACAGGGTCGCCATGGGTCAGAATTGACTCGACAGGACTTAACAACAATGACCAAATAGGAGTCCTGGTGTGGCACTGTGTGTTAATGTGCAAGACTGCAAAGCCATTTGAACTGCAAGGTCGGCGGTTCAGGCTCACCAGCTGCTCCTCAGAAACCCTATACAGGGTCACTATGAGTCGGAATTGACTCATCAGCACCTAACAACAACAACGACCAAATAGACACTTTCTATGTAGGATTAAGGAGCTCTGGTAGCGTAGTGGTTATGAATTGGGCTGTGAACCTTAAGGTCAGCAGTTCAAAACTACCAGCTGTTCCGTGGGAGAAAGATGAGGATTTCTGCTCCCGTAAAGATTTACAGCCTCAGAAACCCTGTACAGGGTGGCTATGAGTTGGTTCCAACTCCATGGCACATAACCACCAACAACCATGTAAGATTAGGCTTGAGCAGAAATTGAAGACACGTTAATTGCACTGAGGTCCCTACTCCTACCATGCTACCATTTCTTCCTCGACCCACACCTGTGACCTATTGGGGAGTTCTCTAGGTCCAGATGACCAATGCCTGACTTACACATGTCCCACATAATATGTTGGCACCAGCTGTGTGGCTTGCTACAACTTTACTAAGGGCTGAAGAACAACAGAGAAGTGAAGTTTCTTAGGAGTCAGAATTTTCAGCAGTTTATCCTGTCAGCCACTTTGTCTGAAAGGAGAAATAGTCTGGTGTGCCAATAACACCAATGGATGAGCAGTAGCAGACACTTTAGCCAGTCATCCAGAGACTTGGAAGGATCAGAAATGCAGGAGTGGAGACAAGGATGTTTGGGAAAATAGGCAGACAGCAAATCGCTTAGAAGTGATCCAGAGTGGGAGAATATTTAGTCCTTTGTAAATGTTCTCTTAAAGGCCGCCATTGTGGGAAAAACTGTCTATAATCCAGTAAAAGTATGTTGACCTACCCTTTGAATATCAGTTCACTTCTTTCCCCAGGCTCTCCAACATTGTCCAGTGAGCTCACGATCAAAATAGGCATGGTGACAGAAACACAGGCAATACATGGGTTTGTTATTGTTGTTGTTGTTAAGTGCCGTTGAGTTGGTTCCAACCCATAGCGACCCTGCATAGAGTTTCCGAGGCTAAAAATCATGAGTTTAGCACCTTGAATTTTCCCTCACCAAGCCTGATCTGGTTACTGCTTCTGTTGAATACTTAGTTGCTCAACAATGGAAGTCAAACCTATGATCCGACTGTGAATTAGATGTTGTTGTTGTTGTCAGGTGCCATTGAGTTGGAACCAACTCATAGCGACCCCATGCACAGCAGAACGAAACAATGTCCAATCCCGGGCCAACCTCACTACCGCTGCCACACCTGAGTTCATCAGTGATGCCACCTGGCCAATCCATCTCATTAGGGGTCTTCCTCTTTTTCTCTGACCCTCCACTTTACCCAGCATGACATCCTTCTCCAGCGACTGTTTCCTCTGGACAATATGTCCAAAGTATGAGAGACGAAGCTTAGCCATCCTGGCCTCCAAGGAGCACTCTGGCTGCACTTCTTCCAAAACAGATCTATTGGTTCTTTCAGTATTCTCCTCCAACACCACAACTCAAAGGCATCAATTCTTCTACAATCTTCCTTATTCACTGTCCAGCTTTTGCATCCATATGAGGCTATTGAAAACGCCATGGCTGGGTCAGGTGCACCTTAGTCCTCAAGCTTACATCTCTGCTCTTCAATACTTTAAAAAGTTCCTGTGCAGCAGATTTGCCCAATGCAATACATCATCTGATCTCTTGACTGCTGCTTCCTTCTGCGAGTGTTGATAGTTGATCCAAGAAGAATGAAGTCCTTGACAACTTCAATCTTTTCTCCATTGATAAGAATGTTGTTTATTGGTCCAGTGGTGAGGATTTTTGTTTTCTTGACATTGAGATGTAATCTAAAGGCTGTGCTCATTGATCTTCATAAGTAAATATTTCAAGTCCTCTTCACTTCCAGCTAGCAGGGTTGTATCATCTGCATATCGCAGGTTGTTAATGAGTCTTCCTCCAATCCTGATGCCACGTTTTTCTTCATAGAACCCAGCTTCTCGTATTATTTGCTCAGCATACAGATTGAATAAATATGGTGGATGAATGTAACCCTAGTGCACACCTTTCCTGTTTTAAAACTATTTGCTATTCCATTGTTCTGTTTTGACAACTGCCTATTCATCTGTGTACCTAATGAGCACAATTAAGTTCCTCGTGAGCACAAATAAGTATCCTGGAATACCCATTCTTCGCAATGTTACCCATGGTAAACATCCTTCTGGTATTCTCTGCTTTCAGCCAAGATCCATCAGACATCAGCAATGATATCTCTCGTTCCACGGCCTCTTCTGAATCCAGCTTGAACCTCTGGAAGTTCTCTGTCAAGAGAGAACTTCGAGCAGCAGCGAGAACTTCGAGCAGCGAGACGTGTAGTGAGGAGCTCCAACAACAACAACACGGAATACTGGGCCACAAGGCTGTTTTAACGGAAAGCCTCATCTCTCTCACGCGGAGGGCCTGGTGGATTTGAGCTGGGTTCGCAGCCAGATTTTTAACCGCTACACTACCAGGCCTTCCACCTTCAAGATGGCGGATCGAGTTGACGTGTAGTGAGGAGCTCGGTCAACAACAACACAGAATACCAGGCCAAGAGGACTCATGAGATGGTGTTGGAACTCTGTAACAAATATAAAGGTATGTTTGGAGGTTTGGAGGGTTTATAGTTGGAGAATTTGCAGGAGAATCCAGAAATCCATTATTTTCTGGATCAAGACGCTCAGCTGTTCCAGGAACGCCATCTTGGGAAAGCTTATCTTGATTGTACCAGGATTGATAGGATTAGGAGAGAACATCTTGATTATATCAGGATTGTATCAAGATTGACATCGAAATGTAAAGAGACAGTATAGATATAAAACCAAACGGCCATCAGTCGTCTGTCTGTTGTGCTGTGGTGGTTTGAGTTGCTGTGATTCTGAGGGCTATGCCACCGGTGTTTTAAATAACCAGCAGGGTCACCCATGGTGGACAGGTTTCAGATGAGCTACAAAACAAAGACAGACTAGGAAGAAAGAGTGACAAACTACTTCCAAATCACTAGTCACTGAAAACTCTATGAATAGCAGAGTGGATTAGATAGAATGTAGCAAAGCCAGGACCACTGTGACCAGAAAGAAAGTAGATCCTCTGCAGGCCACCACTGCCAACAGACCTGCTGCTCAGCACCTGAATGTCAGAATGTTACCCCATCTGTCCCAGCTAGGTACATCCTCCACTGGTTTGCACAAGGAGCAGCTCTCCCTTTGGTGTTCCTTGGGCCTTCCAAATCTCATATGGTTGCATTTGATGAATTGAAGCAACGAGGGTCTGAGAAATATGGCTTTAGTTTTCTAGCCTTGATAGAAGAAAGGTAACTAGGAAGGGTTTAGAATGGGTACTGAGTGACATTTATAGAATGTCACACGTCTCTTCCAGCTTTGAGAAAGAGGCAGTGATTTATCTTTACTGGAATAGAAACTCACTCTAGATTTGGATTTGCTTTCTTTGCTTTTCAAACTTCTGCCCATACCAACATTCATAAACATTTTGTTTTTTTAAGTGCTGTCGTGTCAGTTCTGACTCATTGCAACCCTGTATAGGCTTTCTTAGGAGCAGCTGGTGAGTTTCAACTTCCGGCCTTATGGTTTGCGGTCCAGTACTGATATAATGTCACACCAAGACTGAATGTTTATTTCACCAACATGGGATTCACCCAACATTAGTTCTTACTAAGAAACTCATTTTACAACAAAGATGATAAAGCAATATGCAGACAATACAGAGTTCATTGCTGATGGTTTAGTCCCTCATGCCAGATTGTTTCATCTCATGGTTGTTGTTAGGTGGGTCATCTCATAGTGACCCTTTGCACAATAGAAAGAAACACTGCCAGGTCCTAAGCCAACCTTGCAATTTTTGTTACGTTTGAGCCCATTGCTGCTGTTACTGTGCCAATCCATTTCCTTGAGGATCTGCCTCTTTTTTGCTAACTTTCCACTTTACCAAGTATGATGTCCTTTTCCAGGGACTGGTCTGTCCCAATAACATGTCTGAAGTGAGGTGAAGTCTGGTCATCTTGACTTCTAAGGAGCATTCTGTTGTACTTATTCCAACACAGATTTGTTTGTTCTTCTGGCAGTCTGTGGTACCTTTAATAATCTTCTCCAACACCATAACTCAAATGTCTATCTTCTCCAATCTTTCTCATTCATTGTTCAACTTTCACATGCATATGAGAGAATTCAAAATATCATGGCTTGGGTCAAGCGCACTTTAGTCCTCAAACTGACATCTTTGTTCTGTAATACTTTAAAGAGGTCTTGTACAGCAGATTTACCTAATTTAATATGCCATTTGATTTCTTGACTGCTGTGTCCATTAGTGTTGATTGTGGATCAAAGAAAAATAAAGTCTTTAACAGCTTCAATCTTTTCTCCTTTTATCATAATGTTATTTATTGGTCTAGTTGTGAGGATTTTTGTTTTCTTGACATTGAGGTGGAATCCATATTGAAGGCTGTGGCCTTTGATCTTCATCAGTAAATATTTTAAATACTTATCACTTCCAGCTAGCAGGGTTGTATCATCTGCATATCACAGGTTGTTAATGATCTTCCTCTATCAATCTGCCTTCCTGATGCCAGGTTCTTCTTCATATAATCCAGTTTCTCAGATTATTTGCTCAGCATACAGATTGAATAAATATGGTGGATGAATGTAACCCTAGTGCACACCTTTCCTGTTTTAAAACTATTTGCTATTCCATTGTTCTGTTTTGACAACTGCCTATTCGTCTGTGTACCTAATGAGCACAATTAAGTTCCTCGTGAGCACAAATAAGTATCCTGGAATACCCATTCTTCGCAATGTTACCCATAGCTTGTCAGGATCCATCAAATTGAAAGCCTTTTGCATAATCAGTAAAGCACAAGTAAACATCTTTCTGCTTTCATTCAGCATGCATAAGTCATCAATATCTCTTGTTCCATGCTCTCTTCTGAATCCAGCTTGAATTCTGGCAGTTCACTGTCAATGTATTGTTGCAATTGTTTTTAAATTATCTTCAGCAAAATTTTCCCTGAAAGTGATCTAATGATATTGTACAATGATTTCCTCATTCCGTTGGACCACCTCTCTTTGGAATAGGCACAGATATGGATCTCTTTCAATCAGTTGGCCATGTAGTTGTCTTCCAAATTTCTTGGCATAAGTGAGTGAGCACTTCCAGTGCTTCACCATTTTGTTGAAAGATTCCATTTGTAGTCCATAATTCTGGGATTTTTCCAAGTTCATTAGCGGGTACGAATCGGGCTGCGAACTGCAAGGCCAGCAGTTCGAAACTACCAGCTGCTCCGCAGGAGAAAGATGAGGCGTTCTGCTCCCGTAAAGATTAACAGCCTCAGAAATCCTGTGCAGGGTCACTATGAGTCGGAACCGACTCCATGGCACACAACAACAACAACAACAATTTATAATTGTTAAAAGTTGAACTGCTGAAACTTGTTCATGGAAACATTCTGATTTGCATTAATGCTTTGTTGTTTTTTCTGTTAAGTGCCATAGAGTCAATTCTGACACATAGCAACCCTGTATAGGATTTCCAAGGAGCAGCTGGTGTGCTTGAACCACCGACCTTGCAGTTCAAAAGACTTTGCAGTCTGACACTTTAGCACACAGTGCAACATTTATATTAAACTTCACACAAATGAAAATTTTAAAAACTGCCAATACCTGTTATCTGTCCCCTATTTTTCCATTCACAATCATATATTTAGGTACCTTTTGACCCCATGGGGTGAAAAAAATCTGATGTTCAGAACTACCAATAACACGAAGAAGAAATTTTTTTTTTTTTTTTTTATATATATAAGAATGAAATGTTTCCCATTATAGTGGATTCTTAAGCATGTTCTCCACGTATGTGACATGCTAGCTGGATGTCTTTTGGCATAAATTGTTACACATTTGGCATGGATAGCATACAGGTTGGTGTCTTCAAAATGCCCAACCAGATAGGTCTCACTTGCCTCCTGCAAAGCACCAATAGCTGCACTCTGGAAGTGCAGATCTGTTTTGAAGTCCTGAGGAATGTCTCTCACTAGATGCTGGAAGGGAAGTTTACGAATCAGAAATTCGATGGACTTCTGAAAACGTCTAATTTCACAAAGCACCACAGGCCTATAACAAAGAGATTTCTTCACCCCTCCAGTAGAGGGTGCACTCTTATGAGCAGCTCTTGTAGCCAGTTCCTTTGTTATGCCCAGAATTCGGGGTCCCCAAAGGCCTCCAAGGAGCCATCACTGATGCAAATACATAATGGTTGTTTATTCAAGCTCGAGCCTGGACTCCACCTCATCCGCTGCAGCGGATTAGGGATAGAGCCCCGAACCCTTTGTCTGCAGGGTTTTTATAGAGTTTTCAAACAAGCTTGGGTTTCTCAGCTTTACAGTCTTTGGATTGGTTAACAATTGGCAAACTATGAGATGTTACAGTTTAATTGGTCAGGACTGGTGGTCTTTGTTCTTAGGCTAGGGTAAAGGAAAACATCTGGCCTTGAGCTGCCTGGCTATTTATATATACATATCATTTTCTTGGAGCTACAGGACGTGCTAAAGCTTATATCCGACATGAATTCTTCTCTTTGGCCCTACACCTTCTTGGGTGGTTTCTCACAGGTTGATTTGCAGTCTGCTTTGTGTGACCTGCTCACTTACCCCGCTTCTCCTTTTGCTGGTGCTCGGTAAGCTAGAGACTATGCTGGCAGTGCAGCAGCAGCTGCAAACACCTGTATTCCATAATTCTTAGAATTTTTTGCCAATGCCTCAGTGCAGCTTGGACTTTTGCCTTCAGTACCATGATGTTCTTAATATCTTCCCATAACACTTCTTGTCTTCGGTCTTTAGTGTCTAATGCATCCACCTTATTCTTGAGATGGTCTCTAAATTCAAGTGGGCTATGTCAGGGTCATATTTTGCTTTCATGAACTTGCTTTAATTTTTATCAGCTTCAATCTGAACTTGCATATGAGCAGTTGTTGATTTGTTCCACAATCTGCCATGGCCTTGTTTTGGTTGATGATATTGAGTGTTTCCACCATCTGTTCCCACAGAGGCAGTCTATTTGATTTCTCTGTATTATATCTGGTGAGGTCCATCTGTATATTTGCCTTCTATATTCTTTAAAAGTATTTGCATTGAATCATTCTTTGGTCTTGCAAAATTCAATCATGTAATCTCCAGAATTATGATCATTTCTGTGTCATCAAGACCATATTTTCCAACTCCTGAGCCTTTTTGTTTCCAGCTTCATCACATTCCAGTCACCAGTAATTATCAATACCTCTTAATTGTATATTTAATCAATTTCAGACTGAAGTAGTGGGTCAAATTCTTAAATTTCATCATCACTGGTTTTATTGGTTGGTGTGTAAATTTGAATCATAGTGGTTGGTCTCCCTTGTAGGCATATGGATAGTATCCTATCACAGACAGTGTTGCACTTCAAGGTAGATCTTGAAATGTTCTTTTTTGATAATGAATGGGATGCCATTCCTCTTGAAATTCTCATCTCTGGCATAGTAAACCATGTGATTATCTGATTCACAATGGCCAATACCAGACCATTTCAGTTCACTGCTACCTAGAATATCAATCCATGTCTTCTATTTCATTTTTGACCACTTCCAATTTTCCAAATGCATACTAGGTACATTCCATGTTCTGATTATTAATGTTTGCAACTGTTTCTCCTTATTTTGAGTTGTGGCCCAAAGCTTTACTTTACACAAATGAAGGTGCCAGAAGCTTTACTCCATTCACGTCATGATTATGATCACTTGACTTTGAGGAGGCAGCTCTTCCCCAGTCATATTTTGAGTGCCCTCTCACCTGAGGGTGAGCATATATGGCTCTATTGTGGTGCTATTCATCATGTTTTCTTCTTCGGGCATTATAACTGTCAGTGTTCTGCTTTTATTCTTAAGGTTTTCAGGGGCTAAACATTCAAGCATAGTGGTAACAAATCGGGCTGCGAACCTCAAGGTCAGCAGTTTGAAACTACCAGCTATTCCATGGGTGAAAGATGAGGCTTTCTGCTCCTGTAAAGATTTATAGACTCAGAAATCGTATACAGAGTCGCTATGAGTCAGAACCAACTCCACAGCACACAACAACAATAACAAACATTCAGAAGTAGTCTTCTTCTCTTTCTAGTCTCAGTCTGAAAGCTGAGCTGAAACCTGTCCACCGTGGGTGACCCTGCTGGTATTCAAAATACTGGTGACAGTGCTTTTAGCACCCAGCAACATGCAAGCCACCACAGTACTAGAAACTGACAGACAAGGGGTGGGTTTTGCCTCATAGAAAGTCTAATAACGACTTGTCCCTTGCACCAATTGGGTGATAATACCTTTAAAGGATAGGTTCTGTCCTTCCAGACGCGGTATTCATTCTGCACCAGAAACAGCAAATGGTGCTTTTCCTCCCAGTCGGAATACATGGATCTGAGAATCACAGATGACATTGGGTAGAACACTTGCAGAACTGTTGCTTTTTAGCCCCTTAGTTGGGCTTTGGTTATTTAAAATTTTGATATCCAAGGGGAGAAGGTTCACCACCAGGAAATAATAAAAATTCCATTGAATTTAAAGCTGAGAGTGTCACCAAGCCATTGTGGATTTCTCATGTTGTTGTTGTTAAGTGCTGTTGAGTCAGTCCCAACTCATAACGACCCTGTATAAGGTTTCTGAGGAGCAGCAACTGGTGAGTTTGAATCACTGACCTTGTGGTTCAACCTTTCAGTCCAGTGCTTATCCTATAGCACCACTGCTCATACAACTTGAATAATTAGAAAACAAGAATGGTAGTGTCAGTGAATTGATGAGTCATCACTGACGGATCAAAACCAGAAGTCATGGTGGAGAAGAAGTAGTATTCATTTAAAACCCAGGAAAATAATACACTGGAAAAATGAAATCGAATGATTCTGTTTTTATTCATTGTTTTATCTGTTATTTATAAATAATTGACATAACTATGTCAGATTCAAAATGCTACAAAAATGTGAGAAGATTATTAATTAATATCATAGTTGATATGAAACATTGGCTAAATGAAGAAGATCATTGACAAATGTTTGTAAGCATTGGGTGATCCATTTATGGATGCTGCTGAGTCCAAGTAGAATGGCCATAGTCCCACACTCATCATAAATTCTGTTCAGTGTTTAAAATGAGTAAGAGAATTAGTCAAGTATGTAGTAAATTCAAAAACAACTATAAGTGTCTAACCATCTTCCCAAGATTCTTTTATGCTTCAGTTAGTTTTGTTGACTGTTTTATAGGAATCTTATTATGCTCGCTTTTACATTTTTTCCTGATGTACATCTTCTCAAGGAACTAAAAATAAAAGCCAAAAACCTTCATTAGATTAGCAAACAAAAATTGTGCAGTCCTGTCTACCTCACCAGCATCAAATACTACCATACCCAAATTCATAGCCTCACACTCTGACACACAGCCATATGCCACACAAAATACACGCTGATCATTTGACCATGATAGATGTTGGTCTGTGAAAGGTAGCTTTATACACCACCAGAAACATCCAGAAACAGTTCACACTTGATTCCAAGCCTGGTTCAGTGTAGCTCAACATAACCTTGTGCTGATTGTGCTGCTGTTGAAATCCTGGTATTCTAAAGGGAATGCAACAGTGAGTAAGACATAAAGGTAGATAATGTATGAAGTTGTTGTTAAGTGCCGTCAAGTCAGTTCTGACCCATAGCGATCCTGCATAAGGTTTCTGAGGAGTGGGTGGTGACCTTGAACCAACTTTGCAGTCCAGCACATTAACCCATAGCACCACACCAGGACTCCAATGTATGAAATAGATTACTGAAATGTACTAAGTATTCACAGTGGCAGCAGCAATGGGCTCAAGCTTAACAGCAACTGTGAGGATGGCCAAGGACCAGGCAGTGTTTCATTCTGTTGTGCATAGGCTCACTATGAGTCAGAACCAACTCGATGGCACCTAACAACAACAACAACAAAATGCTTGTATAACAAATATGAAGGTATGTATACACATAGCGTATGGTGCATTATGACAGAAAAAGAGAATAATGTTCACACGTGTAGTTAAATATAAATAATATATTACAGCGTATATTCACATATGTATACATATGTACCACATTTACTCTAATCTTGCTTTCAATTGATATCTTATAGATAAAGTAGAAGATAGAGGAAGTAAAGAATAAAGGGACAGAATGTTCCAGGGTCTTGGGTTACATGTGATCTCAGAGAACTCAACTGTAGCCAGGGTATTATCTGTCTATAGTTAATGCAGATAAAAAAAATACAGCCAGTGTGTCAGGCATAAATTGAATAAAATGTTTATCAACAGAATGATATAAACCAGAAGAGAGAAATAAAAAATGTATTTAGATTTATTTGCCACTAGAAGCTGCTGGTAGTGTAGTGGTTACGAATCGGGCTGCGAACCGTAAGGTCAGCAGTTCGAAATTACCAGCTGCCCCGTGGGAGAAAGATGAGGCTTTCTGCTCCCGTAAAGATTTACAGCCTCGGAAACCCTGTTGAGGGTCACTATGGGTCGGAACCGACTCAACGGCACTTTACAACAACAACAGAAATATTAAGGTAAAATATGAGTCATAATAACAACCAAGAGAAAATATGGTATGAGTATAAATGTATATGTACACATATATATCACATACTTATATTTATGCTGCATGTATTTACATACGGAATCCTGGTGTGTCGCTATAGGATGAGCATTGGACTGCTAACTACAAGGTTGGTGGTTCAAACCTACCAGCTGCTCCTTGGAAACCCTACACAGGGTCGCTATGAGTCAGAACTGATTCAATAGCACTTAACCACAATATATTTACATATAAGAGGGTCCATTATAAAGTATTGGTACTACAAAAGCGGCGACAACAGAGACGGTTGCAGAGTTGAAGACATGGAGAGAGAAAAGCAGCTGCTTGCTATAGGTCCATGAACTTAGTACGGCTGTGTGCCTGCAGACAGGAGGCTGACTGGCAGAATGTGCCTTTTGGACATTTAAATGAATATATTTTATTTTGTATGTATACATCAAATATTTTGCTTTGTTCATTTGTGAAGTATAAGATGTAAAAGGGAAGGCACAGGGAGGAAGGATAGCTGTTGCCGGAGGAGATTGTAATCATTGAGATGAAATAAAGCATATAATTTGTTGAATGTAAAGCTGATGATCTTGTCTGTTAAACGTCACCTAATTCACAATAAAAAGTTTTTTGTTTTTTTTTTTAAGTATTGGCACAAAATCCTTTACTAAACAAAAATATCAAAATGTGAAGACATTCTTTCTTGATAATATCCTCTATCTAGATTTGTACACTCTGCAGGCGATATTTCCATCTCTCAAATTCTTCCCCAAAGAATTCTTCACTCTTTGAGTATAGTATGTCAAAACAGGAGGTTAGCTATCTTTGAGGGATTCCTTTTAAAGGTTCTCTGAGTTTGCGGAACAAAAAGTAGTTGAAAGGGGCAAGATCAGGCGGTAGTGGATGGAGTAAAGTTTCCCAATGAAATTCTCACAGGACAGCCCTTGCTAGAATGAATAGGTCAATTGTAGTGATGGAAAAAAAAAGTCCTTCGTACAACATTGCTGGCCTTTTTCTCACCAAAGCACTTTTCAATTGTCTTAAAATGTCTTCCTAATTATCCTATATTCCTGTCATCATCCTATGTCCTGTAAGAAAATCTATCAACATGACCCCTTGGGAATTCCAAAAATCAGTAGCCATAACCTTCTGTGCTGACCTCTCTGAATTGAATTGAATGGGTCCAGCAGATCCCTTCAGAAGGCACTGTTTTGATTGGACCTGTTTTTTGAAGGCATCCTAGAGAGACTAAGACAACTGTCTACAGTCATCCACTGACTGCAGACACACGTTTAAACGTGCTGTGTTTGGCATAAACCTGTCCCTGTAAGAACTGGAAACCCAAGTAGCAACACTTTTTGACTTACCTTTGTAAGTCAATACATTATTGCCATATATATAAACAAGTCATATAAGCACATTGCATAAGCATAGCTTTATGCTGTCTTAGCATTGTGGATTATGCATTGGGCTGCTAATCGCAAGGTCAGCAGTTTGAATCCACCAGCTGCTCTGTGGGAGAACAGTGAAGCTTCATGACCCCATAAAGATTTACAGCTTCAGAAACCCTGTACAGGGTTATTATAAGTCAGAATTGACCCAATGGCACAAACCACCACCACCATACATATAAATAAGGAGCCCTGGTGGTGCTGAGGAATGTGTTGGGTTACCACCTGTTAGATTGGTGGTTCGAACCAACCAGACACTTCATAGGAGAAAGATAAGGTCATCTGCTCCCATATAGATTCAAGTCTCAGAAACCCTATATATGGCTGCTATCAGTCAGAATTAAATCAGTAGCATTCGGTTTGGTTTGTTGTTGTTAAGTACCATCGAGTTGGTTCCTACTCAGAACGACCCAATATAGGGTCTCTGAGGGGCAGCTAGTGGGTTTGAACTCCTACCTTGTGGTTCGCAATCCAGTGCTTATAGCACCACACCAGGAGTCCATATGCAGGTTAGGCAGTTACTGTAGGTATATTTTAAAAATCTAACCCATCTATCCTCCCTGTTCTGTACTGCAGTCTTCTAACCTTGTGTGTACCTCCAGCTCTATACTTGCTTGCATGTTGTATGGTTTAATTTTGAAACCAGTTTGGATTTTAACTTGGTCAGTATTTTTATTTGTTAGTAAGTTCTGGTGTGGCAATGTAAGATAAGCACTTGATTGCAAGGACAGGTTGAGCCACAGTGGCAGTTTAAACTCGCCAGCCCCTCCCCAGAAACCCTATACAGTGTCGCTTTGTGTCAGAACCAACTTGACGGCACTCAACAACAGCATAAGCTATGGTTAGTTCTATTTCTTGGGAAAAGAGAAATCCCAGTTCTAGGAGATTCTGACCAGCTGCCTATTTTGCATTCCCCCTACAGATTCTGAGAGACGTGCACAGAGAGGGAACAGGGCAAACGTGTAAGTTATTATTAGCTCTGACTTGGGCCCCAGATGCCTATCAGGTTTCCTGCTGTGATGACAGGCTAAATAGTACACTTGCCAAATTGCACCCTACCCTGTTGTGCACTGGGGTGGCTTTATAACTCAGGGGAGGGGAAACCAGAAAGGGAAAAGTTAAGAGAAGACACTGGTAGGCCCCAGAGTAAGCAAACTTTTCTCCGAATCTATTTTCACTTTAATATGAAGTCTGCTCATAGTGTGACAAAATTGCAAATCCCAACTCCATATTGCCCTGACACACACCAGAGCTTTGTCCTTCTACGTGAAGGCAATAAACAGACTTAAAGAAAGATGGAGACAGCCTAAATGCCCATCAGCAGAGAATAGCTAAACAAACTTTGGTACGTACACACAACGGAATATTACAAAACACTGAGTAATGATGAATCTGTGAAACACCTCACAACATGGTTTAACCTGGAGAATATTTGTTGTTAAGTGCCGTCGAGTTGATTCCGACCCATAGCGACCTTGTATAGGCTTTCCGAGAAGCAGCTGGTAAGCTTGAACCACTGACCTTGCAATTCAAACGCACAGCACCACACCAGGACATTATGCTGAGTGAAATTAGTTAATCACTAAAGGACAAATGTCGTATGAGATCAACATTGTAAAAAGTTAGAAAAAAAAAAAAAAAGGTTTTCTTGATAAACAATCTATGATGATTATGGGGAAATGGGGAGGGGTAATTATTCACAATCTAGAGGGTTGTTGTGGTTGTCAGGTGCCATCGAGTCGGTACTGACCCATAGCGACCTTATACACAGCAGAACGAACCACTGCCCAATCCTGGGCCAAATTCATTACTGTTGGCCACGCTTGAGTCCATTGATGTTGCCACTTGGCCAATCCATCTCATTGGGGGTCTTCCTCATTTTCTCTGACCCTCCACTTTTACCAAACATGATATCCTTCTCCAGTGACTGGTCCCTCCTGATAATATGTCCGAAGTATGAGAGACAAAGTTTGGCCATTTGGCCTCCAAGGAGCACTCTGGCTGCACTTCTTCCAAAACAAATCTATTGGTTCTTTTGGCAGCCCATGGCACCTTCAATATACTCCTCCAACAACATAACTCAAAAGCATCAATTCTTCTATGGTCTTCCTTATTCACTGTCCAGCTTTTGCATGAGTTGAGTCAGGTGTACCCTAGTCCTCAAGCTGACATCTTTGCTCTTCAACACTTTAAAAAGTTCTTGTGCAGCTGATTTGCCTAATGCAATACATCCTTTGATTTCTTGACTGCTGCTTCCATGAGTGTTGATAGTTGATCCAAGAAGAATGAAGTCCTTGATAACTTCAATCTTTTCTCCATTGATAAGAATGTTGTTTGTTGGTCCAGTGGTAATCCATACCTAAGGCTGTAGTCTTTGATCTTCATCAGTAAATGTTTTAAGTCCTCTTCACTTTCAGCAAGCAAGTTTATATCATCTGCATATTGCAGGTTGTTAAAAAGAGTCTTCCTCCAATCATGATGCCATCTTTTTTTCATAGAACCCAGCTACTCGGATTATTTGCTCAGCATATAGGTTGAATAAGTATGGTGAAAGAATACAAACTGTCACACACCTTTTTAAATTTTAAAACATTCAGTGTTCCCATGTTCTGTTCTTGGTCCAGGTACAGATTCCTTATTGGTCCAGGTACAGATTCCTCATGAGCACAATTAAGTGTTCCGGAATACTCATACTTCACAATGT
>NW_006408687.1:5680892-5687021 GCF_000296735.1 Chrysochloris asiatica | reverse complement strand
TTCAGATGATCTCTAAATTCAGGTGGGATATATTCAAGGTCATATTTTGGCTCTTGTGGACTTGTTTTCATTTTCTTCAGCTTCAGTTTGAATTTTCATATGAGTAATTGATGGCTAGAGGGTAGACACATATTTACATGGGTGACAGGGCAGGCAATATACAGCAGAGGAAAGATGAAGGTAGTGGGAGGAATGCAATAGTTAAAGTGAATTGTTGTTGTTAGGTGAATAGAGGTAAATAAATACTGTCAACTGTTGGTACAGGGAAGGGATTGCAACCACGTAATGAAGCGAAGTATGTGATTTGTTTAATGTAAAACTGATGATCTGCTCTGTAAACCTTCACTCAATTTGATTGCATGGATCTACTGACCTAAACAAAATGGAGTCGGTTTAATCATCAGGTCTCAATAAATGAGGACCCTGCAAATGAGGAAATGAGTTTAAATATTAGCTGAGGAGATGACCCATGACCCTGGAAGGAGAATAGGACATGCTTAAGCCCCAGAGAGTTATCTCAGGAACTAAGAGCTGTGGCCCTAAAGGTAGAATGTTTGAGGAAGTTTATTGTGTCTTATTGTGTCTTTTTCCAAAGATTTCCAAAATAGATTAAGTATACATCCAAATGTAACTTGCTCTGTATAATGTGTCTGCTCTTTGTGAAATATAAAATAGTCTTGAGAGATTATCCTCCCTGTCCTCCAGACTGCTGGCTTTGTGTTAACAATGCTTGGATCGGATCTCTCCCAGTCTCCGTGATTGACTACAGTGACAGGCGGCAAGCCCTTATTTCGGTTTGGCAACAAATTCACAATAAAAATTTAAATAAACAAATATAACAAATACTGAAATGACAAGAAAGAGAGAGACTTAAAGGACTCCCTTGAGAATTTCGTGTTTCAGTAACAGAATTTGCAAGGCACACACCCGGCACATAGACTCCCCTTTACTTTGGTCCCATTCAGACCAAACTCAAAGAAGATAGGTCAAACATGGGCAGGAAGACAGCACCTCTGACAAGAGCAGAAACAAACAGCAGAATATAGAGACAAAATCCAACACCTAAGAGGAGCCCATGTTTGGAAGAAAACCCACCCATTCACCCAGATGCCTGAGTTGTGGCTGTTAGTTCTGATTCTATCACACTGTTAACCCCTTCCCATCTGAACCAGTGAGCTACCAAGCACCTTGCTCCAAAATGACTCTTTACTCACACGTGGCATCCTGTATCCCCTGCTGAGAATGAAATCCATAAAGGCAACCGTCCCATAAAGATCTTCAAATAAGTCCTCCTAAAAGAGTGTCCACATTTCAAAAAATGGGTCAGCTGTCAGAAGTTTGTTTCAAGAAACTAAATCCAAACCCACTGCTGTTTAGTTAATTCCAACTCATTGTGACCCTGTAGGGCAGGGTAGAACTGCTCCTTAGGGTTTCCGGGGCTGCAAATCCTTACGTAACCAACTGCCGCAGCTTTCTTCTGCCTTTCAGCTGGTAGGTTCAAACCACCAACCTTTAGGTTAGGAGCTGAGCACAGTAACCACTGTGCCACAAGGGCTCCTTTGGTTTCATACTGTCGTCTAATTAAAAGCATTTCTGTCTTTATACAGTACACATTTTAAAACCACTTCCTCCTCATTTTGGAGTATGTATGTAAATAATGTTCACAAGTTGATAAATATGGATGTTTACAAAAGATGTCCAGCTTTTCCCTCTCCTTTTAGTTTTTTACGTATCCTCTTATTCAGAATAAACAATAGACTCCCTCTCTACTTGGTTCAAGCGGCCACTGCCATTACTGCTGCTGCTCACTTTCTGGCGAGTGGGAATCTCCCTGCAGTACCCTCGGTTTCCAGCTGTGCAGAGCCAGGATGCACTGCTCTTGCTCTGGGTCTTCATCATGGAGACCAAACAAGTGGAGTTTCCAGACAGTGTCCTGAATGATCTCTGCAGCTGATTTATTTTGCATATTCCAAGCAAGGAAAGAGACTATGGAATTTGTGTGTGTTTTCAATTTGAATTTGCCCATTGGTTTTACTTGGATTTCTACATGCAGAACACACCAGGATTACCTCAATGTGAGATAAGAGACTTTGCTAAAGCTGATATCCTTTTTATTTTTCATTCTTGTTAAAATATTTTAGCACAAATAATAAAAAAAAGAAGAAACAGTAAATGTAAATTACTAAATTAGATAATTATGGACCTAGCTATGCCTGAACATATTCTGTTTGAGATTAGCAATATATCCACAACTTCATATTGAATGACAAGAGGCCCCAAATAGCTAAAGCTGAAAGAGAAGAACAAATGAGGTGGACTGACACTTCTTATTAAAATATATTATGTTGTTGATAAATGCCATCAAGTTGGTTCCGACCCCTAGCAACACTGTATAGGAAAGAGCTTGAACTGCTGACCTTGCAGTTCAAACCAACTTTGTGGTCCAGCATGTTAACTCACCATGCCACAGCTATAGTAATAAAAACAGCTTGGTACTATTGTAACAATAGACATATAGACAAATGGAATAGAATCAAAAGTTCAGAAATAATCCTATACATCTTGTTAGGTGATGTCAAGTCGATTCTGATTCACAGAGACCTTATGCACAACGGAACGAAACATTGCCTGGTCCTGTGCCATCCTCACAATCATTGTTAAGTTTGAGCCCATTGCTGCTGCAATAGTGCAAATCCATCTTTTGGGGGCTCTTCCTCTTTTTTGTGACCCTTCACTTTACCAAGCATGATGCACTTCTCCGTGATAATATGTCCTGATAATATGTCTGAAGTATAAGATGTAGTTTGTCCATCCTAGCTCCTAAGGAACATTCTGACTATATCTCTTCCAAAACAGATTTGTTTGTTCTTCTGGCAGTCCATGGTACTTTCAATGATCATCTCCAACACCATAATTCAAATGCATCAATTCTACAATTTTCCTTATTCCTGTCCAATTTTCAAATGCATATGAAGCTATTGAAAATACAATGGCTTGGTTCAGGCACAACTGAGTCCTCAAACTGACAGCTTTTCTCTTGGACACTTCAAAGAGGTCTTAGGCAACAGATTTGCTTGGCTGCTGCTTCCATGAGTGTTGATAGCGGATCCAAGCAAAGTGAAGTCTTTGACAACTTCAATCATTTATCCATTTATCTTGATGTTATTTATTGGTCTAGTGGTAAGGATTTTTGTTTTGTTGACATTGAGGTACAACCATTACTGAAGGCTGTGATCTTTGGTCTTCATCAGTATTTTCATCAGCTTGTTTTCAGCAAACAAGGTTGTATCATCTGCATATCACAGGTTGTTAATGAGTATTGCTCCAATCCTGATGCCATGTTCTTTTTGTAATCCAGTTTCTCGGATTATGCTCATCTACAAATTGATTTAAGTATGGTCAAAGACTACAATCCTGGTGTACACCTTTCCTAATTTTAAACCATTCAGTGTCCCCTTGTTCAGTTCAGACCATGCCTCTTGATCTATGTATAGATTCCTCATGAGCACAATTAAATGCACTGGAATAGTCATTCTCTGCAATATTGTCCATAGCATGTCATGATTCACAGTTGTGTAGTCAATAAAGCACAGGTAAACATCTTTCTGGTATTTTCTACTTTCAACCAAGATCCATCTGAGATAGCAAAGATTTCCCTCATTCCACATCCTCATCTGAATCTGGCTTGAACCTCTGAGAGTTCCCTGTCAATGTACAGTTGCAGCCCTGTTTGAATCACCTTTAGCAAAATTTATGCAATGTTAATAATATTGTTCAATGATTTCCACATCTGTTAGGTCACCATTCTATGGAATGGGCACAAATATGGATATCTTCCAGTCAATTGGCCAGGTAGCTGTCTTCCAAATTTCTTGGCATAGAAGAGTACGCGCCTCGAATACTGCATCAGTTTGTTGAAAGATTTCAATTTGCTTTCTATCAATTCCTGGAGGCTTGTTCTTTGCCAAAGCCTTTAGTGTACCTTGGACTCTTGATCATATGATATCTCTTGAAATGGTTGAATATCAACCATTTCTTTTTGATACAGTGAATTTGTGTATTCCTCCTATCTTCATCTGATGCTTTCTACATAATTTAATATTTTGCCCATAATATCCTTCAATATTGCAAGTCGAGGCTGGAATTTTTTCTTCAGTGCTTTAAGCTTGAGAAATGCTAAGCATGTTCTTCCCTTTTGGTTTTCTTACTCTAGATCTTTGCACATTTCATTAAAATACTTGACTTTGGCTTCTTGAGCATACCTTTTGAAATTTTCGGTTCAGCTCTTTTACCTCTTCATTTTTCATTTTGCTTAAGCATCCCTATACTGGACAGTAAATCTGAGTCATTTATGACATCATTTTTGTCTTTTCCTTCTTTCTTGTCTTTTTAATGACCTTTTGCTTTCTTCCTTCATGATGTTTTTTGGGGGGTTTTCCATTTTATATTAGTGAATATATTTTTCTATTTTCCATTTTTTTAAAAGGTTTTTATTGTGGATTGAGTAAAAGTTTACAGGGTGGATCATCAGTTTTACATTCAACAAATCATACATCTTGTTTCATTACAATGATTATAACCCCCTCCATGTATCATCAGTTACCAGTGTTTCTCTCTGTTCATTTTAGCTTTTTTTTTTAACACTCAGGCATATATAATCATTTACACCTCCAAAGGGTACATTCTGAAAGTCTGCCTCCGGGCCACCATCTCTTAGTCCCTCACTTCCCATGAATCTAGAGTCCTCTCTCCATGTCCCTTTCTCTGCCTCCTTCTCTACTATCGCTGCTTCTCTGAATAAGGTCTCTCATTCCGCTTGTGCTCTTCTCCCTTGATGATCCTAGGGTCCTTTGGTTCTGGACTGTAAGTTTAACCACGCCCCTGTTTTTGTTACAAAACTTTTACCTTTACAATTGTGAGAGTCACAATTAGTCATGATAACAATTACTCACTATAGAATCGTAAGAATCTTATCCCCATCTCTTTTAACCAGACCCATCTAGACAAGAGGAAAACTATTCAGTGGGGACACTTTCTTCCCACACACACTCTTAAACTAAATTCCCTCTTGAAACATTGTAAGCCAGTCACTTCTTGCCTTTATCACCCCCTCATTTTAGGTAGCCAATGTCTAAGTTGCCCATCCCTATCCACATCAGCTGGGTGTTTCACTCTCAGCTCTAGCCCTCTGTGGCTATGTCCTTGCCCATAGGCTCAGGTGTCCCCAGGTCTCACCATATTTAGGACCAACCAGCCTTCCTTTTCTCTCTCTCATCCCCAGGTCAATGGGAGTCAATGGACCATGGTTGAACTCAGCCCATTTCTTCATTGCTGCCCTTTCCCCTCTTCTATTCACTAGTTGACGAACTCTGCATGATGTTCTTGATGTCATCCCCAAACTCTTCTGGGCTTCAATCACTAATATCTAATGCATCAAATCTGTTCTTGAGATTATTTCTAAATTCCAGTGGTATATGTTCAAGGTCAAATTTTGACTCCTGTGAACTTGGTTTAATTTTCTTCAGCTTCAGCTTAAACTTGCATATGAACAGTTGATGGTCTGTTCCTGATGATATGGAACTTTTTCACCATCTCTTCCCAAAGATATAGTCAATTTGATTTCTGTAAATACTGTCTGGTAAGGTCCAGACAATATATAGTGTATAGTCATCTTTTATGTTATTTTTTAAAGTTATTTTCAATGAACATGTCATTGCTCTTGATAAATTCTATCATGCAATCTCCAGCATCATTTCTATCAACAAGGCCATCCTACATCCTATAAGCATACACATCAAGGTCAAGTAATTTCGATAAGGATGCTCAATCCACTTGATGAGATAAGAATAGTCTCTTCAATAAATGGTGCTATAAACATGCAGAAAAATGAAACAGGATCCACAACTCACACCATGCACAAAACAAATTCAAAATGGATTCATAACCTTAATGTGCAAACTAAGACCATAAAAATCTTAGACAAATAAATTGTGGCAACAGTGAGAAAAGCAGAAAATTGGACCTCATAAAAACTAGAAAAATGAAGAAAGAAAAGAGACGTTACCAAAAAAGTGAAGAAATAAGGTACCATGACTGGGAAAATATCTCCAGAAACCATTTATTCAACAA
>NW_006408687.1:5673020-5679732 GCF_000296735.1 Chrysochloris asiatica | reverse complement strand
CTTCTAACCTGAGGGCCTCATTTTCCAGCACTATATCTGACAGTGTTTCTCTGATATTCACAAGGTTTTCAGTGACTAAATATTTGGAAGTAGTTTGTCACTCCTTCTTCCTAGTCTGTCTTCGTCTGGAAGCTCATCTGAAACCTGTCCACCATGGGTGACCCTGCTGGTATTTAAAATACCGGTGGCATATCTTCCAGAATCACAGCAAGTGACACGTCACTACAGCACGACAAACTAACAGATAAGTGGTGGCATCAATAGATAAGTGGATAAATGAAATGTGGTACATGTATAAAATGAAATACTACTCAGTCAATGATAAATGACATTTGATACCTAATATTACACTGGGTGAAATACAGCAATCACAATAGGACAAATATTGTACAGCCTCACTTATCTAAAGTCAAGAAAAGACAAATGTGTAGAGATGGTGGCTTGAAACCACCAGCCATTCCATTGGAGAAAGAGGACGTTGTTTGCTCTCATAAAGATTTCTAGTCTCAGAAACTCTAAATAGGATCACCATGAGTTGGAATCGACTTGATGGCAATGAGTTTGGTTTTGGGGTGAAAGGGAGGGGAGAAAGGCAGTGAGTTATTGTTTATGGAGGTTTGAGTTTCAGTTTACATTGACTAAGCATAGGGCTGCACAGCCAATTATTACAATTGCTATCGATAAGTTGTACACCTATAAAAATTTGAACTGTCAAAAGCTGTGCGACAGATATATTTACAATTACAAAATAATAATAAAAAGAACAGCTGCTGAAGCTGATTCTGTAAGACCAAGCACCTCATGGGATTTGGTTCCTTGCTTTGGACATGTAGGGTCATGGTTTCATAGGACATCACAGTAAATTGGCTTAATTAAGTTCTTTTGTTCTGCTTCCTAGTTCGTATTGCCTGCTGTCTTAAAAGATACAATTGGTCTCTGCTTGCCTGGAGCAACAATGGGAAAAGAGTCAGGAATAGGAAGAGGTAATGGATGTGTGGCACAACTGCATCCTTTTCCATGAGACCAAAGAACTGGATGGTGCCCAGCTACTATTACTGAACATTTTGATTTTTAAAATTCCATAGAGGAATCCTGATCAACAGGGGGAAACTGCAGAACAGAATATAAAACTCTAATGGAATCCAGACTTTTTGGAGCCATGAAGGCTGGATAAACTCCTGAAACTATTGACCTGATATAATTTTTAAGCATTAAACCAAAAATAGCCTCTGAAGTCTTCTTAAAACCAAACATTATTTTAGCTTAATTAGTAAAGAATGTCTGCCTTGAGCATTGTGCCCTTTTAAGATCTATCAATATGGGATCAACTTGACAGCAGTGACTTGAAAGATTGGATGGAAACCTTATGGGACAATGAGCTTATGTTAATGGGGAAGGAACAACTCAAAAGGAGAGGATAAGAATGGTTGTACAACCTAAAGACTGTAACCAATGTCACAGAATTGTACATGCAGAAATTGTTGAAATGGTATATGTTTTGTTGTGTATATTCTCAATATCAACAACAGTCTATGATAAATTATTTAAAAATAAACTAAAATCCAAGCACCATAAAAGCATTAAAAGAATCAGACAGTGAGACCAGACTGCATAGAAATTGTATCAAATAAATTATTTCAATTATAAAAATTCATTGCATAACTATTTTTTATTTTAAATATTTAAATCATTGGTGATATTTTGCTATTTTTTAAAAAGCACAACTGCAATAGTTTTACGTTATATATTAAATCCACAAACACTTGTTATTAGGTGCAAATAGATTTATGTATTAAATCCACAAACACTTGTTATTAGGTCATAGTGACCCTTAGGTCATAGTGACCCTTTGTCCCCTTCCTCCCAGACAGATCCTATAATTCTGAGTACTGAATTGCATGAATGAAGTTTCCTGACTACTCTTTTGAGTTCTTTACATTCAACTACTGCCAGTAGGAACAAACTTCATAATTGGTTACCCAAAGAGAAAGAACCCCAATCTGAGCAGTGAGGTTGTCCTAGTAGGTCATATTGCTATTTGAATCAATTGCTCCAAGAATGCTACAGTGGGTGGCTGTCCCACCTTTAGAGACATTGTGTCTACCACCCAGACACATATTTTCAAGTCTTGCTTATTATACATTCCTCATATAATGATTTGGCTTTTTCATTGATGAATTCAATATGCACACTATAAGAGTTTTGGGAGTCTTTCTAACACTCCAAATGGCTTGTGCTTGGCTACTAATCTAAAAGCTGGTGGTTCGACACACCCAGTGGGTTGCAGAATAAAGACAATCTGCTTCTTTGAAAATTGCAACCAAGAATACCCTACAGAACACGGTTCTGTTCTGTAACATGAGGTCATCCTGAGTAGGAGTCAGCTCTTTGGAAATGAGTTGGTAACACTCCAGGCACTCTGACTTCAGTATGAAGGTAACAGTTGCACAAACCTTCAATTCAAGTGAGCAAATACCAGCATATAGTCATACCTTTCTTTGCAGTTCCTTTTTAAAATTCTCATCTTGTGCTTTAAGTAAGATTTTGGGGTCGATCAGAGGTTCATCTGCTCTTTGCTTTTTCCACAACTTGGTGTTCAGATACCATGCTCCATACCTTATCTTTACCCACTCTGGATTATAAGGATTCTATAGGAAATAACACAATTCCCAGTGTTATTCATTTTTTGCTTTATCATAGCAATAAATCTAAGATTTTATTTATAAAAGCAATATCGTTATTTTAAATTTTGGTTGGTCCTTACCAAAGTATTTGATGAAGTTTCGATATGTTATGATTGAGAAAATAATGCAGTGTTTAAGTGTGTGTCCATTAGATTTAGAAAACATCTGGGTTCAAATCCAGACTCCCCAACTTGTAGCCTTGAGTCCATGGGAAAGTAACTTAATTCTTAATCTTTAAAATGGAAATAAAGACCCAGCACAAACATCATTTCTTCTGTGAAGCTTTTACCAAACACAAACTCACCCCCATGTTTGGTGAATTTATTACTTCTCCCTATGCCACATGCTGTTCTTGTTGTTAACTGCCTTCGAGGAGCTAGTGGGTTTGAGCTAGTCTGATGCTTATCTTACAGCAGCACACCAGGACTCTTATATACAACATGATATTATTTCATTACGGAGTCCAGGTGTGGCGCTGTGGGATAAAGCACTGCACCGCAAAGTTGGTTTGAACCACAAGATCAGTGGTTCAAACTCAACAGCCACTCTTTGGAAACCCTATACAGGGTTGCTATGAGTCAGAATCAACTCGAAGGCACTTAACAACAACAACAATCATTTCATTATAGTTAACGATTTACCTGTTGATCCCACAAGACTTAATATCCTTAAGTAGGGCACAGTCCTTCATTTTTATGTTTCCAGCTCCCAATACTTTTCGACATTAGTAGGAAATGCTCAGAAATATTTGTTGAATGAATACATAGAGAAATGGATGAGTTAGTATACAGAGCACAAGGCAATATTTATTCTTCTTTGGTCTTCCCTATTCATAGACCCGTTTTCTCTAGCATATGAAACAACTGAAAATACCAGGCTTGAGTCGGGCACATTTGTTGTTGCTAAATGCCCTCAGTTCAACTAACTGCAACCTTGTATAGGGTTTCCAAGGAGTGGCTAGTGAGTTTGAACCTCTGACCTTTGGTTCAAACTGACCTTGCAATCCATTGCTTACCCCACAGTACCACAGTCAGGCATATAGTAATCTTCAAAGTGACATCTTTGTTTTCTATCACTTTAAATAAATCTTTTGCCACAGATTTTCCCAGTGCAATACACCGTTTATTTCTCTAACTGCTGCTTCAGTGGACCTAGAAAATGGATCCAAGTAAAATGAAATCTTTGACAACCTCAGTGTTTTTTTCCATTTAACGTGATATTGCTGACTGGTTCAGATGGTATGATTTTGGTTTTCTTTATGTTGTCATGTAATCTATATTGAAAGCTATAGTCTTTGCTCTTCATTACTAAGTGTTTCAAGTCCTTTTCACTTTCAGCAAGCAAGATTGTGTCATTTGCCTATCACAGGTTGTTAATGAGTCTTTCTCCAATACTGATGAATTCTTTTCTCTTACACTAAATGCAATACTGTTCCCCTTCGATTTATCATTCTCAGCATATTAGACTATATGGTTGCCTGATTCAAAATGACCAATACCAGTCCATTCCAGCTCACTAATGATGAGGATGTCAATCTTCAACCATTCTGTTTCCTTTTTTCCAGTTTTTCTAGACTCATACTTTGTACATTCCACATTTTGATTACTGATGGATGTTTGCAGCCGTTTCTCCTCATTTTAAGTTGTTTCACATCAGCAAATGAAGATCCTGAAAGCATTACTGCATCAATATCACTAAGGACTGGCACAGTGGCAGCAGCAGTGGGCTCAAGCATAACAATGATTGTGAGGATGGCAAAGACTGAGCAGTGTTTTGTACTGTTGTGCATAAGGTTGCTCTGAGTCAGAGTCGACTCAATGGCATCTAACAATACTCTACTTTGAAGAGACAGTTCTTCTCCAGTTGTATTTTGAGTGCCTTTGAGCCTGAAGGACTCAGCTTCTGACATGATATAACAAACACAATGTTCTGCACCTATTCATTAGGTTTTCACTGGTCAATTTTTCATGAGTAGATTGCTGGATCCTTTATCCTAGTCTGTCTTACTTTGGAAGATCCACTGAAACCTATCCACCATGGATGAATCTGTTGATATTTTAAACACCTATGGCATAGCTTCCAAAACCACAGCAACACACAAGTCACCACAATATGACAAACTGACAGAAGAGTGGTGGCTTGTCTGAGTGTTGTTTGTTGTTGTTAGGTGCCATTGAGTCAGTTCTGACTTATAGTGGCCTGATGCACAATAGAACAGAATATTGCCCTATCCTGTGCCATCCTCACAATCATTGTTACACTTGAGACCACTGCTGCTGCCACAGTGTCAATCCATCTGGTTGGGGGGGTCTCCCTCTTTTTCACTGACCCTCAACTTTACCAAGCATGATACCCTTTCCCAGGGACTTGTCCCTCCTTATAACATGTCCGAAGTATGAGAGACAAAGTTTCACCATCCTGGCTTTCAAAGAATGTTCTGGCTTTACTTCCTCCAACACAGATTTGCTTGTTCTTCTGGCAGTCCAAAGTTCTTCTCCATAATTCAATGCATCACTTCTTCTGTGTTCTTCTTTATTCATTGTCCAACTTGCACATTTATGTGAGGCTATTAAAAATACCATGGCTTGGGTCAGGCACACCTTTATCTTCAATCTGACATCATTGCTCTTGAACACTTTAAAAAGGCCTTGTGCTGCAGATTTGCCTAATGCAATCTGTTATTTGATTTCTTGGCTGCTACTTCCATGAGTGTTGATTGAGGATCCCAGAAAATGAAGTATTTGGTAACTTCAATCTTTTCTCCATTTATCATAATGTTATTTATTTGTCCAGTTTTGAGGAATTTTGTTTTCTTTACATTGAGGTGCATTCTATACTGATGGTTGTGGTTTTGATCTTCATCAGTAAGTATTAAATCTTCTTCGCTTTCAGCAAGCAAGGCTGTATCATCCGCACATTGAAGGTTGTTAATGTGTCATCCTACAATCCTATTGCCACATTCTTCTTCATTGAATCCAACTTCTCGGATTATTACAGACTGAATAAGTATAGTGAAAGAATATAACCTTGGCTCATGTATTTTCTCATTGTAAACTATGCAGTATCCACTTGTTCTGTTTGAACAGCTAACTCTTGGTCTACGTTCAGGTTCCTCATGAGTGTTTTGGAATACCAATTCTTTGCAATGTTATCAATGGTTTGTTATCCATGAGTCACACACACAGTCAAAAGCCTTTGCATAATCAATAAATCACAAGTAAACAGCTTTCAGCCGAGATCCATCTGACATCAGCAATGATATCCCTAGTTCCACATCCTTTTCTGAATCCAGTTTGAATTTCTGGCACTTCTCTTTCTGTGTACTGTTGTAGCCATTTAAAAATTATTTTCAGCAATGTTTTACCTCATGTTATATTAATGATACTGTTTAATGATTTCTGCATTCTGTTGGGTCACTTCTCTTTGGAATGAGTACAAATATGGATCCCTTCCATCAATTGGCTATGTAGATGTTTTGGCATAGATGAGTGAGCTGCATCAGTTTGTAGAAACATTTCGATTGGTATTCCATCAATTACTGTAGGCTTGCTTTTTGCCAATGCCTTGCGTGCAGCTTGGAATTCTTCTTTGGTACCATTGGTTCTTGATTATATGCTACCTCTTGAAATGATTGAATATCCCTTCCTTCCATCTTCTTTTGATGCTTTCTGCATCGTTGAATATTTTGTCAATAGTATATTGAAATATTGCAAGTTGAGGCTTCAACTTTTTCTTCATTTCTTTCAGCTTCAGAAACGCTGAATGTGTTCTTCCCTTTTGGTTTTTTAACTCCAGGCCATTGCATATTTCATTGTAATACTTTATCTTCTCAAGCTGCCCTTTGAAATTTTCTATTCAGCTCCTTTACTTCTTCATTTCTTCCATTTGCTTTAGCATCTCTACATTGAATAGCAAATTTCAGAGTCGATTCTGACGTCCATTTTGGTCTTTTCCTTCTTTCTTTCTTGTCTTTTTAATGACCTTTTGCTTTTTTCATGGATGCTGTTCTTGATATCATCCCACAGCTC
>NW_006408687.1:5665829-5671895 GCF_000296735.1 Chrysochloris asiatica | reverse complement strand
CATCCTTTCCCATCTTCCCTCACTTCGTATCAGCTGGACGCTTCACTCTTGGCTCTAGCCCTCTGTGGATAGATCCTCGTCCATGGGCTTAGGAGTCCCCAGGTCTCACCACACTTCTGATCAAACAGCCCTTTCAAGATATATCTTGAAATGTTGGTTTTGACCATAAATGAAATGCCAATCCTAATTAATTTGTCATTCCCAGCATAGTAAAGCATTTGATTGTCAGATTCAAAATTGCCAGTAAAGTCCATTTCAGCTCACTAATTCTCATTATATCAGTCTTTATACATTCAATCCAATTTCTGATAACTTCCAGTCTTCCTGGACTCATACTTTGTACATCCCTTGTTCCAATTATTAATGGATGTTTCCAGCTATTTCTCCTCATTTTGAATTGTGCTCCATCAGCAAATGAAGATCCTAAAAGTTTTACTCTATTCATGTTATCACGGTCAACTCTACTTTGAGGAGGTAGCTCTTCCCCAGTCATATTTTGAGTGCCTTCCAACCAGAGGGGTTCATCTTCCAGCACTACATCTGACAATGTTATGTTGCTATTCATAAGATTTCCAGCAACTAAACATTCATAAATACGCTTGTCTTTCCTAGTCTGTATTACTCTGGACTCTCCACTGAAACGTTTCAATCATGGGTGACTCTGCTGATATTTAAATCACAGTGACATAGATTCCAGAATTACAGCATCACACAAGCCACCACAGTACAAAAACTGACAGACGAGTGATGTCAGGTCAGTTCCAATTCACAGCAGCCCTCTTTATAGGGTTTCCAAGGAGTGGCTGGTGAGTTGCCAGCCTTGCCGTTCAAACCGACATGACGATTGAGTGCTTATCCTACAGTGGGGGATAATTAGTCCTACATTAAGCATCTTCAGTTCCATCCAAAAAAAAACCTTAAAAGCAAGATCCAAAAGAACCAAATTGTTTCTACATAACTTACTGCATCTGAGAAAAAAAGGCTCAAGAGATGAAAAGATAATATTTGTGGTAAAAAAACACACATTAGATGGGGTTAACAGCACATTAGATACTGCAAGTAAATGATAAGAGAATTTAATGATATAGCAATAAAGCCTCAGAGGATAGAGAATTAAGAAATTGAACAGAGCAGCAAGGGACTACGGAAAACTTCGGTCAGTCTAATGCACATGTACTGGGAAACCCTGAATGTGTGGTAATGAGAGACAGAAATAACATTTGAAGAGACCATAATAAAAAAAATTTCAAAATGAAGAGAATCATAACCCTACAGATGAAAGAATCTCAGCAAATGCCAATCACCCAAAGTTTGAGGAAATTTACGTAAGACACATAATCCCACTTCCCAAAGTTAGTGACAAACAAAAAGTCTTAAAAACAGCCAACAACAATGACAAAAACACATTATGTTAAAAAACAAACAAACAAAGGTAAGGATGCCATAAGATTTATTACCAGAATCAATGTAAGCCAGAAAAGTGGAGCAACAACATCTTTGCAGTACAGAAATTAAAAAACAAGACAAAAAAAATTTGAGCCCAGAATTCTATATCCACAAAAATATCTTTTCAATATGAAGGTAGAATAAGGATATTTTCAGATATACAAATTTTGAATATCACCAGTAGATTCACATTATAAGAAATGTTCTTTAGGCAGAAAGTGATACCTTGTGGAAGCATATTTTGAACTTTTGCCTACTAATCCTCGTCTGCCAGTCAAAAGTTCAATTTTGGCAATAACCAACGTGGTTTATAAAGCAGTGTTTGTGCAATTATTTGTAAGTACAAGGAATTGAGCAATTTGATTCAACCCAGATTCAGGATAAACCATGGTTCTGATCTGAATTGTGATGAACAGAATTTGTCTGTTAATCAGCGTTTTGTATTTTACTCTATAGAAAGATGAGGGGAAAGTGAAAAACTTCAAGTGCTAACTGATATCAGTGATGGAATGCACTTTTCATAATCCTATAAAACAGCATCCAAGATGGAAAGCATGATACATGTCAAAATAGATAATCAGTGGTGTTCAATTATAAATTCTGTTTTATAATTTATAAATTGTGATGAATATGTCCAAAGTATTGAAGAGGTAATATCAAAGATGATATGTAAAGGCATGAAGTCACTGGAGATAATGTAACTGTTTTTCACTTTCAAAGAAAGAAACTCTTGACTAACTCTCCCTCTTACTTAGACACTCAGGACTGTTGCTTGACTTACATTATTTGATTTGTGTGCATGTATGTGTGTATATATATATATGCACATATGTATATATATTTGAACCAAAAGGTTGGTGGTTCAAACTCATCAGATGCTCCTGGAAACCCTATACAGTGTCGCTTTGAGTCGGACCTGACTCGATGGCATTTAACAACAACATATGTATGTAATATATACATATATGGCTCTATAAGATAAACACTGGATTGTGAACCACAAAATCAGTGGTTCGAGCCCACCAGCCACGCCAAGATGAGACTCTGCTCCTGTAAAGGATTTAAAGCTCAGAGACCCTATGATTCAAAACTGACTCTAAGTCCCTTTACAACCGCAACATATAAATGTGGAGTCCTAGTATGCCTCTGTAGGATAAGCACTGAACTGCTAACCTCAAGGTTTGACATTCAAACTCAGCAGCTGTTCCTTGGATACCCTATATAGAGTCGCTATGAATTGGAACCAACCAGATGACACATTTGTGTAAAAGCCCTGGTGCGATGCTGTAGGATAAGCACTGGTCTACTAATCTTGCTAGCCACAAGGTTGGCAGTTCAAATTGACCAGCAGTTTTATATATATGCTGTTGTTGTTGTGAAGTGCCGTCGAGTTGGTTCTGACCCATAGCAACCCTGTATAGGGTTTCTGAGGAACAGCTGGTGAACTTGAACCACTGACCTTGCAGTTCAAATGGCTTTGCAGTTTGGCGCATTAGCCCACAGCACTACACCAGGACTTATATATATATAGAAGTTGGTTCTACTATGGATTGGAACTAACTTGACAGCATTTAACAACAACAATATATATATTAATATAAAGTCCATTTCAGCTCACTAATTCTCATTATATCAGTCTTTATACATTCAATCTAATTTCTGATAACTTCCAGTTTTCCTGGACTCATACTTTGTACATCCCTTGTTCCAATTATTAATGGATGTTTCCAGCTATTTCTCCTCATTTTGAATTGTGCCCCATATATATATATACCAAAACAAATTTTTAAAAAGCAAACCCACTTCTATCAAGTTGATTCTGACTCATAGCAACCTATATAGGGTTTCTGAGAATTTAAATCTTTTTGGGAGCAGACAGTCTCATCTTTCTCCCGCAGAGTGACTAGTGAGTTTGAACCTCCAGTGTTGCAATTAGCAACCCAATGTCTAACCCACAGTGCCACCAGGGCTTTATTTTGCCACCACCCTTCTGTCAGTTTGTTATACTTTGATAACTTGTGCATTGCTATTCTGCAGAAAGCTACTATCTCAGTTTGTAATACTTTGATAACTTGTGCATTGCTATGCTGCAGAAAGCTATTATCCCACTGATATTTCTAATATCAGGAGGGTCACTCATGGTGGACAGGTTTCAGCAGACCTTTAAGACTAAGATGGACTAGGAAGAAAAGCTGGGCAATCTACTTCTGAAAATGAGCCAATCAACAGAAAGTTGTTCAATATGATGCTGGAAGATGAGGCAGCCTCCTATGTTGGAAGGTACATAAAATAATACACAGTGGCCTCAACAATGGGCTCAATCATAACAAGGTTCACGAAGTTAGCACACAACTGGACTGGACAATGTTTTGTTCTGTGGCACATGGGGTTACCATGAGTGAAAGCTAACTTGATGGCAACTAATAATAATACATCACATACATATAGACAATATTTGCAGTAACACATTGTGTAGAAAAGTAAAATCATAGGGGCCCATTAGAACAGAGATTTTTTTTTTTTTCCTTCCTGCTACTGTAGTCTTCTGTCTTCAAGGCAATTCATTAATATGGAAATTAAGTAATTAAGTAATTGGTTAATGAATGATCAGGTTTTTTTAAAAAAAGTATATGGTCAAGAGTGATGGTTTGTGTTCAATGAGACTTGTAAAAACTTAAGAATTCCATTTTAAAAGACCAGCACCAGAAATCAAGCACACTCAAGACTTTAGTATGACTTAATTTTCATTGATCTTCCCCCTTCTGTAATTACCTGTGGTTTCTGGAATTTCCTCTTGGAGTCTAGTTCCTGGAAGGAGAAATCTAGCTCCTGTGGTTTATTTGGTCCCACACTACACCTTAGTTCCACAGGAACCTGATTTTGTCTCATCGTGTGAAGCTCATCATAGCTTGATTTGTTCTCATAGTCAACGTCAAACTGTTTCAGGATGAATTCTTCATCAATGTTTGAACTTCCCTGGAATAATATCATATCTCATGAAAAATATCATATCTCATGAATCAGAGTCAAATGGTGACATGCTCTTTGCTTTCTGCTTTAATCTACAGGCAGTAACTAGCCATGACTTAAGAAGTGATAGTTTGGAGGAGATGTAGGAAAGGTTCAGTCTGTATTCATTAGGGACAAGAAGTATTTGGGGTCTGCAGAGTCTTGTCAGTGCATTACAAGGAAGTTTAGGACCTGCAAGAAGCCATGAGTCCCTTGGAGACCTCAGCCTCCACAACCCTGAGACCAGAAGAACTAGGTAGAGCCCAGCTACCACTTCTGACCACTCTGACAAGGATCACATTAAAAGGTCCTACATAAAGTGGGGGGAAATATAGACCAAAACTCAAAATCACAATAAAAACCAGACTTATGGGTAAAATTGAGAGAGTGGAACCCACAAGACTATGGTCCTTAGTCTTCCTTTAGGCCTAGAAATGAACCCACATTCATGGCTCAATTTTTAGCCAAATATTAGACAGTTCTAAACAATAACAATAGAGAGGCAAACCATTTGAGATTAAAAGGGCAATATTTATTTACTCAAGGACAAAGGAAGGCTTAAGAAAGGAGGAATGGAAAGAGGAAACACAGGGAGAAAGTGAGAAGTGACATTACATTGTGGAGATTGCAATCAAACAAAGTGTGTCTGAAATGTTGAATGGAAAACTGATTTGCTCTGTAGACCCTTACCCAATTTACAATAAAAAGATAGAAAAAGAAGTGAGTCCCTGGGGGAAATAATGGGGTTGAGGAAACCTTAATCTCTTTCAATAAAAAAAAGTGAAATCTTTTATAGAAGTGACATTCTTTGATGTGTTTTCCAGACATGTTTCCAGAAAACAATGTCTTCTCTGTCCACGTTCAATAAAATGCGGTTCTGTCCACTGCTCTTGATGAAGGAGGTAGCTATATTCATTCATATTTTGTACACAGAACTGTCCTTTTTCCTTGCGTTCCCCCAGCGGCAGGAGAAGATATATATGACAGGTAGCTAATTCATGGGCTGCCCACTGACCTATGACATGACTAAAAGATAAATTACACTCAGAAGACTCCCTAATAAAACAAAGGAAAAGAATCACATGACCATCTTAATCAACGAAGAGAAGGCATTTGATAAAATCTAACACCCATTCTTGGTTAAAAAAAAAAAAAAATCTCAGCAAAATAACAATAGAAAGGAAATTCCTCAGCATAAAGAAAAGCATACTCCCATCCAGAACCTTCTGAGGTGGGACATCCCCATTAGAAAGGACAAGCAGACCAGCCTGGAACAACTAGAGCAACAGAAGATACATCTTCAAAGAAGATCATCAGGAAAAACCCCAAACAAAAATGTCAGTATGATTGACTACTACAAGAACAAGCAAGGTGTTCACTGGGAATCCATCAAGGAAAGCAATCAAGTCCTTTCAGGACAACCCCACCTCTAAGACTGAAACTCAAAGGGAACACATGAGCAGTCATGTAAGCTTTTTGGCAACCACATTGGTCTACTGGTGAGTGGAAGAGGGGAAAGGCAGTAATGAAGAAATGGTCTGAGTTCAACCACAGTCCATTGACTCCCGTTGACCTGGAGATGAGAGAGAGAAAAGGAATGACTGGTTGGTC
>NW_006408687.1:5654558-5665255 GCF_000296735.1 Chrysochloris asiatica | reverse complement strand
CTGTCAGTCAGGAGGCAGACTTGCAGAATGCGCCCTTTGGTGGTATAATTTATTATATATGCCTGAGCATTTTTTTAAAAAAATGAGCTAAAGCGAATAGAGGGAAACACTGTTAACTGATGGTACATGGAGGGGATTATATTCATTGTAATGAAACGAGGTGTATGATTTGTTGTATGTAAAACTGATATCTGCCCTGTAAACTTACTCAATCCTCAATACAAACCTTGGGGGAAAAAAAGGCATACATACAAAACCAACCGTCAACATTATTCTCAGTGGAGAGAGACTGAAAGCTTTCCCCTTGAGAAGGGGAACAAGACTAGGACGCTCTTTCTCACCACTCTTACTCAAATTGGACTGGAAGTTTCTATCTAAAATAATAATACAAGAAAGGCAAATAAAGGTTATCCAACTTATTAAGGAAGAAGTAAAACTATCCCTATTCATCCTATACACAGAAAATCCCAGAGATCCAAAAGAAAGTAGCTGGAGCTAACACAAATTCAGTAAGGTGTATCAACATAACAAAAGTCAGTTGGATTCCTCTACACTAACAAAAACAACTCTGAAAAGGAAATAAGGAAGATAATACCATTTACAATAAACCCCAAAAGAATAAATATAACCAGGGACATAAAAGACTTACATTACACAGAAAAAACTACAAAACCCTACTCCAAGACACCAAAAGAAACTTGTTGTTATGTGCCGTGGAGTCGGTTCCGACTCATAGCGACCCTGTACAGGATTTCTGAGGCTGTAAATCTTTACGGGAGCAGAAAGCCTCATCTTTCTCCTGCGGAGCAGCTGGTAGTTTCAAACTGCTGCAAACCACTACGCTACCAGAGCTCCTTTAAACTTACGTGAAAAGAAAAACTACCATGCTCATGGACAGGAAGACTTAACCTTGTGAAAATATCAATACTACCCAAAGTGCTCTATAACATAATGCAACCTTGATCCAAATCCCAAAAACATTCTTTAACAAAGGGAAAAACTAATTACCAACTTTATATGTCAAGAAGGGAGGCCCTATACAGTAAAATTTTATTGAAGAACAACAAAGTAGGAGCCTTCAAACTTCTCAACTTTAGAAATACTACACAGCCACAATAGGCAATACAGCCTTGTTCTACATAACAACAGACATATAGATCAATGGAACAGAGTGGAGAACCTAGAAGTAAATCTATCCAGCTGTGGAGAGCTGATATTTGACTAATAGCTGAAGTTCATTCAGTGGAGAAGAGAATCTCTCTAACAAATAGTGATAGCAACACTGGATATTCATGTGCAGAAGAATGAAAAAGGACCCATACTTCACACCATATACATAAAAGTTACTCAAAATAGATCAAAGACATAAATCTTAAACTTAAAACTATAAAGCTCATGGAAGTAAAAATAGGAACAAAGCTAGGGGCCATAATCTATGGCTTAAATAGAATATCATGCAAAATAAACTTGTACAAGCAGCAGAAGATAAACTAGATAAATGGAATCTAATAAAAATTAAATACTTATACTTGTGAAATACTTCACGAAAAGAGTAAAAAGAGAGCTCACACACTGGAAAAGTTTTTGGCTATGACATATCTGGTAAAGGTCTAATCTATAAAATGCATAGAAAACTCTTAACACCTCAACAACAAAAGACAAATAATCCAATTAAAAAATGGGCAGAGAACTTGAAAAGACACTTCACTACAGAAGACATTTAGGCAGCTAACAAACACATGAAGAGATAATCTTGCTCAGTAGCCATTGATGCTGTTGTTAAGCGTAGTCAAGTCGGTCCCATATCGTAGCAACCCTGTATAAGGTTTCCAAGGAATGGCTGGTGGATTTTAACCATCAACTTTGCAGTTAGCAATCTAGTTTGGATCTTATAATGCCCACCAGGAGTCCATTGCTGTTGTTTGTAGTTAGGTGCCACCCATTAGGTTCTGTCTCATAGTAAACCTACACACAACAGAATGAAACAGTGCCTTGTCCTGCACCATCCTCACAATTATGTGTGAGCCCATTGCTGCTGCCACTGTGTCATTCCATCTCATTTTGAGTCTTTCTAGTTTTCATTGATCCTCCACTTTACCAAGCATGATGTCCTTCTCCAGGGACTGGTCCTTCCTGGTACAATGTCCAAAGTATGAAAGCCAAAGTCTCACTATCCTGGCTTCAAATGAGCATCCTAACTGTGCTTCTTACACACAAATTTGTCATTCTCTGGCAGTCCATGGTTCTTGTACTACTCTCTTCCAACACCATAACTCAAACAATAAATTCTCTTACTGTATGCCTTAATCATTGTCCAACTTTCACATGCAAAGGAGGTTATTGAAAATACCAATACTTTGTTCAGGCGCACCTCTTGAAATGGTTGAACATCAACCAATTCTTTTGGTACAATGACTCTGTGTAGTCTTTCCATCTTCTTTTGATGCTTTCCACACCATTTACTATTTTACCCATAAAGAACTTCTGTATGGCAATTAAAAAAAAATCTTTTATTGTGAATTATGTGATAGTTTACATGGGAGAACATCAGCTTTACATTCATCCTATCATATGTCATGTCATTGTCATGTTTACAATCCCTTCCATGCATCATCAAACATCCAAAGGGTATACCTCCACAAGCCTGTCCCCCTCCACCCCCGTCATCAGCACACAGCCCCTCTCGCTCCCTGGGTCTAGAGTCCCCAGTGGCTCCATCTCTCCATGTCATCATCTCTGTCTCCATCTCTGGCATCACTGTTTCTCTGAGTAGGGTCCCGCTCTCTGCTTTTCTCCCTTGATGGTCCCAGGGACCTCCACTCATGGACTGCAAAGTCAACCACTCCCCTCCTATTGCTACAAAATGTCTACCTTTACATTTCCAGCACTCACAGTCAGTCCTGATAACAATCATTCACTGTTGTACCAAGAGAGATCTATCCCTATCTCCTTTCATCAGCTCCACCCAGACATATTAGATACTACTCATTGAAGATTCTACCTTCCTCCGCACCCTCTGGATCTAGGCTCCCTCTTGAAAGCTTGTAAGCCAATCACTTCTTGCCTTTGTAGTCCCCTGTTTTGGGTTAGCCAATGCCTAAGTTACCTATCCTTGTTGACCCTGTGCATCAAAAATCTCTCTTGAGAGATTCTGAAATGTTCTTTTTGACAATGATGGTGACACCTTTCCTCTTCATTTTGACTTTCCCAGAATAGTAAACCATGTGATTGTCTGATTCAAAATGGCCAACAGCAGTCCATTTCATCTCTTTAATGCCTAGGATATCTATCTTTATGTGTTCCATTTCATTTTTATCAACTTCCAATTTTCCTAGATTCATACTTTGCACATACTTCATTCTGATTATTAATGAGTGGTTGCAGTTGTTTCTTCTCATTCTGAGTTGTGCACCATCAGTAAATGAAGATCCTGAAAGCTTTACTCCATTCATGGTCAACTCTACTCTGAGGAAGCAATTCTTCCCAGGCTTATTTTGAACTCCTTCCCACCTGAGGGGTTCATCTTCAGACACTTTTTCTGACAGTGTTTTCCTGCTCTTCATAAGGTTTTCAGTGAAGGTGATGGTGGTGGTGATAGTGTGCCGTGGAGTTGGTTCTGACTCATAGTGACCCTGTGTAGGCTTTTCGTGGCTGTAAATCTTTATGGGAGCATAAAGTCTAATTTTCTCCCATGGAACAGCTGGTAGTTTTGAACTGCTGACCTTGAGGTTAGCAGCCCGACTAATAACCACTATGCTACCAGAGGTCTTTAGAGAAGATGATAGGAGGAAAAAATATTAGTTATCTAGAGATAGTGACAATACCACTCGCTTGTCAGTTTATGACGTTATGGTGGCTTTTGTGTTGATGTGATTCTGAGGGCTATGCCACCAGTATTTTAAATACCAGCAGAGTCACCCATGGTGGACAGGTTTCAGCTGAGCTTCTAAACTAAGACAGACTAGGAAGAAGGAGAGGCAGGCTACTTCTAAATGTTTAGCCACTGAAAACCTTATGAATATTAACTATTAGGTAGCACCAGAATAATGCAACATTATGAATTGGTGTTGTTAAGTGCTGTCAAGTTAGTTCTGACCCACAGCGACCCTACATAGAGTTTCCGAGGAACAGCTGGTAAGTTTGAACAACCAACCTGTTGATCTACTCTGAGGAAGCAATTCAAACCGACCTTGAGGTCAAGTGCTTATCTTCCAGCACACCAGGACTCCACACATTATGAATGGTGATTATGTGTCGTGGAGTGAGTTCCGACTCATAGCAACCCTGTACAGGGTTTCCGAGGCTGTAAATCTTTATGGGAGCAGAAAGCCTCATCTTTCTCCCATGAAATAGCTGGTAGTTTTGAACTGCTGACCTTGAGGTTCGCAGCCCAATTCATAACCACTATGCTACCAGAGCTCCTTCACATTATGAATAGCACGAGTATATTGTCAGATATAATGCTGGGAGATTAATGGCATCCCATTAATCATCAAAAAGAACATTTCAAGATCTATCTTGAAGTATAATTCTGTCTGTAATAGGAAAATATCCACATACCTACAAGGAAGACTATTTAATAACACAAGCAATACTCATGGAAGTAGCAACCAAGAAATTAAACAAGGAATTGCATTAACCAAATCTGTTGCACAAGTCCTCTTAAAGTGTTAAAGAGCAGAGATGTCAGTTTGAGAACTAACATACACCTGATCCAAATCATCGTATTTTCAATTTCCTCATATGCATGTGAAAGTTGAATTTGAATTATGGTGTTGTTTCGAAAAGAATATTGAAAGTACCATGTGCTCCTTAGAACAATCAACTATATAAAATCAAAAGGGACACATTTGCCCAGAAACAAAGATGAGAAGGCAAGAAGGGGCAGGGAAACTAGACTTATGGAAGCAAGAAACTCAAGGTGGAAACATGGAGAGGACTTACACATTACAGAGATTGCACCCAACATCACAGAACAATTTGTGTATGAATTATTGAATGGAAAATTAATTTGCTATATAAGCTTTACCCTGAAGCACAATAAAATGTAAAAAAATAAAAAGCCAATTCCTGCTTGAGAAATGTAAACTTGGAAAGCACAGTGAAAAGGAGGCCATTAGCAACCTGGAGCAAAAGTTGGAGGGAAATTTATGGAGAGGAGTCTTCAATAGTATCATAAAAGGAGGAGTATAACTTTTAGGAAGACAAAATAATAGTGGGGCAGAAATAGCATCAAAAAGGTGGGGGGGAAATATGTCAATAACACAGAAGAAGAGTATTAAACCATAGGATAAATACTAGACTGGTAACCACAAGGTCAACTTACCTTTCAAAGACCAACAGCTATCATTCATGGTCAGATGATCAGTCTGGATTTTGTGTGGCAAATGGCTGTGTGTCAGAGTGTGAGGCTATGAACTTGGGAATGGTAATAGTTGGTACGACTCTCTGGTAGTGTACTGGTTATGAATTGGGCTGCGAACCTTAAGATCAGCAGTTAGAAACTACCAGCCGCTCCACGGGAGAAAGATGAGACTTTCTGCTCCCATAAAGATTTACAGCATTGGAAACCCTGTACAGGGTCACTATGGGTTGGAACCGACTCGACGGCACTTAACAACAACAACAACAGTAGTTGGTAGTGGAGAGGACTGCTGCTCCCGTATAGATTTACAGCCTCGGAAACCCTATACAGGGTCATTATAAGTCGGAACTGACTCCACAGCACAACACCACCATCAATCTGATGAAGGTTTTCTCATCTTTTTTTTTTCATTTCTTGAGAAGATGTACATCAGGAAAATAATGTAAATGTGAACATAATAAGATTCCTATAAAATAGTCAATGAAAACTAACTGAAGCATAAAATAATCTTGGGAAGATGATTAGATAGTAGTTGCTGTTGTTGTTTTCAATTTACTACATCCTAGACTACTTCTCTTACTCATTTTAAATATCAAATAGAATTATGATGAGTGCCTGACCATGGTTATCCTACTTTGACTCAGCAGCATCCATAAATGGATTAGGTAATTTAATCCAGTCAGATTATATGTAAGCAACTCCAAGCATAGTGGGCATCATCTGCCTTGTACAGCATCCCTTCTCCAATTATCCTCTAAGGAACCTCCTTTCCCCACTCTTACTCAATCTATTACAGCTGAGGCTGGATCTTGGATCCAGGATAAAACATGTTGCCCGGTTTAGCCAATCAGAATATTCCACCTCCTTAGTCACAATGGTTAATTCAGGCACAAGCATGTTAATCCAATGAAGGCAAGCCCTGTACTTTTCCCTATTGGAAAATAATTGCTTAAGTCCCACGAAATTTGTTCACTCCTAGAATGTAAACTTGGAGATTTTAGTGGCCACTTCTGGCATCTCTTCAGGAAAGACTACTTGGAAATAAAATAGTCAGATAGAAGAGAGCAGCCAGGAGAGATGGACAGCACCTAAAAGCATTCCAGCACCTGGAGCCAGATGTGTCTGAAGTCCCTAATACCTCTGGATGTTTCCCTTTTCTCCGTTAACATAGCCTCAACTGCATTTCAATCACTGTCCAATGAAATAGTCCTAAAATTAACCGTTGTTGATGGTGCCTGGCTACCACTACTAATTGCTCTGAAAGGGATCACATTAGAAAGTCCTAGGTAGAGTGGGAGACATGTAGGACAAAACTCAAAATTTAATGAAAAGACTGGGTTTACTGGTCAGAAAGAGTCTGAAGGAACCTGAGACTACACAGTCTTCAGCCACCCTTCAGGTCTGGAATGGAACTCACCTTCAGGGCCCAATTTCCTGCTCAGCAACAGATAGGAATATGTTGTTGTGGTTGTTAAGTGCCATCAATTCAGTTCTGACTCATAGAAACCCTGTATAGGGTTTCCAAGGAGCAACTGGTGGATTTGAACCACTGACCTTGCTGTCCAGTGCATCATACCACAGCGCCATGTCAGAACTCCAGATAGGTATATTTTGTTGTTGCTGTTAAGTGTCATTGAGTTGGTTCCAACCCATAATAACCCTGTACAGGAGTGATTGGTGAGCTTGAACTGCTGACCTTGTAGTTCAAACCGACATTGCAGTCCAGTGCAGTAACCACAACACCACACCAGAACTCCAAATAGATATGTTGGAGGGGGGTTGGGGGAAGGGCCCAAAATACTAGTAAGGTGTGTTCACCATGGAACAGTCCACCATTTAAGATCAAAATGACAATATTCAGCCAAAGGACAAAGTTCAGAAGGGTTGGAAAGGTTAGTTGAAAAAATATAAATAAATAAAATAAAATTCACTATTGTTCTTGTTAGGTGCCATTCAGTGGATTCTGACTCATTGCAACTGAACTAATTGCTGCCTGATCCTGCATCATCCTCACAATTATTGTTGTATTTGAGCCCATTGTTTCTCCCACTGTGTCATTCCATCTCATTGGGGTCTTCCCCTTTATTATTGACCCTCCACCTTGCCAAAAGGAGCTCTGGTAGCGTAGTGGTTACGAATCGGACTGCGAACCTTAAGGTCAGCGGTTCGAAACTACCAGCCGCTCCGCGGGAGAAAGATGAGGCTTTCTACTCCTGTAAAAATTTACACCCTCAGAAACCCTGTACAGGGTCGCTATGGGTCGGAACCGACTCAACGGCACTTAACAACAACAACAACAACACCTTGCCAAACATGATGTCTTTCTCCAGGAACTGGTCATTCCTAACAATATGTCCCAAGTTCAAGAGACAAAGTCTCAACATCCTCTCTTTTAAGGAACATTCTGACTTTACTTCTTCCAGAACATATCGGTTTATTATTCTCTCAGTCCATGGTACTTTCAACATTTTTCACCAACACCATAATTCAAATGCATCAATTCTTCTATGGTCTTACTTATTCACTGTTCAACTTCAACATGAATGAGGTGATTGAAAATACCATGGCTTGAATCAGGTGCACGTTAGTCCTCCAAGTGTATATATTTTTTATCTTTAATACTTTAAAGAGGTCTTTTGCAGCAGATTTGCCCAATTGTCATTTAATTTCTTGACTGCTGCTTCCATGTGCATTGATTATGCATCCAAGCAAAATGTCATATTTGACAACTCCAATCTTTTCTCCATTTATCATGATGTCATTTATTGGTCTAGTTGTGAGGATTTTTGTTTTCTTTACATGAAGGGGTAATCCATCCTGTAGACTATAGTCTTCGATCTTTATCAGTAAGTATTTTCAGTTCTCTTCCCTTTCAGCAAGCAAAGTTGTATCCGCTGCATATCACAGGTTGTTAATGTGTGTTCCTCCAATCCTGATGCCATATTCTTCTTCATATAATCCACCTTCTTGGATTATTTGCTCAGCATACAGACTGAATATGGTGAAAAGACACAACCTTGGCACTCTCCTTTTCTGATTTTAAAGCATTTAGTACCCCCTAGTTCTAAAATAACACCCCCAAAATTGGGGGAGATACAAATACTGGGAGCTTTTGCATTCAGGATAAGCATTAGGAATCTAGACACCTATAGGGACCTAAGAAGAAAACAGGAACTGAATATGTTCTTTGAAGGAAAACAAGTAAAGATCTTAACAGCTGAGTCAAAAGTTGCTACACTTTAGAAATATTTTTTGGAAAGTATAGTATTGTTGTTGTTGTTACATGCTGTGGAGTCAGTTCCACCTCATAGCGACCCTGTACAGGGTTTTCGAGGCTGTAAATATTTATGGGAGCAGAAAGCCTCATCTTTCTCCCACGGAACAGCTGGTAGTTTTGAACTGCTGACCCTGAAGTTAGCAGTCCAATTCGTAACAACTGTGCTACCAGAGCTCATATAGCTACCTAAATATTTGTGTATAAAGATAATTGAGAGCAATGAGGTGAGGAAGAAGTGAAGAACAGAGAGAAAAGAAGGTCTTGACGTCGAAATAGAAAATAATATAAAACACAGTAATGATGTGAGATATTAAGCATTCGAATTGGCTTCAGGTTTGCAAACTTTCCAGAAATTTCATCTCCCCAAAACATTTTTCTCTATAAATGGTGGAAGAAAATGATTCCTCAATAACTTTGATGATTTGACTTAGATTTTCTAAATACTATGTATAAAAACAACTTTGAACTTCATTTTGAAAAGTAGGTTGAAGTGTTAATTGTTACTTACAATCGTAGTAACCCAGTTGCAGAAGTCACCAACTCCTTTGCGTACATTTTCATAAAGAAGAGGACCATGGAGCAAGTCTGTTTCACTTGGTTTCTTTTCTTTATAAACCCATTTGCCTGAATGTGACACAGGAGACTTCTGGAGACTAAAGAGAATGCAATTACGAAAGAATTACAATATGAGCCCAATAAATACAAGTGGATTTCACACTTGTACAGTTGTTGTTGATGCTAAGTGTCTTTGAGTCAAGTATGACTCATAGTGACCCCGTATAGGGTTTCTGAGGTTTTACATCTTTGTGGGAGCAGAAGGCCTCATCTTTCTCCCATGGAGCAGCTGGTAGGCTCTAACCAGTGACCTTGTTCACAGCCCCGAGTTTATACTACAGAGTCACTGTGCTCCCCAAATTGTTAGTATAGTGAGGAAAAATGAATCTAAAGCAAGTATTTCTAATAGTCACTTCCAAGCTAACACAAGTTATATTTTAATTTTTCAGAGATAGCACTCTCATTATCAATATCATAAAGATAATTCTATCCTTACTAGTTATAACAAAAGAGTATTTTCCCCATTATCAGTTGATTTTTAACATTATTTGCTGTTGCTATTACTCCGACTTGTGACAACTGCACTATAACAGAATAAAATGTGATATCTGTCCTTTGCCATCCTCCCAGTCGTTGCTGTGTTTGAGCTCATTGTCATAGCTCTTGCTTTATCCCAGGCTGTCAAGGTTTTTCTCATGTTCCCGGACCCTCCACTTTACCAAACAGGATATCCTTTTCTAGCCTTAAAGTGTTATTATAATTTTACTTTGGTGTACATCCAAAATCAAACAAACAAACAGAAAAACCCAGAGGGGTTGGAAGCAAATGCTGTTGAATGATGATGCATGGAGGGGATTGTAATCATCACAATGAAATGAAATATGATAGGATGAATGTAAAGCTCTGCCATGTAAACTATCTCTCAATTCACAATAGAAACTTTAAAAATATATATTATAATTTTAAATTTACTCCTTTATTAAGAAATATACAAAGACCAAATTACTGTGCTTAATAATTTAAGTCTACCAAAGCTGGTAAGGCCATAGTACAAAACTCAGACAATCTCAACAAGGCAGAGAGATATCCTTGACTTCTTTCTCCCTTTTTCCTAAAATGCAGCCCATTAACAAGTCTGATAAATTGTCAGCTGTCTTTCTGCTGGACCATTGCACTTCTGTCTTTGCATCTCTTCTTGCAGCTCCCTAACTCTAAATCCCCAGTTCATTCTCTACCCTGCAGACAAAATAGCTATTTCAAAATGTAAATCTGGACTATAGGGCTTTGGGATACAGAGATTGAGTCATGGTTGGAATAGGGAAAAGGGGAGAATAATGTTAAGATGCTCGGCAGTCTTTTGAATCTTGTTTTTCCTTGCATTATAATATAAAATAGACACTGGAGGGGGAGAGAAAGGAATAGTCAGAAACATCACCATAGAAAGCATGTAAGTCCGTCTTCTGCCTATAACTGATTGGAATACCTAAAATGGGGCTACAA